>NC_133449.1:316596-633192 GCF_048565385.1 Saimiri boliviensis | reverse complement strand
ATAGATTTGTGTATGTTGAACCATCCTTGCATCCCAGGGATAAATCTCACTCAGTCATGATGAATGACCTTTTTTATGTATTGCTGAATTTTGTTAGATACTATTTTGTTGAGGATTTTTGCATCAAAGTTCATTGGTTATATTGACTTGTATTACTATTATTATGGCTGTATCTTTGGTTTTTGTTTCAAGGTAATACTGACCTTGTAGAATGAGTTTGGAAGTCAAAATATATTTATATTTTAACAAGATGATCTTTAGCAAGCAACCATACAAAAAACAAGTGAACAAATTAGAAAAGATTTGCTATGGAAGCCAGTGGCCTAGTAACTGGAAAGAGGATGCCATGGGACCATGTCTGCCCACTGGCTGCCTGTGCCTTAGCAGTGGATGAGTTGCCTTCTAAAAGCTCTTGCCTGGTGTCTAAAAATCATGCAGTTATTTACTTCTGGCACAGATCTGCAGAGAAATGGAGATTTTTATTGTGCAAAGTAAATCATGAATAGACTCCAAACTGCTGTCACTTTAGAATTGCCTTAATGAAACAATTGGGTGGATTAGATGATCTTTGGCTGGCTCTGGGAGGCTGGGAACAGGAGGCCTGGTATCCTGAGGCTGGACTGGACCCATGGTGGCCAACGAATGTACACTGCTTTTAACTAAATGGATACGCCTTTTAACTTAGTTTTCTCATGGCTAAATGGCCTGCAGAGGCTGCTGATATCATCTGCACAGCATTTCTCCTTCCCTCTGCCCTCCATCCATTCCCCTCACACCACACACATTTTGGCATTAGAATCAAGAAAACTGGAAATGTAGTGAGCATCGTGGTGTCAAAGTGCACAGGAGACAGGGGCTGTGGCACAGAGGCAGGCATAAGCCCATCGTGGACTGCATCCTGTTCTGACTTTACTAAAACTTGCCACATGATGAAAATAAAATGGAGATTTTGTGTCATTATTCCTGGTGCCTAGGAAGATCTAATATGCCATGAATGGCTTTATCTGTTGCCCTGAATTTATATTTATCTTTTGACAATAGCGTTTAGGTCAGTGTTCCCTATAGACTAGAAGGAGCCTTATGCTCTCGAACACAGTCAATAATAATGGAGAAACTCTCATGTGTGCATTTTCTAAGCTACTGGGTGGAAGATACAGGATGCTTATGAGACTGAGTTTTCTCTATGTATTTAGTCTTGTAAAAAGCATCAGTATCACACATTGCACATTAGATAATGGATACAGGTTCATTTAAAGCTCAAAACAGCTTTGTGCAGTCAGGTCATCATTCCTGCTTTATAGGAGCCAAAGCTGAGCTTCGAATCACACCCTGCTCTGGCGACTTAGACAGTGACGGCAACGCCGAAGCTAGAGGCTATATCTTCTGATTTCAATTCCCCACCTCTTTTCTCAGCACAGGCTTGCCCTAACTAGTCTCAAATGAAGTTAAGGACCGGCCTGCTGCTGTGGAGACAGATTCTTCTCTGCTTTGCAAATAACATATTATTTGTTTAGGTTACAGCTAAAATACAACAACTATTTGGTGAATTCCTGTTGGAGAAACGGCAGCTTAGACATGTGCACAAGATGCCAGCTACATGCACAATGTGGCCACAGGCTTTAACTAGACCAGGAGGCAAACTGACCAGTTTGCAGGCAACATCCCAGGCCCCTTTGAAAAAGCCAGGTGACCATGGGCAGATGCTGCCCAAACTCATCAAGCCTGGGGTGTTCACAAGCCTGTAAAGAAGGATCGTGCATTTGCCTTGCGGGTGGCACTAAGCATAGGTGAAAGCAGGGACTTGGTTTAGATTTTGGAGTCGGAGTGGAGGCCAGGGGAGGCTCTGGGCTGGCAGGCTGAGCAGCTGCTGGACTTCAGGACAAGCTCCCAACGCAGGAGGAGAGCACTGGCAATGCTGAAGAGGAAGACATCGCACGCTTTGGCAGAAGCACACATCTTATGGGTGGGAAAGCTTGAGTGGCTGTAAGATAACACCGTGGTGCTCAGCTGAATCTGCTTTCAATTATGATGATGTTGTCCCTAGAGCTATTCACAGCATCTAGGTATCAAAGTCCGTCCAGCGGTCTTCTGTCTCCAAGAACATGATCTTGAGCCAGCTCCTGTTTTTCATTTCTGAAGGAATGGAACTGCATTTGGCCTCCAGTCATGCAGGCCGCCCAGATGCAGCACACGTCTATGAATCATGTAATTGCTCAGCACACAGGAAACGTGCAGGGGGAGGCTGAGAAAATACAGCAGGGCAGGGGGGCGCAGCCTCTGCTTCAGCTCCAAATGTGGGCAAAACGGAGGCACATTCCCCTCTCTCCTGAGACTGTCCCATGGACCCCTCAGATGTGAGAATGTGCAGGACTATTTCCCCCATCCTGATTTTTGTTAAGGTCATTCACATAGGTGTTTACAGATTGAATCAGCTATGCTACAGAATATGAAAACTGTGTCAGAACCCAAAGCAAGAAGTGAGTTACAAGCACCAGGGAGATTTGCTGGAGATCGAATTTTCCGCCCAGAGGCTATATTCCTAACCCCCGCTACACAACTAATCCCAGTGAATGTGTATCCTTAAAAAAGCTTTTTCCACACCCCATGCTCTGCTCTGGTGGCTTATGTAAACATATATGTTATTAGAGATGTGATTCTTATCAGGGGTGACTGTAAGGGAAGACTGTCATGTTTTCTTTTTTGGCATTTTCTCCTTTCATATTTCTAAAGATTATCTTCTGTATATACTGGAACTTCTACCTATTGGTAGTTTTCAGCCTTACCAGGATGGACAGGGACCTGGCCAGTGGCTCCCATGCAGATGGCCCTGTGACCTCTCCTCGTGAACACCCAGCTTGTTCTCACCCCCTTGAGGCCTCACCAACACCCTAAACAGCTCTGAACTAACACTGGGTGCCTCTCCTCTCTTGCCCTTGGGTTTAATCAACTTCTATAGCAACCTTTCTTGTATCTGTAAACAACTGTTCCAGCTCTGACCATGGACTCCCCTTCCTTGGCTCCTCAAGTTTCCTTTACTTAAAAGCAAAACAAGCTAGTTCCTTCAATAGTCTTCTCAGGACAAGACTCTGAGAGCTTCTATCTTCCTTGTTTCTTAAGTACACGTTATTGACCATATAGTGTGTGTCAGGCGAAGAAGCCCAACAATCGGTAGAGAGAATGACGGAAACCAAACCCTGAGCTTGCAGGACTCCTCAGATTTCTCTAAAACTTTGCTGTCTCCAAACATCCCTGCAAACCCTGACCAAAGGCACCCCATGGAGTGTGGTGAACATCTAAGGTCATCTGTGACAGGTAGATGGGCCTTCCAGAAAGGCAGCCAGGCTGGAGTTTGCTGGCAGCTCCTTTTTCAGGAGCTTCTGTGCCTCCTCCCCACTCTGGACATTGGTCCCCAGCACCATTTTGTGAATTAAACAAAGCAGCTTCAGGGCTGCAGTTCTACTGCACCGCTCCTCTTCCTCCACTTCACACTCTTCTTAGGCTTTTTGTGCTTCTATGAATGTTTTCTCAAGAAAATTTTCTAGTCTCCAAAGTGCTCAAGCCCCTTCAGTCTCCCTGACATAGCACCCACATTGCTTTGGAGACCACGTTGTCTTTGTTCATCAGCAAGAAAAGTGAGCACATCTTCAGACACTGCTGGAGCTGTTCCCATGTAACTAAGTAAATATCAGGAACCAATGGTGCCCAATCCGGAGGAATAAACGTGTGAAAATAGACAGCAATGTTCTGGGGAGAAAGAGAATGAATGGAATGGGGAATAACTTTTAAGGACATTAAAAAGCACTAAAAGGTACAATAGATAAAGAGGCTGGTGCTAATATCAGACCATTCATTCATTCGTTTATGTCCCCTGAGCAAATGTCTCCTGTCCACAAGTGCTGGGCCCTGCTGTGAGTGTGAGGGACCCACAGGGAGTGTGGCCAATGGGAATCTGTCCTGGAGCACTTTGCTCAGATGAGCAGTTAGCCACGTGGATTCCAATGAGGGCAGGTGGTAGGCAGCGTTAAAGCAGGGGCTGCTGCAGCAACATTTGGGAGGTGATGGTGGCTTGGGTTGACATGGTTGAGATGCACATATGAAACCCATGCATTCCAGACAACGTTGAAAGCAACCCACTGAAACTGGAGTCATGGGGAAATAAGAAAATAAAAGATTGCTCCAAGATTTTAAAAGATGAAGTTGCTATTTAATGGAATTAGAAAGACTGCTGGGGGCCAGTTTGGTGGGGCAGGAGGTCCGTTTCAGAAACGTCAGCTCTGAGCTTCCCGATGATCAACTAAATGAAGATGTTCTAGGGGCGCGAGATAAGATGGCGACTCTCTCAGAATGGGGATTCATGTTATTGTTTGCCTTAGTTGTTTTTAAAAATATTTTTAACTTTTCCCAAGTGATGGTTTATTATTTGTGTCACTTTAAGACGTATTTTTTCGGAGACGTTTTCTCTATTTGGCATGCTTTGCTTTCTGTCCTGTAGAGTAGCTCTTTGAGGGACAGGCCCCAAAACATATTAACTGAAGTGTTCACAGCACTTTCGCTCCAAGATACGTTTATAGAATGAAAAACAACAACAACAACAACAACGAAGATGCGCGTCGTGGCTGGCAGGCGGCGACGTGTTTATTATTCCTCATGAGTCCGGGAGCTTTTCCACAAGCTTTTCCTGGTCCACACGGACTCACTGCTGCCTCACGTGACGGTTCACAGGGAGGGACCAACGCCTTCATGGGAAGCAGCGGGTGAGCCCGGGAGCTCATCTGCCGAAGGCCGGGGCTCCCGGGGTGCTGAGGGCGGCAGAGGGCGGGCCGGCGCCGGCTCCCCCCACACCTGTCCTCTGCTGTCACCATCTGGGCTCCTACCATGCCGCGGCGACTTCTTCGACAGTCAGCGGGGTCTGCGGAAGGTACCGGAGCAGGTCGTTGCTGTGCAGGAGGGCTCCGGGCACAGCTTCCGAAGCAGGAGCTGGCGTCATTCAACCCGGGGATCCAACCCCGTCAGACACGGAAACGGCGTCCGAACTAAGACGAAAACCCAAATATAGAAGAAAAAGGAGTCTGCTAACGCTAGGCCGAGGGAGCGTCTAACGCAGATGAGCAGTGCCCGTTACAAGTCCAGTATGGGCTCAGAATTAGACGTTCTTACCAAAGACTCAGGGCTTCCTGAAACAAGTCCCCACCCGCGGGACCCTGGCACTACCGGGAACCGTGCCGCCTCCAGGGAACTGTGCCGCCAGCATCCGGGAACTGTGCCGCCAGCATCCGGGAACTGTGCCGCCAACATCCGGGAGTTGTGCCGCCAGCATCCGGGAACCCTGTCGCCACCATCCGGGAACTGCGCCGCCAGCATCCGGGAACTGTGCCGCCAACATCCGGGAATTGTGCCGCCAGCATCTGGGAACCCTGTCGCCACCATCCGGGAACTGCGCCGCCAGCATCCGGGAACTGTGCCGCCAACATCCGGGAATTGTGCCGCCAGCATCCGGGAACCCTGTCGCCACCATCCGGGAACCATGCTGCCACCATCCGGGAACCGTGTCACCAGGGGGACCGTGCTGCCCAAGGTCTCCCCGGTGTTTCCAGATCGTGTCTTCCCTCTTAAGCCTCACGGGTGGCTCAGCTCCAGTCACAAGTGGCTGGGGGCCGGGGGACAGTTCCAGGCACCCCCAGCACCGAGGAGTAGATGCGTAGTTGCCCGGCGGAGACTGCGGCGGAGGGGCCGACATCCCTCTCGTCGCAGTAGACAGCACCGCGTGTGGGCTGGGGGGGCGCGTGAGTGTGAGCGTCCGGCTCGCCTCCGACCGCGTGGCCCCGTCTCCTCCCGCTGGACGACCGCAGTTGGCCCCTGCCGGCTCCGCGCGCTGCTCCCAGATTTGCTCCCCGAAAGCACTCAGCGCGCGGCCCCTCTGGTGACGGTTTTCTTTTCCGTTCTGCTGCCGAGCCGGCGGCGCTGCGTGGAGCGCGGCTCCTTCATGGGCGCGGGAGGCTGCCCAGCAGGTGCCTCCGCTTCACCCTGACGCATCCCTTCTCTAGACCTAATTTCCCGTGTCCTTTTTAGGAATCGTACTCTGCACTACGCAGTTTAAAAACGTCAGTGGAGGTACCTCTCCAATCATCGGCCCCAAGGAGGGACTCCCGTTACCTGCATTTCATCAATGAAAAACAAAAACATCGGAGAAGCATAAACGCCACCGGAGACAGAGGCTGGTGTCCGCGGGCAGCAGCTACAGCCTCTACCCTGGACTCTCCCTCCCAGCCCGGCCCGGAAGCTGCACACCGTGAGCTGCCGACTCATCTTCCTGAGAGAAGGTCCGCTCAGCTCCCGCAGGGCCGCGGCCGCGTGCAGAGCACAAGCTCGCGGCAGGTCACTGAATGGTAACTGAGGCGTAAGTTAAGTGCCTAACCAGCTTGCAGGTTCTTTCAGAGCGGCGATGATTTCATTTTCACCCTCAGATCTGCTCACTACTTAGAACAGATCACCTCGGCAGGTCTTCTCTTGGCCAGGGATTTAATGGTAGAGTTTGTCCCTCACAGGCTGATTCTGTTCTGTGTGGAGCTGTTTTAAAGGACGTCTTTAGAAAACTCGGGCGTTCTTGTGTTGAGGGGCCCTGGCGATGAGCGCTCAGAGCTCCCCTTCCAGCAGAGGTCTCAGTGGGAAGCTGCCTGAGGCAGGCCCCTTGACCAGCGAAACCCCACAGATAAGGAAAGGAGAGCTCAGTCAGATGCATCTGAAGCTTCTTCCCACAGACTATCGTTATCGAAATTCAATGGCCTGTGTGTCACTTCACGCTAATTAGTAGAGATCTCATCTGAGGACTTGAGTTTCTATTTTTCACGGATGCTTTTTAATTTGGCATCAGGTTTCAGTGCCTTTAGCAACAGAAAGAGAGTGCTAGGTGTTTGGGAACTGCCAATTGGGGTCAGTACTGCTCTGGTGACTTTTCTTGCACATTCTGAATGCAATCTTTTCACGCTGGTGGTGGCAGGAGTTGGGTGTCCCTGTAGGAGTTGTGTGGATTATACAGAAGCTCTACTGATATTTCTGCTTTCCTGGTCAGGATAGGCAAAGCCACTGCAGGATGACAGCATGTTCACAAATCCTGTGGGTTTATCTGCACCCCACAGATGTGCTTGGTGTAGACTGTGGCAGATGTGGATTGAGATGGGTGGTATTAAGTCTCGTTAGAAACTTACTTGGCTCTAGGAAATTCCTTAGAACATTTTTCCATCTAACTTTTATCTTTAAGGTTCTTGTTAACAATCATCTATGCCATCACGGGATTTGGGGTTTGTGGAGCCTGGGCTGAGTGCTCCCCTTCCACTACAGCAGCCTCGGGCAGGTTTCCTCATCTGGAAAATGGTTCATAAGAAGGATGAGCTCCCATTGCCAGGGGCGATCCCGAGGACCCTGGGAGCCAAGAGCGGCTCAGTTCTCACTCAGTGCCTGGACGATGAGTGGCTGGAGAACATGGAATGCTCACGTTGGAGGAACGCTGTTTTACAAGAGCAAGGAAGAGAAAGAAGCAGCTGCTGCCAAAGCAGCCATTTACCTTCTTACTTGAAAAAATTAAACCCTGTGAGACCCAAGGATTATACCAGTCACCGATGCTTTGAGAGTGAACGAGCACACAAGAAGAGCTGCTTGTGGGACTGTGTGTACACAAACAGACAAGACACAGCAGAGAGCCAGAGGGCTGGTGAATGCCCTTGGCTCTGCCTGGCATTGGCTCTCCTTCCTGATGCCAGTGAGTCCTGCAATCCTGTGCAGCTGCCCTGCTCCACCAGCCTGGTGGGTGTCCCTGGTGCTGACCCATCCTCTCACACACAGCCTCACCCTGCAGCTTCCCCAGCAGCTCACACTTGGCCACTGTTTTGCCTTGGCCATGACTCACGAACGTGGCCTGCACCCAGGGTGCAGCAGGTTTTGCTGCTGGTTTCCCGCATGACTGAACCAGAAGCACCAGATCTCCCATCTGGCTCTGGCTCTTCTTCACTGCCTCCAAGAGGACATTTGCTGCCTCCACTGTGTTCTGGGTCTGAGCTGGGCACGCAGACCCCAGTTCTCTAGAAGGAGGTGCAGGATAAGGAGAGGTGTGGTTGAATATAATACTCCTACGGGGTTCCTTAATACTGAGGGGACTGCCTTGCATCCCCCAGCTCCCATTCTTCCTCCCTAGCCCCACGTGGCACCAAGCCTCAGCTCATACTTGTTGGTCCTGATGCTGGATGGCGCATGGAGGTGGGCTTGGAGTTGGAGTCTGAGTTTCCAGCAGCTGTGTCTTCAAGGAAACTCCATCCCATGTTTCTGACACGAAAAGAACCTGCTGTTCCAGGCACAGGTGCAGCCCCACGGAGAAGCTCGCAGCTGAGAATGCATTTACAGATGGAGGTGGTGTGACCTTAGCTCCAGAGATACCCCCAGATTCCTTGTAGATTGGGTAGATTATACGCTTGGAGATTTCTTAAGAAGTTAAGGAATGGGGTGGGGATTTTGTTAATTAAAAACCAAGGGACAATCTCAGATGCAACAGCAGGATTTCATGCAGAGGAAATAACATGTCTGCTCTCTCCTTCGCCTCCTTCCCACGTTTCCTTTTTCTGACCTCCAAAATTTTTGCGGGGTAGTGAATGAAGGAAACAAGGGAGATAATAAAAACCCAAAAAGGAGACTGTGTTAATTCTTAATGTATATTAACCATCTCTTGCACGTACAGGTGAAAGTCATCATGGTAGAAATGAGATGTTTTTAATGAGGGAGATCTGGAACTAACCCTGTCTCTGCTTATCTGCTTCATGGCCAGGGGACTGGGGATTAAATGCATTCAGGGATGCAACAGTCATCTTTGATGTGGCGATTATTGTGATGATCGGTTTTTAGGTTTGCTCACAGTCCTGACCTCAAAGGGGCTCTGAGGCAGGTCCTCCATTTCCAGGTAGAGCCAGCGGGCAGCTCCTGTCAGCAGAACAGAAGGGTAAGAGGCAGCAAGAGCTTTTCTTTCTCATTTGGGTCCCAATCAGCCCTATCTGGGCTGCTGCCTTTGCAGTCCGGCTCTCAGACAGGGACAGGTCACTGACACTAAGGGCAGCCTCCAGTCCTGAATGTGAGGAAGAGGGTGAGTGTTAACAACCATGTCTGAGGCCTGAAGTCGACACATGTGGCCTGCCTGGCATGTTGGAGTCATGGAAGGATAAGGCCAAGAAAAGCTCAGCCAGCAAGGAAGAGCGAGCAAGCCCTGTGCATACAGCCCGCGGGAACCATGCACAGTGTGACCTAGGACTCACTGTGCCTGGGTTCCCACTGTGCCTGGGGTCTCACTGTGCCTGGGGTCCCACTGTGCCTGGGATGGCACTGTGCCTGGAGTTCCACTGTGCCTGGGGTCCCACTGTGCCTGGGATGGCACTGTGCCTGGAGTTCCACTGTGCCTGGGGTCCCACTGTGCCTGGGATGGCAATGTACCTGGAGTTCCACTGTGCCCGGGGTCCTCTGGTACCTGGGATTTCACTGTGCCTAAGGTTTTACTGTGCCTGGCGTCTTCTGGTGCCTGGGATTTCACTGTGCCTGGGATGTCACTGCACCTGGGGTCCCACTGTGCCTCCAAGATGAAGGAACACCACCCACTGAGGACATTGCTTGTGAGGGGCTGAGGCTCAAGTGCCTGAGGTTCTGCTGGTTCCAGACGTGGGGAGCTTGTGTTGCCTGCGCTGGCTGCCCTTCTCCTGGGGCTGGACGTGGCTGTCCACCCACAAGGTGGCTGTGCCTACAGCTGATGTGCAACCTGGCCACCCAGCACTCAGCCGGCTGAGGCACAGCTCTGGGAGCAGCACAGACCCCAGGTGAACAGTGGGTGTCCCCACCCACACGGCAGCCCCTCTGGGTCTAGGTCTTCTCCTGCTATAGCCACCTCATCAGAGCTGATGGTGCCCAGAGCACTACAGAGCAGAGACCTCACACTGTTGAAAGTAGAAAGTTTCCCTGGAATTCCGAACCTGCTGAAGTAGCCTTCAAAAGTGAAGTTTAGAAAAGTACATTTTCACTTAAACAAAGGCTGAGAGAATGTGTGGCCATCATACCCAAATCACAATAAATGCAAAATAAAGTTGTTCAGGACAAAGAAAAATGATAACAATTGGAAATTCTACCTCACACCAAAGATTAAAGAGTGCCAAAAATAGTAAATGGTGGAGGGGAAAGTACTGTTTTAATGACATCATTTGGGCATTACAACATATGCAGAAGAAAAATCACTGACAACACGACACAAAAGCCAAGAGGAGGGTGAGGTATGGATTTTATAGTTACATAAGGTATTATATTTATTTAATTGAATACTTTAAATATTTATATTTTAATTTCTAGATGACTCCCTAAAAATTAATAAAACAAGGAGTCATAGCTTTAAAAACCACACACACACACACACACACACACACACACACACACACACACACAAGGTACATAATCCATACTAAAATAAACAACAAAGAAAACCCCTTACAAAACAACAAATGAAGCAAAACTATGACAATCCAGAAGATCAGGACGGTGGAACTGAGGAAAAAAGAGTGTCAGGTGCCGACTTAAACCCAACCACATCAGTAACTCCGATCTGCATGGACTAAACACTGCTACTGAAAGAGAGACTGTCCGAGTAGGTCAAAAGCAAGCCTTCATATGTGCTTTTACAAAGAAACACTCTTTTGAGACAAAGATGTAAATAGATTCAAACTGAAAAGACGAACAAATGTACACCACAAAAATGCTTGTTATCAAGAAGCTGCACAGGTGTACCTGCTGCAGATGAGACAGACGGCGAGAAGGACCAGCATCACCAGGGACGGAGAAGGATGTTTTCTAGGAATGAGTCCACTTGCTTAGAAAACCTAATGATCATAAGCATGCATGTGCCTGATACAAAATAACAAAATACATGAAGCAAAAATGATCACAGTTAAAGGATAAATGCTTAAATTCACAATTTGACAATTCTAATACCTATATAGCAGGAATTAATAGAAAAAAAACAATAAAATGACAAGATAGAAGAGATGATAACTAGAGCTCTGGGAGAAAACCACAAATGCAATTATGAATTGATAATTTAGAAAGATTTAAAAATGTAGGACACTAAGGAAAAGTAAATAGGCTGGAAACCCTAAAAACCAGCATAGGAAGGAAGTGGAAAAGGAAATGTCAGAAATTCGTCTGGAGAAAGGAAAAGAGAATCAAGGATAAAGTTTTGCAAATCCAAAATCACATGATAGAAATAAGTTCAAATATATCACCTTTTTCCTACCAAACACAGAGGGGTTAACCTCACATATTAAAATACAAAATTATCAGTAGCAAAGGAGTATTTTCAAATTAAGGACAAAAAAAAAAATAAGGAAATGAAACCACTAAGTATTCACAGAAAGTTTCTATGGCAAAATTAATCTTAGCTCAAATAAAATTTAAGAAAGAAATAATAAACAGCAGGATGGACACTGCACATGATCAATAGGACCAAGGAGGCGATGCAGTGAGGTCCAATGCTGGCCTTACCTCCAGGACTTACAGGAAGACTAACGAGAGGAGCAGATCCAGAGAGGAACACTGGGGTCCATACTTCTCAATTTAAATGGAAAATAGACAGAAATGTTAGGGGTTTATTAAAGGTTTAAAAGCCACAACAAATACTGAATACACATTACTTTCTAGTACATGTAATACTACCAAATAGGATCTGTTTTAAGGTGAAAAAGAAATTACAAAAAAAAAAATGGAGATGGGAACCAAACAATTAATAGAAGTCAGAATAAAAATCAAACCTGGCTGGGCACGGTGGCTCACATCTATAATTCCAGTACTTTGGGAGGCCGAGGCGGGCAGATCACCTGAGGTCAGGAGTTTGAGACCAGCCTGGCCAATATGGTGAAACCCTGTCTTTACTAAAAATACAAAAATTAGCCAGGCGTGGCTGCAGGTGCCTGTAGTCACAGCTACCTGGGAGCCTGAGGCAGGAGAATTGCTTGAACCCGGGAGGCAGAGGTTGCAGTGAGCCAAGATTGTGCCACTGCACTCTAGCCTGGGTGACAGAAGGAGACTCCCTCTCAAAAAAAAAAAAAGAAAAGAAAAGAAAAGAAAAAAACCCACATATCATATCATATTTTGGGGGAAATGGCACAGTGATTAAATGGTAAATGACTATAAATGTTATAAATGTGAAGGGATTCACTTAGAATAAAGATAAAAAGTGATAAAATTCACTTAGAGTTCAATCCACAACATGTGACAGCCTGGCATTCTGGAGGATGGCACAGGAAAGGGTGCTGTCCCAAGGAAGGATGTCCCTCAAATCATGGATGGAGAAGGATGCCCCCAGTCTTGGATAGAGAAGGACACCCCCAGTTCTGGATAGAGAAGGACACCCCTAGTCCTGGATAGGGAACGCCCCCAGTCCTGGATAGAGGACACCCCCAGTCCTGGATAGAGAAGGACACCCCCAGTCCTGGATAGAGAAGGATGCCCCCAAGTCCTGGATAGAGAAGGATGAACTCTGAATCCTGGATGGAGAAAGACACCCCCCAAGTCCTGGATGGAGAACGCTGTCCCTCCAAGTCCTGGATGGAGAAGCCCCAAGTCCTGGATGGAGAAGGACATCCCTCAGTTTCTGAATGGAGACAAATACATTTGGGGACCTCATGGGGAAGGAGACCCCTCTCTCAGCCTTCCCATCTGTAGTTGACCTGACCTGTTAATGTAGAACAAAGAGATTTGGAGAAATAAACATGACATTAAACTTTACTCCTAACCCTTTCAATCAACATTTTATAAATACTAGACTTCATTTTGTAAAGATATGTCAAATGTATAACACAAATATGGTATAACAACAGATTAAACCTATTTTTCTAAATCTGAATCCTGGCAATGGGCTTTATTATTCACTCTACTTTTCTGTACTTGTAAAGTTTTTCAAACTTGAAAATAAGAGTTCATTGAAGAAAACGTGACTGTTCAAAAATTAGTTTATTCTATGGACTCCTTTGGAGGGGTTATGATCTACTTCAATTACTAGTGGATATATATTATGAGCTCAGTGGTGAAAACAGACAATAAGAAAATATTCTATTTTGTTAGAAATTAGTGTTGAGTGAATACTAATCAAAACTTTAAAACCCAAATACATGGACATAAGAATAGATTATTCTATTTAATTCTCCACTGACTTTAAATGTAATTGCTAAATTTATCCTTTGCCCATTTCACCTCCTTCAAATCTCCCAGTAATCCTTTGTTTTCCTCTCCTGTCAATATTCTGTTCTCATTTATTTATTTTTTTCCGATTTCCTGATTTTTGAACAACTCTGAGGGACTCATGTTTCGCTTGTATTAGGATGAGTTCATTACACAAACCCCTCAAGCAACTAGACCCTCACCACAGCGAGCACCTGAGACTCCAGACAGAGCAGGGGCCTCTTCTGGTGTTGACTCAGGCTACCTGACAAGTGAGTACAAATTGTTTCATTTTTTACATCCCTTATGGAAAAAGAAGGATTTTTAATAACCACTCATTTAAAATGCACATGGATTTTATAACTGACATTTCTTGCCCTTTCTGCACTACGGCCTCATGAGTAACTGCCTCTGAAGAAGGTTGTGTTCCTCATTCTACTTGTGCTCCCCAGGCTCCAAAGGCAAGGCCAGAAATTCTGTGGATACAAAACACTGAAATGTTCCGTTTCTGAGGGAAAAGGCTAGAGTAAAGAGGAGAATGTCATGCTGTTGCCTGGTGGCATTTCATTTTGATTTTCATACCTTGCCACGGATGGAACCTCTAAGCCCAACCCAAAGACCTGTCTCTTCTGAGTAGACCTATGAGATTCCTTTCCTTATAATCACAACTTTCTCTTTTCGGGTGAGATGAAGCTCTTCTAGGTCAAGGGTTAAGTAACTTCTGTTAAGTTTACTCTGCCAGTGAAGGATAGGGTGGGAGTATGCTGGAATCTTCCAGAATGTGAAGCCCATGCTGCAGATGCCCTGCCGTGCACTTACCCTTTGCTGGGGTTCCTGCATCTGAAATTTATGACATGGGAAATGTCCACATCACACATGTAACACTTACGCCTTCTGTGCTCTCCAATCTGATAAGAGATTGGGGAGTTTTTCTTGTTTTACTGATTTAATATGGCAAAGACCTTTCACTGGAAATGGAATGAAATGTCCTTCTCCAGTGCAGCTGGGAAGCTATGAGAACAGTGGGGGTGGGGTGGGGCGGTGACGATGACCCCGGAGAAAAGAAAGGGCAGGAGGGGAGACACAGCCATGGACAGTGGGGCAAGGAGGTGACGATGACTCAGGAGAAGGGAACTGACAAGAGGGGAGACACAGCCATGGAGTCGAGGGGAGAAGGGAATGGACACGAGGGAAGATGCCAGCCAAGGCACCCTGGTAGAATTTGCATTTTATGGGAAGCCCCACAGGAATCTGGGTGAATGTGATACTGCCTTTGTCTTCAGGAGGCCGCTGTGGCATTCATGGTATCTGTGTGAAGAGCAGACTGAGGAGTGAGGCTGGAAAAGCTATTTCTGCCAGAAGGAGGGTGCTGCCAACAGGAGAGGGAGGGTCTGGAAAGGTGAGAGGCAGCCCCAGCAGATTGGACCAGGAGGCTGGAGACCAGCGAGGTGAGGCGCTGGGCGACTGGAGTTACGCAGAGGAGGCATCAGATCAGGGTTTTGCACAAGGGGGTGGATAAATTGCTGTTTATCCTGGACCTCACCATCCTGGTGTGTCTGTACACTTTGTATTTCCAAGCCATCAAGTCTGGGATAATCGACTCCAACAGGAGCGTTGAAGCTCTCAGATGTTCATGCACAGAAAAGTGCTTGGAGCTGACTAACCTGCAGGAAGCAGCAGAGGCGCCCAGGGCTCCGTGTCTTCAGACAGTGACCGAGAGGATGCCACAGGCCCATTTTCTCAAGAAAAAAAAAAAAAAAAAAAAAAAAAAAAAAAAAAAAAAACAGATACAGAGGGCTCTACGTCCTCCCACATAACCAAGAAGAAACCGAGACCTTTATGTCTTCAGAGTCCAGGAGGGATGCCGAAGGCTCCATGGTCAGAACAGCCAGGTTCTTGTTCTTCTTGAATGCCAGTCCCTCTATCTTGAAGACTTTCTGTTATTGAAGTAAGGACTGAGGGTGCGCTTACCTGCAGCCAAAACTCTTCAGTGATGTAAACGTGCAGGTGACTGAGTCTCTATGACGTGTGCACCTGGGAACCTGGCAGGTCGGTCCCTGGGCTGTGCAGAACATTCTGCAAATCTAACTACCCAGAGTCAAGGTTTGCTCATGTATGAATGTTAATCATCCCCACAGCCATCCCCACAGCCATTTACACCAAAACCATGGGGAAATGGCATGGATTTCTCTGAGGACAGTAGCAAGCACAACTGTTTCCTAAAATGTTCTGTAAGATTGCCCAGCATTGCAAATGCACACGAAGCCCTAGTGCCTGGTGGGAACCTGAGGTCCCTATTCAGGGACAGGCTCACCATGGCCTGGAAAATGCTGCCCCTTTTTGTAAGTCCACTTTTGGAAATTGGCTTGAACATGAGAAGATGACCATTCCTATTTTATTCGTTTCGTGTATTTAACAAGTGTTTTCAGTTGTCCTTGTGTTAGGTGTAGGGTAGATGCCATAAAACTGAACGCACTGCCCTTCAGAACACCGTCAAGTGAGGAAGAGAGGGCTTGAGGCAGTGAACATGTGATCTTGGTGTGTGTGAACCCACTGGTAGCTGGTAAGTGTGCATGTGTGTGTGAGAGAGACTGTGGAAATGATTTAGCGGAAAAGTGCATTGCTGAGATATTGTGGAACTTTTAGCCTAAAAATATTACTTTCAAAAATAGGACTCTTAGATTTTCTGTTCATTGAACCTCTTTTCAGAAATTTGGCTTAAAAAGTATCTTCAAGATAGTATTTTTGAAGGGGAGGCTTGACCTCACTTTCCTAAATAATAGATACCCCTGAGAGTTTACATTTTAATAGGTAAACTATTATTGATTCTTTAAATTCAGGTCCTTATAAACAAAGCAGACACCACCAAGACTTACATGAAGCAACAGTCTAAGAAAACAAAACCATTGGAGCCTGGAGAGGCAGGGCAGGAGGCAACGCCCGGTCACTGTGAACTGAGGAGCCAGCTATCCCCAAAAAAGAAGTGCCCAGTCTCCACGCCCTGCAGAGCAGGCCCACACCGCCCCCAGGACATGATGACAGCCCAGGCAGAGCAGAGAGGACCCCAGATCAGAACAGGCTGAGAACAGACCTAAAAAACATGAATTGTAAAAGCCACTGTCTTCCTAAAAACATGACAGTCTTAAGGCTGCATTCCTCATTTAAATTCAAAGCATTTAAATGTTTCCCATGATGGAGAAAAATGTTAAGTGTTCCTTTTTTCTTGTTTCGTGAATGAAAACCTATACTAATGTATAACATACATCATTTGCCTTTGACATTATATTTTTACATTTTAAATGTTTCACCAGGATTTTGGAAAAATTCTTAAAGCATTAGTGCCATCGGAGAAACAACACATAATTTTTTGTGACTTAAAGAGACTGGATGTTGGCACTGTGGGTGGAGGCAAGTCCCACGGGGTGGCATGTCATGACCACACAGGAAGCTGCCTTAAGAAGCCACTTTTCCCCTCACCACACACTCAGCCACCATGTCCTGTGTACCATGCCACCAAAATATTTGAACCAGGGTCACAAACAAAGTTCTATTCCTTACCAGATTTAAAAAGAGTTATGAGGTCTTTTAAAACCTAACTTGTCAAATGAGAATAAAGCTCCTCTCCATGAAGCACAAATTAAACAATTCAGGAGCCAAATGGAAAACGCTTCTGGTGCCCTGCAGCAGCTCAGGGAACTTCAGATCGTCGCTGAACTAGAACGTTTTATCAGGAACGAATAGAAAAGAGGGATCATTATAATACATATTAAGAACCAGGTGCTGTACCCTCAAGAGGCCTCACACTTTATTCACTAGGGGGTCAGGGGTCTAGGTCAGTTAACCAAAATGAGCAGAATTTGGCAAAGGACAAATGAAGTAAAATTCTGGACATTCCACCTTCCATGTCCGTACCCTTGGACCACTCACTCACCTGTGTAAAAGTCAGGATGAGACAGCACTTGCCTCAGCTCTCCCTAGACCCTCCCCACATCCTACTGGAACTAGAGACCCTCCCCAGTTCCCTCTGGGAGAACAGGACCCTCCCCACCTCCTCCTGGGAGCACAGGACCCTCCCCACCTCCTTCTGGGAACACAGATTCCTCCCCACCTCTTCCTGGGAGCACAGAACCCTCACCACCTCCTCCTAGGAGCAAAGGATCCTCCCCACCTCCTCCTGGGAACACAGGGACCCTCCCCACCTTCTGGGAATGCAGGACCCTCCCCACCTCCTTCTGAGAGCACAGGTTCCCGCCCAACTCCTCCTGGGAGCACAGAGACCTTTCCCACCTCCTGGGAGCACAGGGACCTTTCCCTCCTCCTTCTGGGAGCACAGGATCCTCCCCAACTCCTCCTGGGAGCACAGGACCCTTCCCATCTCCTCCTGGGAGCACAGGACCCTTCCCACCTCCTTCTGAGTGGACAGGGACCCTCTCCACCTCCTTCTGGGAGTACGGAGACCTTTACCACCTTCTTCTGGGGCACAGAAAGCCTCACCACCTCCTCTTGGGAGCACAGGGACCCTCACACATTCTGCTGGGAGCACAAGCCGTCGTTTTTGCTGAACTTTGCAGAAATGTGTAGTCAATCCTCAACAATTGAAGACAGGTTTCAGTTCCCACCCTGGGCACCAGTGACCCCGGAGAAGGCAGCTGTGATCAGAATGTGAGAGTGGCACAAGCCTCCCCAGACAGTGTGGTCAGCAAGATGGCTGTGGAGGATGCTGAAGTCTGGCTGGCCCCTGCTCAGGTTCCGAAATGGCCGGAACACACCATTCTCTTCTGAAAATCAGACATAAGCCACATGGGAATTGATCCAATAACCCCAGTGTCCCCAGCAAAGAAAAATGTCGTTTCTTGTGGCATCATTCAGTCAGCCCTGCCCCACACCATGCAGTGCCACTGCGGGCTCCGAAGACCTGCCTGCGTCTAAGGGGGCAGGAGTCGGGAAAGAAAGCACAGGCTTTATTCACCACGTGCCATGCATAGGAAAAATCACTATTTGCTGTGTTTTCTTAAATGAGGAAGCTGAGTACAGAACAAGTAATGTTTCCTGAAGCCACAGTCGTGGCTGTTTGTGGGAACCTGGAGTTTGTATTCTGGAGGGACATCCCTGTGAGTCGGGTGTGGTGATTCCCGGGAGCCACGCTGTCCCCTCGTCAATGCTGCAAGGAGAGGGTGCTGTGGACATGAGTCCTAGAAGCCTGTTCTGCTGTGATTCCAGCCCGGGGGTGGAGAGCAGGAGAGCCAGTGCCTCAGCTGGACAGCAGGACTTTCCCCACTGCGGAGAAAGTCACCCACTACCGTCTGGGGGAATTACGTTTTTGAAGGATACTTATGTGACATGAGCTGCATTCTCATATCCTGAAGCATTTCTTAGAAATGCTTAAAACATTGATGTAGAAAGGGGATCCTGCCAACACTCGGCCATCCATATGCAGAGGAGCCGGCTCGGTCCAAGCCCATGGCCACCAGGCATCCTGTACACAGCTCTGATGTAGGAATGCACATCGCACGCCGTAGTTTTAGCACAAATTGGGTTCAGAGACTCCTTGAGATACATGATGTGCATGGGATGGACTGAGGATGCTCTGCTTTTAGGTACACTTTCTGTCTCTGGCATCAGCTCACAGATATACAGGCATATCTCTGCTTTGTGGGGCGGCCAGAGTCGAATAGGCATGAAGGGGTTGCTGGAAGCCATTTTCTCGTTTGGCAAAGTTTTGGTTAGTTGAGAAACTGGAGTTAGTTATTGAACACTGTATTTGCAAGCGTTCAAGAGTCATCACTGAACAAAACCATCCCAAGCACATACCCTGTGGAGCTCACAATCTGTGGGATGAGTGCTGAACACCAGTAGGTATCTGTAAGTAAACTGTGTTATGTCAGAAGACAGCAGGTGCCCTAGTTTTTGTGTTTTGTTGACAAGGCTGTGGTGCCTGTGGCCACGCAGGCAGCATCCTCAGGGTGGCCTTGTGGATACTCTGCTGTCCGGGAAAGAGGGCAGCCTTGTGGGTACCCTGGTGTCTGGGCAGGAGGCCTGCGGAAGGCACTGGGACAGCAGAATTCATACAAAGAGGACAGCAGGTGGGGGCTCTGACAGGGATGTCTCCCCCATGGCTAAAGAACAGGGAAGAGCCTGTGGGCTGAGGACACAGGAAAGTGGGGGCAGTGGTGGGAACGGTGGTTAGGCAGGACCTTCTGAGGCCCTCGCAGGACCCAAGAGGTCATGGGCAGCTCTCACCTGAGAGCGTCTGGGTGAATCAGGAAGCCTCGCAGGCTTTTAAGCAAGGAAGTGATGGGATCTGCCACCTTTTAAAGAGGATTGTCAGGCTTCTCGGGAGTGAGAAGGGCTGGGCTAGGACGGTGGCACCTGCCCAAGTCAGAAGGGGCATCTGCATGGTTCAGGCCAGTTTGGCAGCAGCAGTCATAGGAACTGCTTTCTGTGTGTGCAAGTGGATCCATTGGGATTTTCTGAGGACTTAGATTAGGGCAGGCGTCCCCAAACTTTTTACACAGGGGCCAGTTCACTGTCCCTCAGACCGTTGAAGGGCCGCCACATACTGTCCTCCTCTCACTGACCACCAATGAAAAAGGTGCCCCTTCCTGAAGTGCGGTGGGGGCCGGATAAATGGCCTCAGGGGGCCGCATGCTGCCCAAGGTCAGTAGTTTGGGGACGCCTGGATTAGGGTATGAAAGAAAGAAAGAGATGGGTGATTAACTCAAAATATTTGCATAAGCAGCTGAGGGAGGTGCTGCAGCACCTGGGGTGGGGGCTCACGGTGCAGATGGTACTCATGGTCCTGGAGTGAGTGCCCGAAGGCACTACATGCAAGTACCTCTGTGTCCCACCTCCCTCACTGCAGGCTCCATCCCAAGACTTGTTCTGGTCTGTGGATGGTGACCGAGAGGAAATAGCTCACATCATCTCCAGGCAGAAGCAGGTGGAAGCCAGCATACCTTTCCCATGCAGAGACCTCAGAGGCCTCACCAATGACTGTGTAGCAGTAAGACCCTGAGTGACTGCATGGAGCAGAGCCCTCTGCTGACAGCTGCGCAGCTTCCGTGGATGAGAAATGAGTCTTCACTGCCTGAAGTCACCGAGGGTGGGGAAGTTGGACATTGAGTTCTGAGCCTGTTGAGTTCTCCATTAGATGTCTAAGTGCAGACATCAAGCAGGAACTTGATACATGAGTGAGCAGTCTGGAAGTGCATGAGGTTTATGTCATGGAAAATGATAACCCTCCCCCAAAAATGCAACTCAGTAGATAAACTGAACTATTTTGAGTTTAAGATGCTCAGTTTCTAAAGAGCAAGCCATACAATAAACTTAATGTGAAGAAAAACTATGTAAATTAACATGATGCTGTAATTTGTAATGTTATGTGACTAAACCTTTTTATCTCAATAATAGTTTGCAATACATTGGTTAGTTTAGAAAATTGCTGAGGCATGGTGAAGTTGTTGAAGCATCCCAGAAACCTTGCTCTGTATCCTGTTGTAAAATTGATAATATTAAAACCACGATCTTTAAAATGAAGATGACCCCATGATATTTGGGCATAGGAATTCCCCAAGCTCTTATTATTCTTTAAACTTTGAATGGTGTTTCATTTTCAGCAACCACCTGCATAAATAATTCATTCTCTTTAAAGATGCTGGGAACTAAGCAACTGGGATAATTGACAATTTTGAAAGGGAGAAGATGAACGTGCATGTTATGGAAAGGTCATGTTTCCTATAAGGTTTTGTCTCTGAGGATTTGTGTGGTGCTGAATGAAAAAATATTAAATCAACTAAAATATTTTTCTTGAAAACCTCATAAAATTACAAAATAAAGTTTCTTTTGTGTGACGTTAAATAGAAATGAAATTTACAAGTGGAGTATTTAAAATACATAATACATCCTCTGTGTAGATCATTTTAATCCAGTCCAGTCTTTTAAAGTCAACATAGTTTTTTGGTTTCATGTTAATTAAATATAGATGTGATTTTTCAATTGCATGTTTCAATTTTTTTTTGGAAAGAGACTGTATGCTGCTATAAATAGCAAGTACAAGGTTGGTAAGGTAGCTTTAGGGATATTGGCTGTTGACTGGTGATACTAAATACAACTGATTTTCCCTTCGTCATACTGGAGTCTTGTTCCATTTACAAGGAGATAACAATGTAAGTCCAGTAAACCAGCAAGTTTACTTTTAAACAAAATTCTCTGCATTTCCTGAGGCCTCAGGTAGCAGACATTCATGGTCAGCTGCAGGTACTAAAAGGAGAACAACTTGGTCACTCTTCTTCACTTGTTACTAAAACAAGAAATTATTAAAAACATGAAAAATGTTGCTCATTAAAAAATTAAATATAAATATGTTAAATATAAGGCCAGGATTTATAATTTACTTAAAGAAGTGGCCATGTCCTAGCTCTACTTATGGAAAAGTCCCACTGCTAGACTGACTCTATAATGGCAAAAGCATATGGTGTCTTTTTTTAGCCAACAAGGAGAAATGCATGCTTCCTGAGCCACTTGCAAGGTTGATGGTCTTGAAGGAATATTATTTATGTCTTGGTGAAAGATCAGTGGAGACAGTGCTGTTTTAGCTAGGACCTTAGAGATGAGCTAGTCATTTCTTTCTCTAGTTTCTTTGAGTTCGATCTGATAACAATGTAAGCCATAAAAAAAAGAAAAATTGGCAGCACCACTGTGGCTCCCTGTGGAAATGCTGTCGCTGAGCGGCACTTCCATATGCGCCTTCATTTACCTTTATAATTGCAGCACTATTTGTGATCACACACACCTAAGAAATGAGCCCGGGTTGAATATGAATAATCCCATCTCATATGCAGCCTCTACTTACAGTTCTGTAATTGCCCCAGAGAGAATTTCTTTGCTTGTTTTTGTCCCCAAATCTAGGATTATTTCAAAGTTCATGTATTGTATCTGATGAGTTTGTCTCCATCCTGTTTCTTTAAGATTTAGCTTTTTTAGCAGAGTTTTAGATTCAGAGAAAAATCGAGAGAAAGTAACGGAGGTTTCCCACATGTCCCCTACACACAGGCTGACAGCTACCAGCCTGCTACCACCATTCCCGCTGAACAGTGGTTCAGTGGATGCGCCTCCAAGCGCATGCATTATCACACAGCATCCACAGCTTCTGTTGGGGTTCACTCTTGACCTTTGGCCAGATGGAGAAGGGTGGAGAGCCTAGGAAGTTGAGTTTGCTGCTGTGGGTCCTGCAGGGGAGCCTGTATTGTGCACAGACCTCCAAATCTCCAAATTCTGCAGAAGAAGAAGGGGCACTTTCAATGCGTGTTCCTGAGAAACGGTCTGACCACATGCGCATTTAGAAAGACGGGCAAGGAAAGGAGAGACGTGCATTTAGCTGGGCATCAGAAGGATCCAGAGGTCAGAGAATAAAGGGACTTGAAGGGATTAAAGGCATTTCCTTCAATCCCATGCCCAGCAGTGAGTGCCTGTACTCCTACTGACAAAGGCCTCTTTCTCCATTGTGTTGAAAAACTCATGCTTTGAATGAAGAGACCTTTCAAATGGGCTTTTTGTGAGCAACGTGGCTGTTTATTCACCTGGGTGCAGGTGGGCTAAGCTGGAAAGGGCATTAGCAAACGGCAGTGGGATAGGAGTTGGTTTTATAGGTTTGGGTAGTTTTTTGGGGGTTGGGGGTTGTTGCACAGTAAGATCAGTTACAGTGGTAGGGGTAGAGGCAAGGGAGTATACGTAACCACAAGTTCAGTTACAGTGGCAGGGTTGGGTGACAGGTACTTACATTATCACAAGGAGAGGTAAGATGGCAGGGTTGGGTGAAGGGCTTGTCTGGGGGGGCTCTGCCGCCGCCCAATCAGGGGCCATGGGGAACGCAGGCGAGGGTGGGAGACATCAGCTGAGGCAGGCAGGACTTCAGACTTTCAGGCTTCAGGCTTGCATACAGAGATGTGACATACCTGTCTTTCTATATAGAGAGGGAAAGAATTAGAGAAGAGGGGGTGATCACAGGTTTTAGGCAGTGGGGGCAAAGCTTCTCAAGGCTTCTTGGAGAGGGATTGGGGGCAGGGTGGAAACCTAAAAATAGGAAAGAATTTAGACTGCTGGGAGATTTTGGGGAAAGGGGTGATATTGTGGGGTTGTTAGGAGCATTTGTTGTATTGACTGATTGGTTACTGCTTGCATCGATTTTGTAGAAATTGAGAGATTAATTGGAAAAACACAGAGTTTAAATAAGAGAAGGAGAAAGATAGTATCAGAGGAGGTTAACTGTGTGAGGGAGAGCTTTTGTTTCTGTGGTGTATGATGAAGCATGTGGTATTCAGAAGCAATGACTTTTATTAACAGGCTTGGGTTTGAACACAGAATGGGAGCCAGATGAAGAGTGAAATATTAGCTTTAATTGCCTGGAGGAAACGTGTAAATCCACAACTTAAATAAAAGCAGGGCAGGTAAAAGTAAATGAGTGCAGTTAATTTGAGCACAGTTAGACAGAAAATAATAGAAACAGACTTTCTCAAGTGTGTTTTAAGCAGTAGGGGTGACTGCACAAAGCTGGAGAAGGCAAGGGGCTGAACATAAGTATGTGTGGTGTGAAGACAAAACTTTGGAGGTGGTGAGAGCTGGAGGGTAAGTGGGGCAGAGCCTGTGATTTTGAGGGATTCTAAGAGTATCAGGGCAGCAGCTGCTGCTGCACGTTGTCGTGAGGGCCTGCCCAGGGCTGTGAGGTTAAGTTGTTTAGATAAAAAGGCTGCAGGTCATGGGCCTGGATCCTGTGTGAGAATCCTGACCGCACAGCCCTGAACTTTAGCAGTATAGGATGAAAAAGTGTTGAGACAGGTTGGGGAGATAGAGGGAGGGAGCAGTTTTTAGAGCTGTTTTTTAAGGAGCGAAATGAGGAATAAGGAAAGAATTTGGGATTAATAGGGTTGGATAAGTTTTCTTTAGTGAGTTTATACAATGGCTTAGTTAGAATAGCAAAACCTGATATTCAGAGGTGAAAGTAACAACCACACCCAGGAAGGAAAGAAGCCGTTGTTTGGTGGAGGAGGTTTGGGTTTGGGAAATTAACTGGATACGGTCGGCAGGGAGAGCATGGGTATGCTGGTGAAAGACCGTAACAGATGGGGAAGAAATTTGGGCTTCAGGAGGGGATCCATGAGGCCCCTTTGAGTACAGATGCTGAAGCAGGAGGGTGAATTAAAAGGCCATGTTGCAATAGATGGGTGATAACAGGCTTTGTGCCTTTTAAAGGCTGTTGTGGGGTGGGGTACGGGGCTGGGCAGGGTAAGGGTGGTTAGGTTCTAAGGGGATGAGGAGGGGCGAGCGACTTGTAGCAATGATGGGAAGGCAGTGTTTTACACCCTAGGCTTAAGGTAGGGGAACATAAGGGGAGCTATTGAGGGAGGTACAGGTTCAGGGAGGAGGCTGGCAGTGAGGTGTAGTTGTAGCCCAGGAACAGTCAAGGAGGCAGAGAATTTCCCTAGGATATCTCAGCCTAAAAGGGGAACTGGACAAGTGGGGATGATTAGGAAAGAACGTGGAAGGGAGTGCTGGCCTGATGGACACCAGACGTGGGGAGTTTTGAGAGACATCAATTCCCACAACAGCATGGCGGCCAAGGAGACAGGTCCTTGAAAAGAAGGCAGCGTGGGATGGATGCCTCTGTGCTGATTAAGAAGGGGATGGACTTGCCCTCCAGGGAGCTTCCGAGATGCTCGGGCAGCGTCAGTCTTTAGCCATCAAGCCGAGGGTTGGAGCTTCAGGAGCTCTGGAAGCAGTGACCTGAGTTGGACAGTAGGCTTTCTGTGGGGGCCCCGCACAGACAGGGCATGGCTCAGGAGGAGTCCCGGGCTGCGGGCATTCCTTGGCCCAGTGGCCAGGTTTCTGACACGTGAAGCAAGGACCGGGAGGGGTGGCTGGATGCACTGCAGTCTGGGTGCTCTGAAGTCTCTGTGAGCCAGTGGCATGGCTGGGGTTTGTCTTACAGAAGAGGCTATCATCTGTAGTTTTGAGATGTGCTACTGCCAGGCAGATTTTTCCCGATTATTGAACACCTTGAAGGTGAGGTTGCTTAATTCCTGTTGTGGAGTTTGAGGGCCAGATTTTAATTTTTGTACCTTTTTGTAATGCTGGGGTTGATGGGGTGAAAAAATGCATATTAAGCATTTTTTAGAGGTGAGAGTTGAAGTAAGGATGATATTGAAGTTACTCCAGGTGGGGTTATTGGACTGGGGTAAGTATTGGAGGATTTGATGAAAAGGAGTCTAACTCGTGGCCAATTTGGGAAACGCTGGATAAAGGGAAGGAACGTCACCCTAACTGTGCCTTTGGCTCCAGCCACCTCTGGAAGGGGGAATTGTTGGGGAGGGGCAGAGGAGGTAGCCTAGGGACTAAACTGAAAGCCGGGCCCGTATGAGGTGGGAGGTGATGGGAGGGGCACGAGGAGGCGGGTTGTGGGCAGAGGAAGAGGAGGAGGCTCTGGGGTGGGGTTCGGTCCTGGATGAAGGCCTGGTTTGGACAAGTGGGAAGGAGAAAGGTCAGAAGGGTTGATGGACAAGGAGGATTTTGACTTATCGGCAGAGGAAGGAGGGGCAGACAGATAGGAAGAGAAGGAGTAGAGATTAGGGAGGGATTGGTGTGTAAAAAAGTGCCTGGACGCAGGGAATTTCAGACCATTTGCCCATGTTGTGATGAAAATTGTCTAAATTTTGTAAAATAGAGAGGTTGACAGTGCCATTTTTTGGCCAGTTGGAGCTGTTGTTTAACTTGGATTGTGTCCATGCAGCGTTACAGAAGAAGACGAGACCTTTGTGTTTTAGGTCAGGAGACGGTTGCGGAGGCTTGAGGTTCTTTAGAACACAGGCCAGTGGAGAGGAGGGAGGGAGGGAGGGCGGATGATGGCCCGTGCTTCTGGAAAGGCAGCAGAGACAAGGACAGGCAGGCAACGCAGCCGCTCAGCGGGGGGCCCTATTGAGCCTGGGTTGAACCTCGTCATTGGAGCGCGTTCAGAGAGTGTCCTCTACGTTGACGTGCCACCAATATTGGCCATGAGCCTGGTGGCCGAGTGACTAGGGTGAATGTCTCCATGACAGTCCAACCCCTGGGAAGTGGATCCGTGACCTACGTAGGATTTTCCAGTCCTGAACCTCACGGAAGAACCTAGTTTACCTGATTTTCCTTGTCTTTGCGGTGGAAAGAGGATGAAACCGAAAGTGGGGGGCAGTGGAAAGGAAAAGACAAAAGGATGGGAAAGCAGGAAGAGGGACTGCTTGTCAAACTAGTTTGGGTGGTTTTTAGGGGGCAGGGGTGTTGCAGAGTGAGTTCAGTTACAGTGGTGGGGGGTAGGGGCAAGGGGTATATATGACCACAAGTTCAGTTACAGTGGCAGGGCGGGGTGAGAGGCACTTACATTATCACAAGCAGAGGTAGGATGGCAGGGTTGGGTGAGGGGCTCGTCTGGAGAGGCTCCGCCGCAGCCCGATCCGGGACCATGGGGAACGCAGGTGGGGGTGGGAGACGTCAGTTGAAGCAGGCAGGACTTCAGACTTTCAGGCTTCAGGCTTGCATACGGAGACCTGCTACATCGTTACTTCTTTTTATTTTAACTGTATACACATAGAAAATAATATACAGTTATATATATGCCACATGTGTACACATACTTAATATATTATTATTCAATGTAATATGCATATTAAATATTAGGTTGGGGCAAAAGTAATAGCTGTTTTTGCCCTTAAAAGTAATGGCAAAACCACAATTACATCAACCTAATATATGTTCTGTATTTTTCTACAAATATGTAATATATGTTTTATATATAAACCTCCTCCAATACTGTTTTGGAAACAGATGTGATGCAGTTAACACACTTCTGCATGAAGCGCTTACTCCTTTTCCTTAGCAGCACAGCCATTTCCTAAAACACTCCCTTGGAGGGACAGTATGTTCAGGACCCGGGTCTCTGAAGATAAGGATGGGCCTTGGCCTCTGAGGACACAGGTGCCACACAGGCCCACACGTCACCACAGAAACTGACGCAATGCCGTCCTGAACAAGACCCATTTCAGAGCCCATCTTCATCAGGAGAGTGGAACTTACGGGACCGCTGAGGCTGTAGAATTTCTCTGTAACATCATTGGGCCCAGCTGTTTTTCAGGTGAGCCAAGCAGTGATGACAAAAACACTGGCCTGGCCTCTGCAGATGAAAGTGAATGCCATGCCTGGGGGTCACTCTGTGTTTACTGGAAGACGCTCCCTGTGAAGTATCTCCCATGTCCACTGTCACTCCCTGTGTACTGGGACATGCTCCCTGTGAGGGTCTCTCCCATGCCCGGCTGTCACTCCCTGTGTACTGGGACATGCTCCCAGTGAAGGTATCTCCCATGTCTGGCTGTCACTCCTTGTGTACTGGGACACACTCCCTATGAAGGTGTCTCCCGTGCCCTGCTGTCACTCCCTGTGTACTGGACATGCTCCCTGTGAAGGTGTCTCTCATGTCTGGCTGTCACTCCCTGTGTACTGGACATGTTCCTTGTGAAGGTGTCTCTCGTGTCCAGCTGTCACGCCCTGTGTCCTGGGACATGCTCCCTGTGAA
Organism: Saimiri boliviensis; assembly: GCF_048565385.1. Taxonomy (NCBI): domain Eukaryota; kingdom Metazoa; phylum Chordata; class Mammalia; order Primates; family Cebidae; genus Saimiri; species Saimiri boliviensis. Next base: position 605,372 of record NC_133449.1, on the reverse strand, counting down.
GGTGTCTCCTGTGCCCAGCTGTCACTCCCTGTGTACTGGGACACACTCCCTGTGAAAGTGTCTCCCGTGTCCAGCTGTCACTCCCTGTGTACTGGGACATGCTCCCTGTCAAGGTGTCTCCCGTGTCCGGCTGTCACGCCCTGTGTCCTGGGACATGCTCCCTGTGAAAGTGTCTCCCGTGTCCAGCTGTCACACCCTGTGTACTGGGACACGCTCCCTGTGAAGGTGTCTCCCGTGTCCGGCTGTAGCACCCTTTGTAGTGGGACACACTCCCTGTGAAAGTGTCTCCCGTGTCCAGCTGTCACGCCCTGTGTACTGGGACACGCTCCCTGTGAAGGTGTCTGCTTTCATACCTTTCTCACATCCTAGCTGTGGGAGGAGCCCTGGGGTCGGGCATTCTTTAGAGCTGAGGGCTGCAGTGGAGCTCAGTCCTGTTGAGCAGACACCACTGATGGCACAAACACACTCACACACTCTATGTTGTTCTCTCCAAAGAGCCATTTCTGCTTTTAAAAATAGGACCACAGCAGATATTAGTTTCCAGAAAATGCTTTTGGGACATCTTCCCAGCACAGAGCACCACCCTGTTGTATTCTCAGGAGTTTTTTCCAGCCATAGGAAGCTTCCAGGAATGTAGGCCAGCTGTGTAACTGCATGCGTGTCAAACGCATTGCCGTGGTGGGCAGCAGGATCAGGGAAAGCAACTGCCTCGAATTTCATAGCCTCATGCCCACGATCCCTTCCCCATCCACACATAAATCACTGACATTAATGCTAGACCTGTGTGATAAATAACAAAGATAATATAACTGTCTTTAGAAGGCACCTATTAAAATGAAAAACTAGCCTTATTCTGTTAGCACTTCTATAGACTTCTTGTTTTTCAAACTAGCTTTTGATATGGCTTGAGGCAAAGTACCCTAAACAGCTGAGGCAGGACAAAGTTAGAACCCAGAGAGGGGTGTGAGGGACTTGGCGTGAGCTGCGGCTCCAAGGGGCAGTGACAGGAACATGCTCTCCAGGCTTGGGCTCTGCATCAGGAACCCGCCAAGCACATGCTCGTGGCCCCTGCCACGGGTCCATCCCCGCCATGTGCACAGCAAGGGAAACGTCACTGCCTCTGTGGTCATGCATGTGCTGGCAGCCGAGGAAGAGAAAACACAATTGCAGCAAAAGAAACAATATCACAACAAGAAAGCAAAACGTGATGAACACAGCTTAGAGGGGGAAGCGCTGCGGCTGGGGGACCACTGCCCTCCAGAACCTGTTCAGCAGGCGGTGCAGGGACTTCCCGCCATGGCCTCTCCTGCCGGCTGGTGTCACCCAGCTCCACAGTCCTGACTGTCATCTGTAGACATGATACCAAGCTTTCATCTTGACTCTGAAGACCTCTCCTGAGCCCTGGACTTGTGATACTTCATGTTCTAGCTCAGCCGTCTCACGATGTCTGAACAAGAGGTAACAGGCACTTCTGATGCCAGGGAGAAGCCCAGCAGCACCTGTAGCCAGACCCCACAGCCGGGGCACCACACTCACCCGCAGGTCTCACAGAAGCCTGGAGGTCCAGCTTCCTCTGCTGCAGAGGCTGTAGCACATTTCAAAGCTCTTGTGTTTTCCCGTAGCAACCCCCCCATTATTTCCTGGGGGAAAACTGAAGTGAGGAGGGAGGTGCCGTCAGGGCGGCATGTGGGGCTCACATCCCAATGTGCGGGGGCCTTGTGAATACCAAGACCCCGACTCTTTAAAGCAGCTCATTAGGTGTTACTCGTGTTGTTCTACACATGAGGAAACTTTCAGAGAACTTAACTTACCCCAGTGATACAGATAATGGTTATGGAGGGTTAGCTCCTGTTCTAGAAATAAAGAATCCATTGGCAAACAGCAGAAGGCTATTATTCAAAGGATCATGCAGGGCTGGATCTCAGAGGGAGCTCTGAGAGGAACTAACCTTGGGTTCTCTCCAGCGCACAGCAGCACAGGAGACACCCTGCAGGAAATAAGGAAGCCTCAGCCTCGGTTCACTGACTCCATGCTCTGCAGCAGCAGTGATGCTCCTCAACATGTGTGGGCCTCAAGAGAAAGGACAGATTAGGGCTGTGACACAGGCCACAGTCATCTCCTCACCATGGTGGAAGGATGTGTGTGTTTGCGATTGCACACTTGGTCAACAGGATTCTCAAGAAAGAGGCTGAGGTGAGCCTTCCAAAACCTTTTTTTGCAGTCAATTTCCATCTCTACGTAGGTCTGTAAAATAGTCTCTCAAAGAATTGCTCACTGCTTTTCCAGTTCAGTAACTGGGTGGTCGACATGAAGGAACATGCTTTATCAATCACCTGGATTCCATTGAAATTCCAAACCTCTTCTGGTTTCGTAGATTTCATTCCCTATTACTTCTTTCCATTGAAAAAAATCAGATTGGTACATTGACTCATGGTGAAAATGTTTGATGACCGAACAAAACCTTTAGTTGAAAATAAAATTGTTCACGATATGCAGGGATGCTACCTCCTGAAAACGTAAGCTGCAGAATGAAAGAGAAAAGCCTCCTTCAAAAACTGGCCCCACTTTCACTAAGGTCGCAGGATCTCCTGGGAAATTCAGTAGGGGTGTGAACAAGGGATGGTGGAGATTCTTGGTGCTTCTCCAGCTCCTGCTGCAGGAGGGCAAACAGAAATAGGCCGTGCAAGGATGAAAGCAGGGCAGGCGCGGCTCTCGGCTCCAGCAGGGCCAGGAGGGGCGTCAGGAGGAGGAGACGGCGTTTAAATTACAACATAATGAGTATGTGTGAATAATTTAACAGCAAAGAAGCTTGCAGGTTATTGTAGCCTAAAGACTCACAGGTGAGTCACAGGCTGAAATAAATAGACGGTTTTCATGACAGTGTTTTTACTTTAAGAAAATAAAACACTAATCTTGCTGAGGCTGAGGTATTAAAGTGGAGGGGAGGCTAAACAGATCGCTGTGATTGGCTAAAAATACAACATTAAAATAAGGAGTTACTGCCCCTCAACTCCGAGAAATGCAGAGGTGACCTGTTCAGCACTACAGTGGAGCTTGGGGGAACAGGAACAGGGCAGTGAGGAAGGCTGGTGTGAACAAGGATTAGGTGAGGAGCAAACAACTAATCCTCTTACTTAGTTACCCGAAGTAGTCCACCAAATCACATCCATGAAGCGTGTGGTAAAAGTGTTATTTGAGGTCAGTAGGATTACACGGATTCTTAAATAACTAATATTGGGAATATTAGCTCCATTTTAAAAAGTCAGATCCCAAGACACAGAATACACTACTCAGATAGAAATCTGCATGTGATAGAAAACAATGTGAATAGAACTACATATTTGAAAAAATGTATAATCTTATACTTTCCACAAGCTGCAAGGAATAAAGTAAATAAATATTTTTCACAGGAACTAAAAGACTTTGTATGGCCAAAAAACAATAAACAAGATTAATGGCAAAAAAAAAAAACACAAGATAAAATCCATGCAACCTATGTAACTGTACATGCCTGAGCCTCCTTGCCTCCCACTCTCCAGCCTCCCTGCCTCCCACCTTCCAGCCTCCCTGCCTCCCACTCTCCAGCCTCCCTGCCTCCCACTCTCCAGCCTCCCTGCCTCCCACTCTCCAGCCTCCCTGCCTCCCACCTTCCAGCCTCCCTGCCTCCCACTCTCCAGCCTCCCTGCCTCCCACCTTCCAGCTTCCCTGCCTCAGCCTGCCCTTTCCCTTCACTTAAAGCAGGACCCAGTGTCCTTATTCATGTCCCTGTGTTTTCAGTATTTAGCTCCTATTTATAAGTGAGAAGATGTCGTAATTGGTTTTCTGTTTCTGTGTTAATTCGGTTAGGATAATGGCCTCCAGCTGCATCCACGTGGCTGCAAAAAGCATGATTTCATTCTTTTTTATGACGGTGTGGTCTTCCGTGGTATATATGTTCCACATTTTCTTTAACCAATCCACTACGGATGAGCATTTGGGTTGATTCCATGTCTTCGCTACTCCGAATAGTGCTGCAATGAACATGCATATGCCTGAATCTTTATGTTAGAATGATTCCTATTATTTGGGTTTATCCCATATAATAGGATTACTAGGTCAAATGATAGTTCTAAGTTCTTTGAGAAAACTACAAACTGATTTGCACAGTGGCTAGACAAATTTACATTCCCACTGGCATTGCATAAGAATTCCCTTTTCTCTGCAGCCTCACCAGCATCTATTATTTTTTGAGTTTTTGTTAATAGCCATTCTGACTGGTGTGTGATAGTATCTCACTGCAGTTTTGATTGGTATTTCTTTATTATTGCTGTCAAACATTTTTTCATTTGCTTGTTAGCCATGTTTATATCTTCTTTTTAGAAGTGTCTGTTCATGTCCTTTGCCATTTATTAAAGGGGTTGCTTTTTGCTTATTAAGTTTCTTATAGATTCTGGCTATTAGACCACTGTCAGATGCATAGTTTGCAAACATTTTCTCACATTCTGCAGGTTATCTGTTTACTCTGTTGATAGTTTCTTTTGCTCTGCAGAAATTCTAGTTTAATTAGGTTTCATTTGTCAATTTTTGGTTTTGTTGCAATTGCTTTTGGTGACTTTGTCATGAAATCTTTGCCAGGGCTTATGCCCAGAATGGTATTTTTAAGTTTTCTTCCAGGGTTTTTATAGTTTTAGGTTTTATATTTAATTCTTTAATAAATCTGGAGTTGATTTTATTATATGATCAAAGGAAGAGGTCCAGTTTCAATTTTCTGCATATGGCTAGCTGGTTACCTCATAACCATTTATTGAATAAAGAGTTATTTTCCCTATTGCTTTTTTAAAAATTAATTTTGTTAAAGATCAGGTTGTAGGTGTGTAGCTTTATTTCTGGGTTTTCTAACCTGTTGCATTGGTCTATGTGTCTGTTTTTATACCAATACTATTCTGTTTTAGTTACCATAGCCTTGTAGTATAGTTTGAAGTCAGGTAATGTGATGTCTCTGGCTTTGTTCTTTTTGCTTAGGATTGTTTGACTATTTGGGCTCTTTTTGGTTGCATATGAGCTTTAGAATCCTTTTTTTCTAATTCTGTGAAAATGTCATTAGTAGTTTGATAGGAGTAGCATTAAATCTGTAAATCACTTTGGGCAGTGTGGCCATTTTAACAATATCAATCATTCCTATCCCTAAGCATGGTATTTTTTTCCATTTGTTTGTGTTTTCTCCCTTTGCTTTCAGCAGTGTTTTGTAATTCTCATTGTAGAGATTTTTTTGCCTGCTCCTTCTTTCTAGCTGCTTCTAATATTTTTTTCTTTCATGCTGACCTTAGAGAATCTGACGACTCTGTGTCCTGGGGTTGGTTGTCTTCTACGATATCTCACAGGGGTTCTCTGCATTTCTTTAATGTCGACCTCTCTACTGAGGTTGAGGAAATTTTCATGGACAACATTCTCAAATATGTTTTCCAAGTTGCTTTCTTTCTTTCTCTCTCTTTTGAGGATGCTATGAGTCACAGCACTGGTCCTTTTACATAATACCATATTTTTTTCAGAAATTTTGCTTATTCTTTTTATTTTTAAAACTTTTGTCTGAGTTGCTTTGAAGAACTGGTCTTTGAGCACTGAGTTTTTTTTTTTTTAGCTTTATCTATTATGCTATTAGCACTTCTGCTTATATTATGAAACTTGTATAACGAGGTTTTTAGCTCTGTCATAGCAATGTAAGTCTTTCTTAACATGGCTATTTTGTCTTTTAGCTCTTGTATTATTTTCTTGGATTACTTTTATTTCTTGAATTGGGTTTTGACTTTCTCCTGCATCTCCATGATTTCTGTTTCTATCCATATCCTGAATTCTATGTTTGTCATTTCAGCCATTTCAACCTGATTAAGAACCATTGCTGGAAGCCAGTCCAGTCATTTGGAGGTAAGCAGACACTGGCTTTTAGAGTTACCAGAGTTCTTGTGCTGATTCTTTCTCATCTGTGTGGGCTGATGTTCCTTTCATCTTGGAAGTTGCTGTTCTTTAGATGGGGTTTATTGCTTATAACTCATTTGATGCTCTTCAGGGCTTAACTGTAGTGTAAGTTGGGTTCAGTCAATTGGCTTTATTTCTGGAAGATTTCAGGGAGCCAAGGCTCAGCTCAGCACTCCTGAGCTGCATGCTCTCACCCTGGGGTCTGGTACCAGGACCACAGCTTTATTCTCTGGTTATATCTCTCTTGAGGTTAAGCACCTGCTGTGCTGGAGGGGCTGAGCTCTTCCCAGTCTTTTGGCAACAATACTCCAATGGGGGCTGCCGGAGAAAACATTTCATTGAGGCAGTGGCAGTGGGGTCTATACTTGTGTGTGCATGCCAGAGGCAGCAGAAGCCTATTATTTTAAAATGTGAAGTTAGAGGTTGGTTTCTGTGTTGTGTGTGTTTTTTAGTAGGTTCAGAGTTGTGCAACCCTTACCAGTAACAACTTTTTAATCACCTAAGGAACATGCACTGCCTATTTCTCCCTCAGCCAAGACACTGCCACAAGAAATGCAGTTTCTGTCTCTGTAGATTTGCCTGTTGAGGGCATTTTATACAAAGAGAATCACCCAATCATTTGTGACTGGCTTTTTTCACTCAGCATGTTGTTTGCAAGGTTCATCTATGTGGTAGCAGGAATAAGTCCTTTATTACTGTCTACTTCAGAACAATATCCCCTTGTGTGACTACAACATATTATATTTATCCATTTATTATTTGATAAACATTTAGTTTGGTTTTTGCCTTTTGGATATGTTCAATAAGACTTATATGTTTTTGTAAACATAGGTCTGCTTCATGTTTCTTCTGGGGGTTTGAAGAGCAAACTGGATATTGTTTTTGGACTACTAATTTTAATGTAGTAGCTTTATTGAAATTAACATATTTTTAAAAATTAATTTTATGGATTTGAGGGTGGTTTATAAGATTCCTAGTTCCACGCCACCCTCTTCTGTCCATACAGTTAAGCATGGTTTCATTAATGGACTTCTGGTGCTGCTGCTACTGCTGCAGCTGGTGGTGGTAAAGGGAGGGCTTGTGTTCTCTTTGACCATGTGGAACTTGAAACTTTCATCTTTTTTTTCTTTCCCTTTATCAAGAAGAGTGCTTCTCCCTTAGCGATTTTGCTTTCTTCTCCCCCATAAGCAATGCACTTTGAAGACTACCCCTCCAATTAAACCCACCTGAAGGTTCCTCTGCTGCAGTCACTTCTTTGAAATATCAGAATACCTTTTCATTATTTTCACATTTAGGATGATTTTTCTCTTTAGGAGTGTGATTTTAAATCAATCTCAAGCCTGATGCTAACTTTGTTCTTCTTTGCAGTTGTTTTTAAGCCCCTTTGCCTGCAAAGGCTTTTGGAAGAAGCATGACAACAATCTTCCTTTTTATTGTTATTTTTCTTACTTGGAAGTGACTTTAAGTTTGAGATGATTCTGTGTCCAGTACATTGAGAGAGTGTTTTCTGTTTTTCTTTTTTAAGATTCATATTAGTGTTTTGTATTTGGGGAGATTATTTGGGGAGGTTCAGATTTCAGAAACTACCATGATTCCTGTTAAATATTTTAACAAAAACAATATTTTGCTTTTCAAATCAAATATTTTAAATTTTTATTAACTGTAAGAAACTTTCAAAGATCAGAACACACACTTTGTCAAAGAAGAAATATAAATAACAAACGTGAAAAGAAATTGTTCCATATAATCAGAAATCTTAGGTATGAGGTTAAAACAATCATGGATCATTAAACATTTGTAAGGTCATTAAAAATGCATTGCCAGTGCTGGCTTAACATCTCTGGTCTCAGGCACTTCTAGGTACAATAACGGAAAGTCTCAGTATATGGGACCAATGTCAAAAATATTCCTATATTTCATTTTTGCCATTTAACTTCCAGAAATTTACTGTGATCAAATAATAAACAATGTATATCGTGTTCTGAAGAACTGTTTATTGGCCAGAGTTGGAAATAAGAGTTGGTTAAATAAATCATGGTTTACATAATGCAAACTATGTAATGTTGAGAAAAATATTTAGTGCTGATAAGTATTACTCATAGTCTGTTGTTAACAAAAAGGGTACAAAACTGTGTACACAAGCATTCAATTTTTTTCTTAAAAAATTTTGCTTGTATGCATGTAGAAGAAAACAAAATATACCAAATAATTTTATCATGCTGTACAACTGTTGGGTTTTGTTTCATTTTTCTTTGTAAGTTTGGCATATGCATTTTTCAATAAAAATACATAATTTTTAAAACAGAAACATGAATGAAATACATAGCCAAACTTTCTAAATTCACTAGTTCTGAACAAAGACTTCAAATAATTGTGACTTAAGAGCATTCTTAGGTTATCCTATAAAATTAGCTCACATTTTTCTTTTATCTATTGTAAAAATTAAAGGAGTCATTTATTAACTTATTGATGCCAGAATATGTGAGACAAGTATTTCATATATTTTTAGAATCATATATAAAATTATTGATATAGATAAACTCTATGAAGTGTTTTATAAGAAACAACAAAATACCCATCACTTACTGAAATGTGTTGGGCTGCGTTTCTGCGGTGCAGCATGCTCGCATGCTAATCTGTTAAACACCAGACACAACACATATCACACACCATACACTACACACCACACACATTACACACACCACACATGCATCACACATCACACCATGCATCACACACTACACCCCATATACACCACACATCCCACACATACCACACACCGCAACCCACATATCACACACACACCACATCCTCCACACCAAACACACAGCAAACACATCACACACCACACATCACATACCAGACACAATCGCACACCACAATGCCACACCAAACACACCACATATCACACATACTACATTGCCACACACACTATACACCCCACACCACAAACACAATGCACACACATCACACACACTAAACATCACACACACCAAACATCACACACACCATACACCACACACATTACATACCACATATCACAGGCATCACATGCCACACACCACACAGTACACACACCATACAGCACACCTATCACATACACCACACATCACACACACACACACCACACACCCTACACACCATACACCACACATCTCACATAGCACACACCACACACATCATACTATACACATCACACCACACACCACACATCACACCACACACCACACACACCACAGCCACTATGCACCACACACATCACACACACCACACATCACACAGACCAAACACAGACCAAACACCACACACACTACACACACACCACAGACATTACACACCACACACACCATACACCACACAAACCACACACAACATGTACATCACATGCCACACACACCACATGCACACATCACACAGCACACACACCACACACCAAACATCACATACCACACACACACCACATACCACCCAACAGACATCACATGTGACACACACTGCACACAATAACACACATCACACCCACTATACACATCACACACCACACATCACACACACCCCACACACCACTCATATCACACACCACACACCACAAAAACCACACACATCACACACACACCACACTGCATAAACCACACACACCACACACTACAAATATCACAACTACACACACTATACCACAGACACCACTTATGACACACACTCATGCTGAGCAACTATTAATATAATGAGTCAACTGCTAAGTGCCTCACTATGGAAAAGGTGGCACCCCCTGATATACTTGCCCTTAGACATTGGCTTATGACCTTCATGTATCTCTGTTGCCTATAATGATGAAGTTTTCTGTGCTTCTGGCACACTAGCTAGTGCTTAGAGGATCTTCCAAAAGGCACAAAAAAGGCTCATTACCAATAGAAATTAGGTCCAGGCAAAATACAAGATAAAGTAAAATCAGTCAGAAAACTATACAACTGTGACAAGAAAACAGGATACTATATATCTAGAAACTCAATCAAGTTTAATACATATTTTTGCTTTTTATGTAGGGAATATTTTTACCACTCCAAAAAGTACAGAGAATAATTTTATAGTAATTTGCCAGCTGCTTGGAAAAAGACACACCTGAAAATTTAACATGTTTTCTTCTGATTCTTTTAAGAAAATAAAACAAAAAGACATGATATTCACATAAACTCCCCCAATGACATTCCCACCATCCTTTCCCCAGAGATAATTGCTATAATGTGAAGTTGGTAAGTACCTGCTTTATACAGTGCTTTATACTTTTACTATACATGCAAGAAGCTGACAAAACTAAGAGTTACATACGTATACTTACATCTACATTGCTGTGGGTAAATGTACATGTCCCACATGCGAACAGGCACAGGTGAGGACAGGTCATTCTTTGTTCACTGCCGCGTGACACTACATTCTCTGTTGCTCACCGTTTTCATGCATGTCCTTGCCCATCGACACTGGCCTGCCTACATTTTTGCTACCATGGCCTAGTGTGCTTGCTGTGCACCCTTAGCCTTGGCTCCTTGTGCCTGACATTAACCCCTGCAGGAAAGAGTGGCTGGGCCTAGGCTCTGCACAAGCACACCTCCAGATTTCCCTTCCTGAAGCACCGCACAGGTCAGAGCTCCTGCTGTTGAACAGGCAGGGCCTCTGCAGGGGCTTAGGCTTGCAGCATTCAGTCCCAGAGTATCCGTGCGGTCCTGGGCCAGTTCCACATGAAAGTCTTGGCCTCAGTTTCCCTGGTGTGGTCCTGGGCCAGCATCCCATGGAAGTCTTGGCCTCAGTTTCCCTGGGGTGGTCCTGGGCCAGCTCCCCGTGGAAGTCTTGGCCTCAGTTTCCTCTGTGCTGCCATTTCTCATGTGTGACTGGTTGCTTCCACCACATGAACTGGCCTTGTCAGCGACGTGTTACTGCCACACCTCCTTGTCATCAGCCGGGCTTTGGGGGAGCTCTGGGCTCTGTCATTGGTTCCCTCTGAAATGTTCCCCGGCTCCTGTATTAGATCCCGTTCTTTATACATGGACAAAAATTTGATTGTATATTTGATTTCAATTAGCTGCATGCCAGCCCATGATTCTCTAGATCAGTGGGAAGCCTGGTCCCTTCTCACTGCCTTTTGTATAGCAATCATGTCCTTTCGGTCAGGGCTCAGTGGGATTCTCTGTAAATGTCCAGATAGTGACTATTTTAGACTTGGTTTGTCACACTGTCTGTCACAGCCATTCACGGTTGCAGCACCTGGAAGCCTGGAAAGGAGGCAGGTCTGAGTCCCCACTTGAGTGTGGCCTGGGTCATGGAGGCTGGACCAACCCAGGGGCAACAGCTGTGGACCTGTCTCACACACACAATCTAAGGAATCAATTTCTAAAAGCGTATTGTAACTTGCTGTGTACTAAGAAATGCCTGCATAAAATAAAAATCATGTAACTTAGCTGCCCTTTTCAGAAACAGAAATCTGTAGAACTGTAGAAAGTTAGTGATATCTTCTGTCTTCACTTACTTTTAAAAATTGAATAGTGTTTTCCCAATTATGTATACCAAAGCTGAGCAGCTTCTGTTGATTCAGCAATGTGTGTGTGTGTGTGTGTGTGTGTGTGCGCGTGCGCGCATGCACATGCTTGTGTGTGATTTGCAGTATAATTCCTGGAGCTGGTGAGGTAAAGGGAGTACCTTCATCTATTCTGGTTTTGTTTTTACCTCTGAATACAGAATACAGAGGAGTGTTGGTTTCTACAGGGTTCTCATTCAGGGTGTGCTGACTTAGGCTGAATGACTCTTCAAATATCTGTACAGTTGTTCATGGGCACTGGAGTCTGGCATATTTGCAAGCTCATGAGTAAACCAGGCTCTTCCAACATTTGCTCTGGCCCCGTTCACCAGGAATGTTACTGAGTCATTGCTATGGAAGGAACTCGGGTTAGAGGAGAGCATCTATATCCTAAATGATCTTTCTCAACTTTCACCTAATACCTTTGTAGTCTGTGAAAGGAAAAACCTCTTAAAACCACATAGATTTCATTAAAAGAAATACATTGTGGAGCCCAAAGAAATCTTTTTTTTTTTTTCCTGAAAACTAGTATATGGTGAAGGTATTCATGACCTTGAGCGATAGGATTTCAACTTAATTCCTCTTGAGAAAGTCAGACGGTATGATACAAAGATAACATGGTTTGTATGGATATGGACTCTGGCTTTGCATTGTTAAATACCTCCATGGCCTCAGCCAAGAAACTGAACCTCTTTGAACTCCAGTGTTCCTGCTCTAAAAATGCCTTTTGCTTCCTTCTCTCCAGGACCACTGGCCATGCTTGGAAAATACTTTGAGAAATGCAAACTATGAACTTTTCCCAGCTCTCTGGACCTACATGGAGACATCGCTCCAAGCCTGGAGCATCCCAGCCCACACAGGCACTGTGCATCCGTCCCCTGAGGTTGGGGTCCTAACATCCAGGAGGCAGTCCCTCCTCCAGCCATGTTGGGAGCGCAGCAACACAGCCAACCTTAAAAAGGCGGCTTCTGCCATGTGGAGCCTCAGGTCTCAGCTTCTCCCAGGCCATCTGGAGTGAGAAATTCCAACAGCCACTGTCATTCCCTGGTGTCCTGGGAGTCTCACCCTCCAGAGAGAAGAGGACACACTTCACCTGCAACTCCCGCCCATGAGATCCTGAGCCAGCTGGAGAAACCTGAACCCAGGTATCCTCTGGCACAGTTCTCCTCACATGGACTCATGCTTCCTCCCTGGCCCTGGTGGCTGGGCCTGCTGAGATTTCTACTCAGGATCAGGAAACTGTCTCTTCCTCCAATGCTTTCACAGTCCCTGCCCCTGGCCTCTGCTCACCCTCGATCCCAGGAGCCCAGCATCCTCAATGAATTCTGAGGCACAGAGTTCCCAAATCTCCTTCTTCCTCAGGGCCTGGCCCACATCTCTCAGTGCCAGTTTCTATTTCTAAACAATAAGATTTAAGGACCTGACTCCTTTGGGGCTGACCTTAAACACTCTGCAGCCCCATCACCTTTCTAGGGAACAACGGATGCTTTCTCACACTTCCTTTCTGTGTAACTCCTGCAGTTCTCATGAAAACATCAGGAGCCACACGAATGTCCCACTGGGTCTCCTAATCTTGTCTTTCTCAACTCCACTGGCATTGACTTTAATTTAGCTTCCGCCATCTCTGTGTGAGCCCTAAAGCACTGACTTCTGATGTCTGCCCTTCTAAGCATCCTCATTCAGTCTGGTGGCTGCACTTGCTCTTTGAATCCTTGAATTTTCCGCATTCTCTAACTCATCCCCTTCGATCCAGCTCCAACATGCTACATACTCACTACAAATCCTCCTCCTCCTCTTCGTGAAACACATCAGGCTATGTGTCTACAGATTCAGTGAAAAGCCATTGGCCACCGTGTGGGCTTAGGACAGACCACCCACGTGGTGGCCTGGCCCCCTTGATGGCAGAGGTGCAGGCTGGACTTTCCTTCACCTTTAACACTCAGTTCCCTCATTTATAAGATCAGAATAATTACAGTACTTACCTCAGTGGCACATTGAGAAGATTAAATCAATTAAATTTCTATACCTAAAACAGAGAATGTGCTCAGCAAAGGTCAGCTATGGGGTCATCTCCTGCCTTCCCCACGCACTCTTCATGCGACCGTCCCAGCCTTCACCACAACCCTTCACCACAACGCTCATTCCACCCAGCAGACAGCCACACCTCATTCAGAGTCGAGTGGGCCCAGCCCCTAGGCTTCCCACTCCAAATGCAGGAGTTAAATCCACATCTTCGTCCACAAGGAGAGACGATGCCCTTGTCCAGGACAAGGTAGGTTCTCCCGCCTAAGCTCCTGCTCCGGCCTCCTCCTGCGTCTCCTGGGTTCCAAACCATCGTGTTCCGTGCTGAGATCGATTCTGTGCAGGTTCCGTGCCGTAGGGCTCTGTGCCATGAGGTTCCGGTTCCGTGCTGTCAGGTTCCGGTTCCACGCCATCAGTTTCTGTGCCATCGGGTTCCGGTTCTGTGCTGTCAGGTTCCGGTTCCATGCCATTGGTTTCTGTGCCATCGGGTTCTGGTTCCACGCCATCGGTTTCTGTGCCATCGGGTTCCGGTTCTGTGCTGTCAGGTTCCGGTTCCATGCCATTGGTTTCTGTGCTGTCAGGTTCCGGTTCCATGCCATCGGTTTCTGTGCCATCTGTTCCGGTTCAGTGCCATCAGGTTCCAGTTCCCTGCTGTCAGGTTCCGGTTCCGTGCTGTCAGGTTCCGGTTCCATGCCATTGGTTTCTGTGCCATCGGGTTCCAGTTCCGTGCCATTAGGTTCCGGTTCCGGTTCGATGCCATTGGTTTCTGTGCCATCGGGTTCCGGTTCCGTGCCGTCAGTTCCGGTTCTGTACCTTCAGGTTCCATGCAGCGGTACTGTAGGGTTCCTTGTCCTTACCTCTTCTCCAGACCTCCCTCCCCTCCCCACCCCTCTTCACGGAAAGCTGCCCTGAGAGCTTCTCATCTGAGGCTCTCTCTCATCTACCCAACTTAAAACATCAAAGGCAGAATTTCACCGAATTCTGGGTCTTTCTGCACGCGGTGTCTTATGGAATATCCCACAGGGAAACAACACACACTTTCACTCACTGTTCTTACAGTAACCCTTCATATCTGGACGTTCAAATTCCCAAAGGAAACTAATTCTGCTCTGGGGTATGTAGAAAAAATACAAATTAAAATGCCGATCGGGTCTTCGGATGCAGCTTGCCAAGTGCCTGAGGGTGAAACGGAAGACGCTAGGCCTCACAAGTGAAGATTGTGGCCTCCATCGGCGTTTGGCGGTCAGAACATGCGCAAAACCACACACGGGAGATGCTTTGACAATCCAGGACTCTTTAGAAAAATTAAATTGAGGCCGGGAGCCGTGGCTCACGCCTGCAATCCCAGCACTTTGGGAGACCGAGGCAGGCGGATTAGGAGGTCAGGAGATAGAGACCATCCTGGCCAACATGGTGAAACCCCCATCTCTACTAAAAATACAAAAATTAGCCGTGATGGCACCCACCTGTAGTCCCAGCTACTTGGGAAGCTGAGGCAGGAGAATTGCTTGAATCCGAGAGGCAGAGGTTGCAGTGAGCCGAGATCGTGCCACTGCACTCCAGCACAATCACAGAGAGAGACATTGTCTCAAGAAAAAAAAAAAAGAAAAAGAAAAAGGAAAAATTAAATTGAACCCTGCCGAATAATCAAGTACTACAGGGCTTTTTGTTGTTGTTGTTAGGGAGCCAGGGGGAGTCTCAGTGAGTGAGGATCATTTGAAGGAATCTTTTGTCACCACCATGGATCTGTCCGGAGTCAGAAAAGTCAAGTTCATCCATCACCTCGAGGTGGGCACCAGGAGATGGATTCTACTTCATTCTGTAATCACATCACCTCAGAAGACAAAAAGAAAACGACAGCGTAAAGGATTGCAAAGTCAGTGTGTGTATTGTATATTGACTCACCTATGGAATATCCTAATTTGTTCTTTGATGTTGAGGGAACACCTCAGTGGCAGGCACTGTTCTGAGTGCCTGAGAGGCAGCAGTGAACAAAAAGATCCTGAGTCCTACAGACCCTGGCCTCATCTCTAGGTCTGATGCTGAGCCTCAGTTCAGATGCTTATCATCTCTTGCCAGACCCATGGCAATTGCTTCTGCAATTGGTTTTATATCATTCAAAGAACAATTACCTACAATTTTCTAGGTGCAAAGTCTAAGTAATAGTGACTTAAACAGACAAAAACATCCACCCTCCACACTGCAGCCAGAATTATGTCTTCTAAGTTAAAGATGATCCTGTTCCTGTTTTCTCTTTGCTGAGAGCCCTCAGTGATTCCCCTTGAAAACAACGGGAGTCCAAACCCTGCCCATGTCCCTCATGCCTGTCAGCGTGCATTGCCAGGAGTCTCAGTGGATCCGCCAGGGGAAGCACGTTGGTCACACTGCTTCCATCTTTTTGGGTCCTGCCAGGTCTTCTCCTCCCTACTCTCCTTTTCATGCCACTCCTCCACTACACTCATCTTCAGCTTATGTCACCATTGGTGAATCATTTACTGAAAGATTGGGTAGAACTGACTACAGCTTCCTCTGTGTTTCTTGTCCCATTGCTAATGCTTTCCTCACTGTTTACTTGTGTGTGCCCACAGTCAGATAGACTTTCTGCTCTTTAAATGTAGAATCGTTCCTACGTTCAGAAGTGTCCTGCCCTGCAGCCGGGGAAGCTAAGGCTCAGGAGAATGGACGGTGTACTTAAGTTTAGACAATTGGGAAGTAGTAGAGTGAAAATCTGAAACTCAACTTGTTGACTCTAAATTTAGTGCTTCTGGAAGTTTAGATTGGGCTGGGTGCAGTGGCCCATCCCTGTAATCCCAGCATTTTGGGAGGCCAAAGCAGGTGGATCATGAGATCAGGAGTTTGAGACCAGCCTGGCCAACATGGTGAAATCCTGTCTCCAAGAGCAGAAAATCAAACACCACATGATCTCACTCATAGGCAGGTGTTGAACAATGAGAACACATAGACACAGGGAGGGGAGCACTACACGCTGGGGTCTGTTGGGGGGAAATGGCGGAGGGACGAGGGGGTGGGGAGGTGGGAAGAGATAGCATGGGGAGAAATGAAAGATACAGGTGAGGGGAAGGAAGGCAGCAAACCACACTGCCATGTGTGTACCTATGCAACAATCTTGCATGTTCTTCACATATACCCCCAAAACCTAAAATGCAATTAAAAAAAAGAAAAGAAATCCTGTCTCTACTAAAAATACAAAAATTATCCAGGCATGGTGGCACATGCCTATAATCCCAGCTAGTCAGGAGGCTGAGGCAGGAGAATTGCTTGAACCCAGGAGGTGGAGGTTGCAATGAGCTGAGATCACACCACTGCACTCCAGTCTGGATGGCGGGGTAAGACTCTGACTCAAAAAGTAAATGAATAAGTAGAAATTTAGATGGACCCTTTGACTTCATGTCCAGCAAGTTAAGAAGCTTCAAGCCAAAGGGTCTTTCTGTGGAAATTCAACCAATGGATGCACTGCCTGAGAGCTTCAGCTGCCATGCAGCTGACCTGCCTCCATCTTTACAGTCTAAGCATTTGGTTTCTCCCCAGAGTTTGCCTTTCATTCTTATTCTCATTACATTAATCTCTTTAGCCTAATATGTTTAACTAAACAAAGATGTTAATAAATATTAAATGCCTGTTTTCCATGAAAAGCACTGGCTAGGTGCTTTGGGACATAAAAATGAAATTTATATTCAACTTAATAATCATATTTTTATGTTCTGCAAAATGGTTTTTGAATATGGAAAAGTCTTGAGTTTTGCATAAAAATGCAAAATTCCATTTATTTATTCATTTTGTAGAGATGTGGATCTCCCTAAAGTTGCACAGGCTGGTTTCAAACTCCTGGGCTCAAGCAGTCCTCCTGCCTTGGCCTCCCAAAATGTTGAGATTAGAGGCATGAGCCACTGGACACTGCCATATTCTATTATTTTAAACACAGAATGGAGACAGTAGAGCTGGTCTGTGATGCAGTCCACACATCAACACATTATAGAAAGTTTACTGAGTATGACAGAGCCTTTCTGAGGAATGTGGAGATCAATTATCTTTACTAAGCTTAGGTTCAGGCCAATAAGTGGCACCTAGATCTTCAGGAAGTGGAATAATCTCTAGGATAAGAGCATCTGCCTAACAGAGAAAAATTTAGAATTTATTAGTTTCATAAAAATGTACTATTAAGTGTTTTTAACATTTAACATTTTAAAATAATTTTAAATCTAAAATTAATTTTTTACTTGGATGGCAACTGTTGGCATAGGTCACAGTTATGTCCAGTGACTCTGTTGTCCACCAGCTAGACTACAAAAAGAAATAATCTCCAAATTTAAGTGCATTTTTGCACTGGAAGCTATATAGTCATAGCTACAGTGGCCAGTGGGACCTCTCGAATGACTCCTGAAATCTACAAGCTTATTGGAATAGGGAGAGGGCAGATTGACAAATGGCTATAAGACAGGGTGGAAAAGATGGGTGTTGTTAAAAATGGACAGCAATCACATAATAAAGATGTTACTGTTGCTGGCATAAGTGAGGAAAAGGGAGTGCTTTTCAGAAGAAGTGGCATCTGAAATAGAAAATGAAAGCAAAGACACAGCAAAGTAGAAAGGAGTGGATGGGGTCAGGACAGACCCAGGAATTAAGTGTAATTGACCAGGTAGGATGTAGAATAACTATAAAGAAAAGCTTAGCATGTTAATGGCATTGAGAAATGTCTTAGAAGTCTTGGTGGGATCCAGACTTCCAGATGACAGGGCTGAGAAGCTCAGCTAAGGAGCTAAACTGTGTTCTGCTAAGGAGCCTGGACTGTGTTCTGGAATTTGCTGCTCTGAATTGCCTAGGTGTGGCATGGTGCAGCTGGAAATCAATGCCTGCAATGTGGAAGGTCTGTGCTGGTGGCTTTCCACTGGGGGATGATATTGGAAAGTGCTTATTTTCTGCATTCATATCTTGCTGAATATAGCATATCTTCCTGAGAGTGAGGACCACGTGCTTGTCCCAGCCTCCAAGGAGAATGATTGGCAGGCTCTTTGTGGGGCATCCCATGCCTCTTCAGAGTGAGGCTGAGACTTAGACATGGACAGCATTTTTAGTCATAACACCCAAAATTCACAACCCTAATTTAGCAAAAATCTACCCAGCTATTTCCACGTATTTTTAAATGTTAACTAACAGACGGAGATTTCATTTTATTTATATATGCATACCAGCTAGCAAAACTGTTAAAGAAAAATAGACTGTATTTAAACCAACAGTGTGATGAAGAGCAGTTCCAGAACTGAAGTCAGGAGAGAACCATTCCTTCCCTTGCTTGAAACTTTAACACAGGACACGTTTGCTTCTGTTCCATTCTCATTCTGGGGATGGTCTGTAAGGGGCCAACCATTGGGCAACCCTGGAACACTGTGTCTGGGATCATTCTTTCTGGAGTATATTTATTTGAAAAATGCTTCAGTTCTTTGGTAGTCTCAAATCAGGCAAAGCCAGTTTTTTTGGAAAATATAGTATTAGTTTCCAAGCTGGTTAAAGAAAATATAGTCATCTTCTTTTCTGTAAGGTGAAAATTACCCATTAAACAGTTTTATTTCCTCTCAATTTTTCTAAATGGCAGAGTAGCAGAAGGAGGGTCCTTCCTATGAGAAACAAGCTGGCAGCTGAAGTAGTTCAGTGACAGAGAAGAGAGGGCCAAAATCCCAATGGGAGCAGGACAGTGGGCTGGGTCTGTGGCCTTCACTGTGGACTGCCACTCCAGGGTTATTATTAGTGATTAAAATCTCACTAGAGTTACACAAAAATATTTAGATTTTGATCAAAATAATATTTTTCCTAAAGCAAGAAAATAAAGATTGATTTTATTTTAAAATGTTTAATTCAAAATGTTGCTTATACTTAAATGATATTATAATTATTTGAAAATTTTTACTCATCAGAAACACTTGATTCATAGAGAAATGCCAGATCAATGGGGTGTTACTGTCCTCGAGTGAGATTTCTCATAAGGTGGGAAGCTGGATGGACACAGTCTATTCTGAGACAGCATTTATGAGCCTCTAGAAGCCAAATTATTCATTTCAAACGTGCTTGGTGACTATCATGAAGACACTCAAAGAAACACAAAACTCTTTGAAAACTGGAAGAGTTTATATCTATTCACAGCCACATGCTCACATAGCCCAAAATACCCACAGCATTAACTTGATTAAGAAGGCGGGGTAGAAGCAAAACAACTTTAAACAAAGTCATTTGACGCAGGAAGTCCCAGTTCGTTAGGGCTCTATTTAGATGCCTTTGATTGCGCTTCTGAGCTGAAAATCCAGGCTCTGAGGAGCACACACTCCAGAGTTAGACACAGCAGCTGCTCCCGACTACGCTCCATTCATGGGAAACTACACTTGGTCTGATTGTCTCTCTGAATAACTATGATATCACTGTGGAACTAGCTTGAAAAAAATAGCAAAGGGAAATTTAGCAAAACTGTGCAGTAGCATGTTTTGAATTTTGGAGGAATTTTATGTTATAACTAGAAATTTCACTATACTCATTATACAAGCCAAATGCTAGAATGCAAGCATAGTTTTTAACTGAAATTTAAAGGCTGAAAACTAAATCACCACTTTATTTTTAATCTTTTCAATCGCTTGAAATTTTTCTGGAATCTATTAATGCTTCATATATAAAGAAAAGAAAATTCGAGTTTCATAAAATCAGGTTCAGAATGAGACACAAATATCTAGAGGATGGTAAAGGCCTGGGCACCTGTCGGTCTGCCCTAAACATTTTTTTGGTGTGTGAGTCAGATGCAACACCTACATAAAAAAGCTTTTATTCAACAAATATAAAAGTCAGAATAAAAGCATCTACTTCTTGCAGAGATTCACTTATGTCCTGTGACGATTAAGTTAATATTCTAAACCCAAATTGGAAATGGCTTCTTGCTTGAAATTTGCCAGTGTCTGCTCTATGTTCAACCCTTGCCTTGTGAAGAGGTTGAAACCTGCTATAATTCTTATTATTTAAGCCCAAGAGCATTGATGCTGAGTAACACATTTGCTGAGATGTGCATCACCTGCTCAGCCGTGCCTGTCATCACTGTGTACCCTTCAGTATCAGTGAGGAAGGAACCAGCTGCAGGGCGGAGCAGGCAGTGATAGACCCACAGTACCTGAGCTCCTGAGAGCCATACCCAGAAAGCTTTCAGGGAGGCAGAGGCTGGACAGAGAGGGACAGAAGCCAGCCTGCCCATCACTCATCCTGTCTTTCCACCTGAACTATTCAGCTATTCCAGACATCACTTTCTTATTTTATGATGAGGTGGTAAACAAGAAGATTCCAGGGGTTTTCTCACCATAAGACTTAACCATTTTGGTTATTGGTTTTCTAATCGCAGTCCTGGATTTAGTAATTTGTTTCTCCTCCAGCATGAAAGGTCTTTTCCTTCCAAAGTGGATGTTACTGACAAGGCTTACCTTCATAGTGAAAAATCAGAGACCTTAATCAGGAGAGGTCAGAGAATGTGCTCTACACCATTCCAGCAGGCCATGAGTTTCCTGCAGACACAGACTCACCTGTGCACCTCCAATAATTTATAGTGTCTTAGCACATGATCTGTACTTATTAAATTTGCACTTAGTTAATCTATCCTACCTTATTATGTTATGGAACCATTTTACACACATAAACATTTTCCAAATAATTTTTTTTTTTTTTTTTTTTTTTTTAGAAAGTGCTCACTTTTGGGAGAGGGATCATCCAAGATGGCTGATAAGGAGCAGCTCAGGATTGCAGCTCCCAGTGAAAGTGCAGAGGGTGAGTGGACGCTGCATTTCCAGATGGATTTTTATTGCTCACAGGCCAGGAGATTCCCAGGCAGAGCAGCCCCATGGGTCACCAGTGCAGCTGTTTTGCTGGTGCCCTGGCGCAGCGGTTCTCCATACAAAATACATGAGTCCAGCCACCATTTCAGCTGGCGATTGGAGCTCTGGGAAGGCAGAGTCACACATTCATCTGATTAAAGAGGGGACTGAAGCAAAGAGCCAGGCCAGGAGATTCCTGGGCAGAAAAGTGCCGTGAATCTCAGCACTGCTGTTTTAGCTGGCACAGCGGGTTGCCACAAGGGAAATCACACAGATCCTGTGCATTTTCAACAGGTGACTGGACCACCTGGGAGAGAGTCTACCATTCAACCAAAAAAAAAAAAAAAAAAAAAAAAAAAGGGCTCTGAGGCAGAGAGCCAGGTGATCAGGCTCGGCTGGTCCCGCCCCAACAACAACAACAAAAAAAACAGCAATTGGAAACTCTCTGGCTTGAGAGGTTCAGAGCAAGTACAGCTGAACCAAGGATGGTCCAGCTCTGTGGTGGGAGGGGTGTCCACGATTACTGAGGCAGTCCACCACTACGGAGGTAGTCCGCCATTGCTGAGGCAGCCCTCCATTGCAGAGGCAGCCCACCATTACAGAGATAGTCCACTGTTATAGAGGTGGACTGCCATTGCTGAGGCAATTCTAACTACACCCATATAAACAGAACTACAGGGAAGTTTACACGGCAGCTGGGTGGAGCCCATGGAAGCTCAGCAAAGCCTCTGCAGGCAGACAGTGACTAGGCTGCCTCCTTGTAGGGCAGGGAAACCCTGACAAAAGGCAGCAGCACAACAGAAACTCATAAATAAAGCCCTAACTCCCTGGGACACAGCACCTGGGGGAAAAATGGTGTTTATGAGTTCTGCTGCAGCAGACTTAAACGTACCTGCCCAGCTGTTTTGAATGAACAACAGAGCTTACAGCTCAGCACCTGAGCTCCTATAAAGAACAGACTGTGTCCTCAAGCAGATCCCTGACCCCCATATATCCAGAGTCACCTCATAAAGGAGAGCTCGGACTGACATCTGGCAGGTATCCTTCTGAGACAAAGATAGCAGAAGAAGAAACTGGCAGCAACCTTTACTGTTCTGCAGCTGCTGCAGGTGATCCCCAGGCAAGCAGGGCCTGGAGTGGACCTCAGGAGTCCTATAGCAGAGGGGCCAGACTGTTAGAAGGAAAACTAAAAAAGAAATAACTTCATCATCAACAAACTGGACGTCCACTCAGAGACTCAATCTGAAAGTCAACAACTACAAAGACGACAGGTGGACAAATCCACAAAGATGGGAAGAAACCAGTGCAAAAAGAATGAAAACACATGAAACCAGAGTGCCTCTCCTCCTACAAGGGATGGTAAGTCCTCAACAGTAAGGGAACAAGGCTGGATGGAGAATGAGTGTGATGAATTGACAGAAACAGGCTTCAGAAGGTGGGTAATAAGAAACTTCTGTGAGCTAAAAGAACATGTTCTAACCCAATGCAAAGAAATAAAGAACCTTGAAAAAAGATTTGATGAAATGCTAACAAGAACGAACAACTTAGAGAGGAATGTAAGTGAATTGATGGAGCTTAAAAACACAACACAAGAACTTCATGAAGCATACACAAGTTTCAATGGCCGAATTGACCAAGCAGAAGAAAGGATATCAGAGGTCAAAGATCAACTCAATGAAATAAAATGAGAAGGCAAGATTAGAGAAAAAAGAGTAAAAAGGAATGAACAAAGTTTCCAAGAAATATGGGACTATGTGAAAAGACCTAACCTATGGTAGATAGGAGCACCTGAATGTGACAGAGAGAATGAATCCAAGCTGGAAAATATTCTTCAAGATATTATGCTAAAAACCCTCAATAAAGTAGGTATTGATGGAATGTATCTCAAAATAATAAAAGCTATTTACAATAAACCAACAGCCAATATCATACTGAATGGGCAAAAACTGGAAGCATTCCCTTTGAAATCTGACACTAGACAAGGATGCCCTCTCTCACCACTCCTATTCAATATATAGGAGTGTACTGGAAGTTCTAGCCAGAGCAATCAGGCAAGATAAAGAAATAAAAGGTATTCAAATAGGAAAGGAGGAAGTCAAATTGTCTCTATTTGCAGATGACATGATTGTATATCTAGAAAACCCCATCATCAGCCCAAAATCTCCTGAAACTGATAAGCAACTTCAGCAAAGTCTCAGGATACAAAATCAAGGTGTAAAAATCACAAGCATTCCTATACACCAATAACAGACTTAAAGAGAACCAAATCAATAAAGAATTGCCATTCACAATTGCTACAAAGAGAATAAAGTACCTAGGAATACACCTAACAAGGAACGTAAAGGACCTCTTCAAGGAGAACTACAAACCACTGCTCAACGAAATAAGAGAGGACACAAACAGATGGAGAAACATTCCATGCTCATGGTTAGGAAGAATCAGTGTCATGAAAATGGCCATACTGCCCAAAGTAATTTACAGATTCAATGCTATCCCCCCATCAAGCTACCAATGACCTTCTTCACAGTACTTAAAAAAAAAAACACCTTAAACTTCATATGGAACCAAAAAAGAGCCCACATACCCAAGTCAATTCTAAGCAAAAAGAAAGCAGGAGGCATCGCACTACCAGACTTCAAACTATACTACAAATCTACAGTAATCAAAACAGCATGGTACTGGTACCCTGGAACAGAACAGAGGCCTTGGAGGCAACACAACACATCTACAACTATCCAATCTTTGACAAACCTGACAAAAACAAGCAATGGGGAAAGGATTCCATGTTTAATAAATGGTGTTGGAAAACCTGGCTAGCCATGTACAGAAAGCAGAAACAGGGCCGCTTCCTGACACCTTACACTAAAATTAACTCCAGATGGATTAAAGACTTAAACATTAGACCTAACACCATAAAAACCCTAGAAGAAAATCTAGGCAAAACCATTCAGGACATAGGTGTAGGCAAGGACTTCATGACCAAAACACCAAAAGCAATGACAACAAAAGCCAAAACAGGTAAATGGGACCTAATCAAACTCCACAGCTTCTGCACAACAAAAGAAATAGTCATTAGAGTGAATAGGCAACTAACAGAATGGGAAAAAGTTTTTAGAGTCTGCCCATCTGACAAAGGGCTGATATTCAGAATCTACAAAGAACTAAAACAGATTTACAGGAAAAAAACAAACAAGCCCATTCAAAAGTGGGTGAAGGATATGAACACACTTTACAAAAGAAGACATACAGGAGGCCAACAAACATGAAAAAATGTTCATCATCACTGGTCATTACAGAAATGCAAATCAAAACTACGTTGAGATACCATTTCATGCCAGTTAGAATGGACCAAAACACCAAAAGCATTGGCAACAAAAGCCAAAATAGACAAATGGGACCTAATCAAACTCCACAGCTTCTGCACAGCAAAAGAAACAGTCATTAGAGTGAATTGGCAACCAACAGAATGGGAAAAAATTTTTGCAGTCTACCCATCTGACAAGGGGCTAATAGCCAGAATTTACAAAGAACTAAAACAGATCTACAAGAAAAAAACAAACAAGCCTATTCAAAGTGGGTGAAGGATATGAACAGACACTTTACAAAAGAAGCCATACAGGAGGCCAACAAACATATGAAAAAATGCTCATCATTGCTGGTCATTAGAGAAATGCGGATAAAAACCACATTGAGATACCATCTCATGCCAGTTAGAATGGTGATCATTAAAAAAATCTGGAGACAGATGCTGGAGGGGATGTGGAGAAAGAGGAACACTTTTACACTGTTGATGGGAGTGTAAACTAGTTCAACCATTGTGGAAGACAGTGTGGTGATTCCTCAATGACCTAAAAATAGAAATCCCATTTGATCCAGCAATCCCATTACTGGGTATATATCCAAAGGATTATAAATCATTCTACTATAAGGACAAATGCACACAAATATTCATTGCAGCACTGTTTACAATAGCAAAGACCTGGAACCAACCCAAATGCCCATCGATGATAGACTGGACAGGGAAAATGTGGTACATATACACCATGGAATATTACGCAGCCATCAAAAACGATGAATTCGTGTCCTTTGTAGGGACATGGATGAACCTGGAAACCATCATTCTCAGCAAACTGATGCAAGAACAGAAAATCAAACACCGCATGTTCTCACTCATAGGTGGGTGTTGAACAACGAGAACACATGGACACGGGGAGGGGAGCATTACACACTGGGGTCCATTGGGGGGAAATGAGGGAGAGATGGGTGGTGGTGGGGTGGGGAGAGATAGCATGGGGAGAAATGACAGCTATAGCTGAGGGGAAGGAAGGCAGCAAATCACACTGCCATGTGTGTACCTATGCAACAATCTTGCATGTTCTTCACATGTACCCCAAAACCTAAAATTCAATAAATAAATAAATAAATAAATAAATAAATAAATAAATAAAAAGAATGGCGATCATTAAAAAATCTGGAGACAACAGATGCTGGGGAGGGTGTGGAGAAATAGGAACACTTTTACACTGTTGGTGGGAGTGTAAATTAGTTCAACCATTGTGGAAATCAGTGTGGCGATTCCTCAAGGACCGAGAAATAGAAATTCCATTTGACACAATGATCCCATTACTGGGTATATATCCAAAGAATTATAAATTGTTCTATTATAAGGACACATGCACACGAATGTTCATTGCAGCACAGTTTACAATAGCAAACACCTGGAACCAACCCAAATGCCCATCAATGATAGACTGGGCAGGAAAAATGTGGTACATTTACACCATGGAATATTATGCAGCCATCAAAAGAGATGAGTTCGTGTCCTTTGTAGGGACATGGATGAACCTGGAAACCATCTTTCTCAGCAAACTGACATAAGAACAGAAAATCAAACACCTCATGTTCTCACTCATAGGTGGGTGTTGAACAATGAGAACACAGGGACACAGGGAGGGGAGCATCACACACTGAGGTCCTTTGGGGGGAAATAGGGGAGGGACAGTGGTGGGGTGGGAAGTTGGGGAGAGATAGCATGGGGAGAAATGCCAGATATAGGTGATGGGGAGGAAGGCAGCAAATCACACTGCCATGTGTGTACCTATGTAACAATCCTGCAAGTTCTTCACATGTACCCCCAAACCTAAAATGCAATAAAAAAAAATAGAAAAAAAAAGAAAGTTTATTTGTGTTCATCAGCAAGAGAGTCATGAAGAGCATTTTGTGTTTCTTTGTGATCATCAGCAAGAGAGTCATGAAGAGCATTTGAAAGGGATAATCTGGCTTAGAGAGTCTTGGAAGAAAATGAGTCCACCCAGTCTCCCTCATTATTCATTATTTGCAGACTCAGAAACAGGATCTATGTGTTTAAAAATGCTTCCATATGTTTGGCAATATTAAGACTGACAAAAGTCTGCAGGGAATAACCTAAAACTTAGTAAATATATCTGAAGATGGTTAAGATTTTGAAGACAGTGAAAATATTTAGGAAATTATAATGTCTACACTAATAAATTATATATTACAATGCACAATGTCAATGATGGACCAACTATTAAACTGTATCTTTCAAAAATTTGGAAGTGGAGAAACTAATACTAGCAAATATTTTTAAATACATGTTTTGAATTGCAGGGTATCGAGGAATAGGAAAACCAGCACATTCCTGGTTTCTGCTCCACATGCAGAGAGCTTGGACTTCACGATTCACATCACAAAGAAGAATCTGAACAAACAGAGGGTCAGGAGCTCTTCAAAGGGTGTACTGCTGCTCTAAAACTAGAGAGACAGGCAGGCTGATGTGGCGAGCACAGCTCACAGCACCAGAAGCCAGCACTGGCAGGAACACTTAAAGGGTGATCACCTAGCTGCTGGGACCAGTGGCGGCTGAGTGTATTAGTCTGTTCTCACACTATTAACAAAAACATACTCAAGCCTGGGTAATTTGTAAAGCAAAGAGGTTTAATTGACTCACAGTTCATCAGGGTTGGAGAGGCTTCAGGAAGGGGAAGAAAACACATCCGTCTTCATGTGGTGTCAGCAAGGAGAAGTGCCAAGCAAAAGGGCAAAAAGCCCCTTATAAAACCTCCAGATCTCCAAAAACTCATTCACTACCATTTGCCGATGATGAATTACCTCCCACCAGGTCCCTCCCACTACGCATGGGGATTATGGAAACTATAATTCAAGATGAGATTTGGGTGGGGACACAGCTAAACCATATCAGTGAGCTTGAAATATAAAATCCCTTTTCTGACCACAACTGTCCTGAGTTTGACCTCAAGGAGCCACATTAGGTTCTTTGGATGAAGATCAGAGAAAAATTCCCTTGTGCTTCCAACAGGTGCTGGGGGTCAGGGCTCAGAACACTCTATCTCACAAGGCCTCTGCCCTCCAGGCCTATTTCATCAGAGTCCAACCTACTAGGGCTGCATCAGAACCAAGTCCACTGGGTGAAGAAAAACACCCAACTCTAGTTCCCACCAGCTTTCATCACCTAAAAAGGGGAGGTTGTAAGAAGCACTGATAAAGACCATAGTCTAAGGACAAAGGCTCACTGGATGATGGACTCCTAATCAGAAGTCATGAGCTGCCTCCCCTCCCCACATCTCAGCACTGTATCAACAGGGCTTTTGTATCACAACAGGGGGCTACAATGGAAAGAGCTGCACATCTCAGACCACATTAAGAAGTCTCTAAGGAAATTCAAGGACAAACAGGGAGATAAAGACAAGAGCACCAGGGGAAACTTTTGCTTCTGAGCCTTGCGGCTACAACAAACAGCAAGCACAGCCTCACTGACTCCTCGGCAGATCAGCATGCAGCCTGACACCAAAGGCCTATTTACCTCTATTACTTCAATCCAGTATATCATGTCTAGCTTTCAACAAAAATTTCCAAAGCATGCTACAAGGCAAAAAACACAGCCGGAAGAGATGAAGCAAGCATCAGAACCAGATTCAGATACTACATAGATTTCCAAATTATCAAATTAGGAATTTATTTATTTATAATTTTTTGAGATAGAGCCCACTCTGTCACCTAGGCTCATTGCAACCTCTGCCTCTTGGGTTCAAGTGATTCTCTTGCCTCAGCCTCCCAATTTCAAGTGATACTCTTGCTTTAGCCTCCTGAGTAGCTGGGATTACAGAAACACACCACTTGTCTTGCTAATTCTTTTGTATTTTAGTAGAGACAGGGTTCCACCATATTGGCCAAGCTGGTCTCGAACTCCTGACCTCTGGTGATCTCACTGCCTCGGCCTCCCAAAGTAATAGGATTATAGGCATGAACTACTGCACCCAGCTACCAAATTAGGAATTTAAAACAACTATAATTACTATGCTAAGACCTCTAACGGAAAATGTAAGAATGGACAGGTGACACAACCAGAGGAATAGAAATTCAAAGCACGAATCAAAAGGAAATGCTAGAAATTAAAAATAGTATAACAAATAAAAAATGCCTTTGATGGGCTCATCAGTAGACTGGACATGGCCAGTGAAAGAATCAGTTCACTTAAGGAATCAATAAAAACTCCCCAAACTGAAAATCAAGGAGAAAAGAAAAATAAAAACAATGGGATGTTGAAGAACTATTGGACAGTTTAAAAAGCTGTAACATATGCATAACAGGAATACCAGAAGGGGAAGAGAAAGATAATGGAACAGAAAAAATGTTTGAAGTAATAATGGTTGACTGAGAATTTTCCAAAGTTAATGATAGATACCAAACCACCAATATATGAAGCTCAGAGAACACCAAGGAAGATAAATATCAAAAAACTAAACCCCAGCATATCACAATCAAACTTCAGAAAGCCAAAGACAAAGTCTTGAAAGGATCCAGAGGGGGAAAATCCACCTAATCTGGAGAGGAGCAGGAGAAGGACAGTACCAGACTTCTCTTCACAAGATGCATGAACAAGAAGAGGGTGAAGGATGATCTTAAAATGTCAAAAGAAAAAAAGCTCATCAATCTAGAATTCTGGCCAGTGAAATCATCCTTCTTCAAAAATGAAGGAGAAATACTTTCTCAGGCAAACAAATATTGATGAAATTTTTGGCCAGCAGATCTACACTTTGAAAAATGTTAAAAGTTCTTCATAGAAAAAGAAGGTATATAATTCTGAATTTCAGATCTACATAATGTAAGCATATTAGAGAAGGGACAGGTGAAAGGGATATTTTAGAGCAGAGGAACTATTCTGTATGATATTGTAATGGTGGATACATGACATTATGCATTTGTCAAAGCTGATAGAAATACACTACAGAATGATGAACTGTGAACATTATTTAATAATAATGTGTTAATATTGACTCGTCTAACTATGATAAATTTGCCACTGATGTCAGATGTTAATGATAGAAGAAACTGTATGTAAGGCAGAGGTTACAGGGGATGTATAGGAGCTCTCTACTTCCTGCTCAGTTTTCTGTGAACAGACCACTGCTCTGAAAACAGTCTATAAGTGTTTAAAAACCTAAATAACAACAAATCAAGACATCTCAGCTTTTCCCTCAACTAATTTATATCACACTTATCTCCCCACCAATTACTAAGATAGCTATTACTAATGTTACTACACCTTCAAGAGGAATAACATACATTCTAGCATTAATTTATCTATCTTTACTCATAATGTGGGTGTATTTATGTCTGTTTGCATGTAGACATACACATGTGTAAATTTGAAAGAGGTTTAGGATATGAGGAAAGTGAAATGTGTGACATGTCAGAGAACTCTTTCTTGAGAATAAAAACAGGACAAGTTGATTTTTGTTATGGCAATATGGAAACACTTTATATTTTCTGTTGAATTGTATTTGCATGTCTCTGCTTTAAGGGGAGTAGCCAAGGGGTTCTGGTTGAACATTTGGTGATTATTAGACTTTAGAAACTAAATTATAAATTTGGCCTCATCACTTGTCGAGAATGACAGATGGGACATCACTGCTATCCACATTGAACTACTACTAAATTTAAATTGTTTTAACTTCAAAAAACTGCTTTTCTTTTTTCATTGCAATTTAGGTTTTGGGGTACATGTGATGAACATGCAAGATTGTTGCATAGGTACACACATGGCAGTGTGGTTTGCTGCCTTCCGTCCCCTCACCTGTATCTGTCATTTCTCCCCATGCTATGTCTTCCCACCTCCCCACCCCCGCCCCTCCCCCATTTCCCCCCAACAGACCCCAGTGTGTAGTGCTCTCCTCCCTGTGTCCATGTGTTCTCATTGTTCAACACCCACCTATGAGTGAGAATATGTGGTGTTTGATTTTCTGCTCTTGTGTCAGTTTGCTGAGAATGATAGTTTCCAGGTTCATCCATGTCCCTACAAACGATGTGAACTCATTGTTTTTGATGGCTGCATAATATTCCATGGTGTATATGTACCACATTTCCCTATCCAGTCTATCATCGTTGGGCATTTGGGTTGGTTCCAGGTCTTTGCTATTGTAAACAGTGCTGCAATGAACATTCGTGTGCACGTGTCCTTATAATAAAATGATTTATAATCCTTTGGATATATACCCAGTAATGGGATTGCTGGGTCAAATGGGATTTCTATTTTTAGGTCCCTGAGGAATTGCCACACTTTCTTTGTTTTGGTATTAAGTTCCATCACAGGCCCACAGAATCCCACGCAACTCTGGATACAAGGACCCAAGGACCACAGAGACCATGTGGATCACATGACTACAAGACGCAGCAACGCATGGACCACAAAATATACAGATAATGAGACCACAAGGCCCCATGACCCTCAGGATGTGAGGACCCAAGAACCACACAAACCACATGGTCACAGGATACAGGAATACATGGATCATAAAACATGAAGATCACAAGACCACAGGACCTTATGAACCTTAGGATGCAAAAACCCCAGGAACATAATTCTTGAAGAAACAAGGAACCCAAAAACTGAGGAACACATGTATCTCAGAACACCAGGGCCCAAGGACTAAAAGGACCACAAAAACCTCCAAAGCACATAGGCCATAGACCATAGGGCCACATAGATAACAGAATCACAGGAACCCTAGGATCCCATGGATCACACGACCCAAGGGTCACATGGACCACATAGACCCAGAACCACACAGGCCAGATGGACCACAGGACTGCATGAGCAATAGAACCCTAGGAATCCCAGGACCACATGAACCACATGGACTGCCAAAGGACCTTGTCAACCACAGATACCACAGGGCCACATCAACCACAGGAATCACAGCACAACATGGACCACACAGACTGCAGGACCACATGAACTATAGGACCACATGGACCACAGAATTATAGGACCACACAGACCATAGGACCACATAGACCACAGGATCATAGAACCAGTGGATCACAAGGACCACAGGACCCCATGGACAATAGGACCCCAGGGACTCCAAGACTACAGGAACACATGGACCACGAGGATCCTAGGACCACATAGGCAACATGAAACATAGGACCACATGGACCACTAGACACAGTGTGGGGAACATTCCCGTGTGAGACTCCCAAAAGGCGTGAGTCTCACTATACCGTGAGTTTGATCCCAAACACAGTTTCCTACTGGAGGCAGTTGAGCTATCCGGAAAAATAGGAACTTAAAGATGAATGATCAGTTTCTAATATCAACCACAATATCGTTTGGGCCTAAAACTATGCGTTGCTGCTAGACCGAGTGACCCCCTGCCAGCAACCAGTTCCTGCTTTTAACTTTTTTATGACTCTTTAAGAATAAGTTTAAACCTTTTTCTTTACTTACCTGACTGCCTTGTACCCTAGATAATGGTTTAACTGTCGGGATATTTGCAAAGCAAATGCCACCATAAGGGATGGCTTTGATTTCTGATCCAGAGACTCCTGAATGGGGAAGTTGAGATAAGTTGAGTCAGGAGCAGACAAAAGAGAATCTGGTTAAAAGATATTCTGATGAGGAAAACCTGAAAACCTTTTCACATCTCAGTTCTAAAACAAGATCAAACCAGAGATACCTGCAGCCAGGAGGAATAATGTCTGGATGTAAACAAGCTTTGTGATCACAGGAAATTCTGTTACTTTTTACAACCACTGATTGTGTATCTGACTTTTCAATTGTGTAGGCCATGTAAGGTATACATTTGCATTTCCTCTTGCAACCATTGTGTATCTGACTTCTCTATTGTATAGGCCATGTAAGGTATACATTTGCATTTCCTCTTGCTATGATGTAAACCAGAGCCAAGAAAGTGTATTTATTCCTGGCCTTTGAAAAATAAAATTTGCTGTTTAGGCACAGCCTATCAGCCCTCCAGATGCCTCGCTTTCTCTCTCTCTGTCTTTATTATTTTTCCAGGTGCACTCCCTCTTCCAGGTATTGGGACCCTCTTGCAGGTTGAGAGACCCCCGGCATACATGCCTACCCGTCCCGGATGGTCCCCGACAACACAGGACCACATCAATTGCAGTACTCACAGAAATTATGGCACCACATGGACCACAGGATCATAGCACTACATAAACCACATGGACCACAGAATCACAGCACCACGTAAACCACATGGAGCACACAGACCAAAGGACCATGTAAACCACAGGACCACATAAATCACATAGACCATTGGAACCACAAGGTCAAAGGACCACAGGACTTTTAAACTCATCAACTCTGGACCCACAAGAGTCACAAATTCTAACTGCTTCCTTTTTATTTAGATAAGGACTCCTTCATGACTAATGAAGCCTAAAAGAAACTATAGAAGACCACTGTTCTTCCCTAGAAAAAGAAACTCCATTCCACTAGGTCATGCCAAAGTTCATGTTCTTAAATTCTGTTAACAATGTCTGTGATCGATAATCAACAAGGATATCCAGGACCTGAATACAGACCTGGAACAAGCAAACCTAATAAACATGTACAGAACTCTCCACCCCAAATCCACAGAATATACATTCTTCTCAGCACCACATCACACCTACTCTAAAACTGACCACATAATTGGCAATAAATCACTCCTCAGCAAATGCAAAAGAACAGAAATCATAACAAACAGTCTCTCAGACCACAGTGCAATCGAGTTAGAACTCAGAATGCAGAAACTAACTCAGAACCGCACAGCTTCATGGAAACTGAACAACTTGCTCTTGAATGTTGACTGGATAAACAATGAAATGAAGGCAGAAATAAAGATGTTCTTCGAAACCAATGAGAACGAAGACACAACATACCAGAATCTCTGGGACACATTTAAAGCAGTCTCTAGAGGAAAATATATAGCAATGAGTGCCCACATGAGAAGAAAGGCGAGATCGAAAATTGACACCCTATCATCAAAATTGAAAGAGCTAGAGGAGCAAGATCAAAAAAACTCAAAACCTAGCAGAAGACAGGAAATAACTAAGATCAGAGCAGAACTGAAGGAAATAGAGACACAAAAAACTCTTCAAAAAATCAATAAATCCAGGAGCTGGTTTTTTGAAAAGATCAACAAAATAGACAGACCATTAGCCAGATTAATAAAAAAGAAAAGAGAGAATAACCAAATTGATGCAATAAAAAACGATAAAGGGGATATCACCACAGATTCCACAGAAATCCAAACCATCATCAGAGATTATTACAAACAACTCTATGCACATAAACTAGTAAACCTGGAAGAAATGGATAAATACCTGGACACCTGCATCCTCTCAAGCCTAAACCTGGAAGAAGCCGAAACCCTGAATAGACCAATAACATGGTCTGAAGTCGAGGCAGCAATAAAGAGCCTACCACCCAAAAAAAGCCCAGGTCCAGATGGGTTCACAGCTGAATTCTACCAGACATACAAAGAGGAGCTGATACCATTCCTTCTGAAACTATTCCAGACAATCCAAAAAGAGGGAATTCTTCCCAAATCATTTTACGAGACAAACATCATCCTGATACCAAAACCCGGCAGAGACTCAACAAGAAAAGGAAATTTCAGGCCAATATCCATGATGAACATAGATGCAAAAATTTTCAATAAAATACTGGCAAACCGATTGCAACAGCATATCAAAAAGCTCATCCACCATGATCAAGTAGGATTCATCCCGGGGATGCAAGGCTGGTTCAACATACGCAAGTCCATAAACGTAATTCACCACATAATCAGAACCAAAAACAAAAACCACATGATTATCTCAATTGATGCAGAGAAGGCTTTTGACAAAATTCAACAACCCTTTATGCTAAAAACCCTCAATAAACTAGGTATTGACGGAAGGTATCTCAAAACAATAAAAGCTATTTACGACAAACCAACAGCCAATATCATACTGAATGGGCAAAAACTGGAAGCATTCCCTTTGAAATCTGACACTAGACAAGGATGCCCTCTCTCACCACTCCTATTCAATATAGTACTGGAAGTTCTAGCCAGAGCAGTCAGGCAAGAAAAAGAAATAAAGGGTATCCAAATTGGAAAGGAGGAAATCAAATTGTCTCTATTTGCAGATGACATGATTGTATATCTGGAAGACCCCATCATCTCAGCCCAAAATCTCCTGAAACTGATAAACAACTTCAGCAAAGTCTCAGGATACAAAATCAAGGTGTAAAAATCACAAGCATTCCTATACACCAGTAATAGACTTCAAGAGAGCCAAATCAAGAACGAACTGCCATTCACAATTGCTACAAAGAGAATAAAGTACCTAGGAATACAACTAACAAGGAACGTAAAGGACCTCTTCAAGGAGAACTACAAGCCATTGCTCAACGAAATAAGAGAGGACACAAACAGATGGAGAAACATACCATGTTCATGGTTAGGAAGAATCAACATCGTGAAAATGGCCATACTGCCCAAAGTAATTTACAGATTCAACGCTATTCCCATCAAGCTACCAATGACCTTCTTCACAGAACTGGAAAAAAAACACCTTAAACTTCATATGGAACCAAAAGAGAGCCCGCATAGCCAAGTCAATTCTAAGCAAAAAGAACAAAGCAGGAGGCATCACACTACCGGACTTCAAACTATACTACAAGGCTACAGTAATCAAAACAGCATGGTACTGGTACCAAAACAGAGATATAGACCAATGGAACAGAACAGAGGCCTCAGAGGAAATACAACATTCCCACAACCATCTGATCTTCAACAAACCTGACAAAAACAAGCAATGGAGAAAGGACTCCCTGTTTAATAAATGGTGTTGGGAAAACTGGCTAGCCATGTGCAGAAAGCAGAAACAGGACCCCTTCCTGACACCTTACACCAAAATTAACTCCAGATGGATTAAAGACTTAAACATCAGACCTAATACCATAAAAACCTTAGAAGAAAATCTAGGCAAAACCATTCAGGACATAGGTGTAGGCAAGGACTTCATGACCAAAACGCCAAAAGCAATGGCAACAAAAGCCAAAATAGACAAATGGGACCTAATCAAACTCCACAGCTTCTGCACGGCAAAAGAAACAGTCAGTAGAGTGAATCGGCAACCAACAGAATGGGAAAAAATTTTTGCAGCCTACTCATCTGACAAGGGGCTGATATCCAGAATTTACAAAGAACTAAAGCAGATCTACAAGAAAAAAACAAACAAGCCCATTCAAAAATGGGCAAAGGATATGAGCAGATACTTTACAAAAGAAGACATACAGGAGGCCAACAAACATATGAAAAAATGCTCATCATCACTGGTCATCAGAGAAATGCAAATCAAAACCACATTGAGATACCATCTCACACCAGTTAGAATGGCGATCATTAAAAAATCGGGAAACAACAGATGCTGGAGAGGATGTGGAGAAATAGGATCACTTTTACACTGTTGGTGGGAATGTAAATTAATTCAACCATTGTGGAAGACAGTGTGGCGATTCCTCAAGGACCTAAAAATAGAAATCCCATTTGACCCAGCAATCCCATTACTGGGTATATATCCAAAGGATTATAAATCATTCTACTACAAGGACACATGCACACGAATGTTCATTGCAGCACTGTTTACAATAGCAAAGACCTGGAACCAACCCAAATGCCCAACGATGATAGACTGGATAGGGAAAATGTGGTACATATACACCATGGAATATTACGCAGCCATCAAAAACGATGAGTTCACGTCCTTTGTAGGGACATGGATGAACCTGGAAACCATCATTCTCAGCAAACTGACACAAGAGCAGAAAATCAAACACCGTATATTCTCACTCACAGGCGGGTGTTGAACAATGAGAACACATGGACACAGGGAGGGGAGCACTACACACTGGGGTCCCTTGGGTGAAAATGGGGGAGGGGCGGGGGGTGGGGAGGTGGGAAGAGATAGCATGGGGAGAAATGACAGATACAAGTGAGGGGACGGAAGGCAGCAAACCACAGTGCCATGTGTGTACCTATGCAACAATCTTGCATGTTCATCACATGTACCCCAAAACCTAAAATGCAATAAAAAGAAAAAAAAAAACAATGTCTGTGATCTTTCCCTGTTGCCCATTCTGGCCTTTGGTCAGTAGCAGCCTCAGAATGGTGAGGCATGGATACTAGCGCCCGTGGCACTTGACTGAGGTGTGTTTGCAAAGCACAGATGAAGTGTTTGCCTGA
Organism: Saimiri boliviensis; assembly: GCF_048565385.1. Lineage (NCBI taxonomy): Eukaryota > Metazoa > Chordata > Mammalia > Primates > Cebidae > Saimiri > Saimiri boliviensis. The sequence goes on along the minus strand of NC_133449.1, from coordinate 568,410 downwards.
GGTGCCTGCCCACTGTGAAGCCTTTGCAGGGGCAAGTGGAAGTTACGAGGACAGAACCCTCCATGCCACTCTGGGCATCCCCCTGGGCCAGGCCTCATGGCACAAATCTGTGTCTCAGTTGAAATTCATTAAGACAATAAGTGGAGGACAAATGTTTCCCCCAGAATTCTCATAGGTGCCAAATAGGTGACAAAGCCCCACCTGGAGGCGCATTGAGCTACCTCAAGGTTGGATTGTCATGACAGTCTGTATTCTTGCTGCAACTGTTTTCCCAAAAAACAGCTCCCATTCCAGATCCCCATCCCACACCTGCCTCCTTCCTGTGTCCTTGGCAGCATCTGTATGGCCCCTTGAGGTCCTGAGAGTGCTTGTTGGTCTCTGCAGCCCTGAAGTCTCAAAGCACAGTGGCTATACAACTCTGTGGATGGTGGAGACAAAGGAAGTCATGATTCCTTGTCTTTTCACAGTTGCAGAGAGAGAACAACTGGAAATCCTCCTACAAATAATCTCTTTGCTTAATTGGAAAACTATTAAGGAGCTTCTTATGCATCTCTTCTTTATACCATAGAAAGCTTTTTAGTTTAATAGAATCTTTACATTAGACTTGTTAGGAAATCCACATTTGCTCCATCAGCAGCTGAACTTGGAGTAACTGAGCTAATTCAATTTTATTCATTGCACACACGTTCAGTAGATGCTAATCACTTAATATCCACAAGATACTAACAATATATAGTAATAAAAAACTTCTGGCCTGAAAATTATGCAGTCATGTAACACAGGAAAAAATAGGTACATGAGTTCAATGAAAACCAATATATTTAAGGTAGAAGAGATGCTCATACAAAATCAAACCATAGTTACGGAGCACAAGACGAGGTCTTATGCACAAGGGACAACCAGGATGGCTTTGGGGGGGAGGGTTGTCTTCCTGGGGACTCCCGAGATATGGATCGAATGGATCACATGGGCTTTAGGACCTGGGACTCCCTGTGTGAACCCAGGTCTGTGCCCACCTTATTGTCTCTGCTCTTTGGCCCTGGCCATGAACCCACTGGGCCCTTTTGTTCCTTGGCTTCCAGGCTTGAGAACTGGGTTCCCAATAGGGAGCCCTAGCAAGAAATCAGTGTGGGGAGAAATTGAGGCTGAGGTGGGTTTTTGCTTTCCCCTCTTCAGTCATGCCAAAGATTGTGCAGCATCTGAGGCCTTGCCTAGGGTAGCTCTCGCCAGGCTGCCACTGTACCCCACATACCTTCCTATCCCTTCTGATGAGGGTGGTGACTTCCTCCACTGTCTGTAATGCTGGGGTGTCCTGCCACTGCTTGGGTCTCCTTGAGTTCCCCCGTAACTGCCTGTCCCCTACATTGAGCCCTCTCAGTTATGCTCCTCTGCATGCACCCTGACTGCTAAAGGCATGGGGTTGCATCTCTGCAGCAAGCAGATTCCAACGCAAGGCAAGACCTACCCTAGGCAGACTCAAAAGGCAGAACGAGAGCTAATGATGGAAATTCGCAGGACTTTCTGTGGACAAACTTCAGTTCACAACAACAAAGTACGTTATGAGAGCCATGCACAGTGAAATGGCTTCACCGGCTCCATGGCCTCCTTGACTCCCAGGGTGCATAGGATTTTCCTGGAAATCTTAATGTGAAGCAGGTGGTCAGGTTTTCAGCCCAGGAAACTGGAGTGGGGGCAGTGGACATGCATTTTGACAAGACCCCATGTGGTCTTTAAGCATGTTGATTGAGGGTCCTATTTTGAGACACTGTGAGCAGGAAGAGTTAAGCCACTTCACTCCATTGCATTGTGAGGTGGGTTGTCCATGCTGTCCCATCTAATGGTAAGATTCCAGGATTCCACAATCAAAACTCTTCTTTGGAAAGACATGTTTGCTTTGTGCTTGAAAGCAGACAGTAATCATGGGAAGACCTATGAAGTTCCAACCTTTTCTAGGTTAGGATGTCCCTCCCCACCCTGGGTCAATGGGAATAAAACAAATCCCTCTCCCTCCGTTCTCTGTTTCTGGCCCTAACCAAACCACAGGCCTCAGTTACTTTCAGCTGCATCTTAGGCCTTGCCCCGATTCTGCATGGTTACCAGATTGCCCATTAGTGTTCTTTGCTGCAATGAACTAGCAAAAGTATCAAAGAAAAACATCAAACTGACAAAATAAATACTTAGTTATTTTTTCCTAAGAAATGATCAGAGTCTAATAATAAAAGAATAGAATACAGGTTTTCAGGGCTTAGATTAGAAGACAATAATATAGAGAAAATTATCACTTCACTCTTGGGTGTTTAACTGACCAATAACATATGAATTGTAGATACTCTCTGCAAGAGGAACACCCATTAAAATTACCCAACATATTATGGAAGCACCAGCAGAATTCCATGCTGTCTGGGAGAAGAATTGAAGAGATGTTCTCGGCTCAGAGGACATGTGACTGCCGGACCAACAGAGAAGCTCTCTCCTGTCCGCTTCCTTCAGCACACCATCTCCCTGGAGGCTATATCCATCTCTCTTCGATGTCTTCCATGATTGCAGCAGCCATGCTGGAAGATCCTTTCTTCTCCCACATCACCAACCCCCAAAGGTTTGTTATGATGGATAAAGGCAATAAACTTCATACTGTTCAATAGTCAATTATTTTTTGATGTATCCAAGTATGCTTTCCCTACTGCCTTGGGCTTCCAGGAAAGCAAGAGGGCTGGCTTACTCTGAACTTAAACCGCAGACATCGCCCCTTCGCAAGAGCCCCAGCTTTCAGTTCTTAACACTCCCAGGCTGCCTGGCTACGCTGACAGTCATCACCAGATCTCCAGCAAAGACTGCGCTTCTAGGCTTTGACTCTGAAAGCCTTGAGATTCTCCAACCGGGCCCCATGAGAATTCCTTTTAGCTGCTCTTCTAATTTTCTGAGGTTAACATTGTCATATGGACATTGGCCCATAGGTCATCTCAACTATTCCAAGGGGAGGAAAAATTGGAGGGTTTTTGAGAGCGTCAAGACCTTTAAAGCATATCCTAATTCTAAATTGCCCTGGAAATTTTCCAATTTCCCAACAAATACAGCATGCGGAATGTGGACAATGTGCCAATCCTTAGAGCAAAACTGAGTTTCAACAACTGATTTATCATTGCCGTTTTTAAAGAAGTATTACAAGGAGACCTGTGAGAAGCGAGACAGAAAACTGAGACCAGCACACAACAAAACAGGCAAGGAAGAAAGAAAGAAAAATGCCCACAAAAAAGTGACAGAATCCACAGGGTTGAGGTGGAGTCTCATGGTTTCAACCAAAATGAGTCAATGGCCAAGAAAAGGTATTTTGATCTTTTCACTGTTAAACAAAACAAAATAAAACTTCTCTCTGAAATGTGCTCCTCCATGCCAGGCAGTGATTTAACCTGCTGGTGTGGTTATTGTTCCAAAGGATAGAGGTGATGTTCACTTTGAAAATGTTTAATGAGGACCTGTTATGGGTCAAGCTCTGACCTTAATGCTGGGAAAAGGCAGAGAGGCTGTGCATCTTGGGGTCTTTCCATCCCCTTGGAGGAAGCTGAGACTTAGGTCAAAGCTGAACATGGTGGCGGGGCTGACCCCGGGAGCAGCTGACAGTGCTACCCGCCATGAGGACATGAATGTTTCTAGATTCTTTTCCAAATTTAATTATTTTTACAACTACACAGAACATCTTTCATTATATACAATAAGGAATTACAAAGATTTAATTTCAAAAGTTGCTTTGGTGTTTTAAATATGACTTCTTGTATAGAAATTGTGGGAAAATATACAACTAAGTATCTTTAGCATGCAATAGAAAATAGCATTGTTAGGGAGGTGGAGCCTACTAAGGATTCCATGTGACAATTCCACATTAGAGAATAGGCACTGTGTATAAATAAAGCTGTGATAAAGCTTGAAAATGGTCTCAAACTGCCTACATCTAAAAATATCATTTTTCTTAAACTGACTATAAAAAACTCCTTACAGTAAAGGGAGGGCCAGGAGGAAACTCATGGTTCAAACTCCAGGCCGGCATTTACCTGCCTGTGCAATTGGTGGACACCCTTTGTGAAGTCTACACCAGGAGAAGGGGCCTGGGCAAGTTTCAGGACCACTGCCTAACACCAGAACCCAGGCTAGCCCCAGCATAATTATCTCAGGAGCAGAATTGACTCTCTTAAGTGAGGGGCAAGGTGCCATGACATTTCCAATTAGATTGATACGATTTTCATTTGGCGATTTTTTTAGGTTACTTCATGAAAAATGTGACATTTTGAACTGAAAATAATTTGAAAATTTAAAGATGAAAAAGATAAAGATTAAAGTTCTAGGTCAACATGAATAGAATAGATGTAGGTCATACTTGATTGTACCAGTGCTCTGAGTATTATTTTAATGGTTCTTTATAAGAATTGCACAAGGTAGAGTCTTCCACAAGTACTTAATAGAAGAAGCTGGCTCGAAAGCTGTGACTCCCCGAGGTGCCCAGTGATGAGGAGGTGTCACTCAAACCTAAACGTTTTGTCTCTAGAGGCAGGTGACTGTTAGTTTTCTACACAGGACAGTCTTCTTGGGAATAAAGGATAAAAACATAGCATTTGTGAAGAAAGAAAAAAAATCTAATATTTCTAAGAAAGTCATAAGAGGCATATGAATGTTTAAGGAGTTGAAAAAGAGAGACACTGAAAGTTCTGAAGAAAAAATTTCACTGAAGATTTACAGCCAGGAAGAAAGTGAGGCACCATCCCTGGTGACACTCCCAGAGGCCTGCGGAACAGCCTCCTTTGGACGAGCACTGTCGGGCACTGTCAGCCTCATATCTACATCCCAGCACCATGACAAGAAAGTAATAGGACCAAATGCTTGCTAAATCATTCAATGAATGCAAGAATTAATTCACTTCATGGCTCAATCGCTACAGATTGTTCTAGACAAGGATAGGGCTTCCTCATTTCAGCAAAACCTTATAGTACAATTATGTTTCACTGAATGCTGTGAAAATCCACTTAAATTATGTTCAGATAACAATGAAAGAAATAAGGGAAGGGAAAAAGGAAGTAGGAAGAGAACAAAGGAATGAAGGGAGGAAGAAAGGAAGGGAAGGAGGGAGGGAGGAGGGAGCAAAGGGAGCGGGCCAGGGAGTCCTACCGCCCCTCCCATCTCCAGTGCATCAATTTGTGTTCTGGAGTGTGCAGGATGGTAGGAGAAACTTGTAATATATATAAAAGAGCAGGCAATTCTAAGGCATATAAATTATGGAGACACATTTTAGAGAATTAAAAAAGCATTCTGGACCGGGCGCGGTGGCTCAAGCCTGTAATCCCAGCACTTTGGGAGGCCGAGGCGGGTGGATCACGAGGTCGAGAGATCGAGACCATCCTGGTCAACATGGTGAAACCCCGTCTCTACTATAAATACAAAAAATTAGCTGGGCATGGTGGCGTGTGCCTGTAATCCCAGCTACTCAGGAGGCTGAGGCAGGAGAATTGCCTGAACCCAGGAGGCGGAGGTTGCGGTGAGCCGAGATCGCGCCATTGCACTCCAGCCTGGGTAACAAGAGCGAAACTCCGTCTAAAAAAAAAAAAAAAGCATTCTGACAATTGTTAGGTGACTGGTGGTGGCAAATGCTGGTGTGTTTATCCGGCAGGGTGTGTGTCCAGGGACCCGGTGCTGCCATATTGCAAAATCGTTAAGAGTCTTCTACGCCAAGAAGATTTTATGATTCAATGATGTCAGGCAGCCACTTTTGCAGGCCTGTTAGATTTCTTTCACATTTTACCTTTGGCTTATTTGTTACGTTATTTTCATTGTAAGTGTTTACGGCAGCCAGTGTTTCTGACCTCATGTGCCCTCTCCTCCCTTTTCCAGGTGGCGTTCCATGGAAGTTGTGGCCACCACAGCACCCTGGCACCTGCGGGAATCTGGTGGTGCGGCATGTCTCAGTGCTGGGCCGCAGGCTGCTGCTCTGGTTTGACCTGGTGCGGCAGGTCTCGGTGCTGGACCCAAGGCTGCTGCCGTGGGATCTGCGGGTCCGGGCCCAGCTTTTACTCGCGTGCTCCTGGGGCCTCCACTGGCACTGGACTGTGTCCTTCACGTGTTGTTGACTGAAAACCAGCACGAAGTTCTAGGTTCAGCATGCGGGTTGCAGCACGTCTGTCATCTCACCGGCACCTCCTAGTCCATTTGCTCAGCGGGAAGCAGCGTTTTCCATTGCTGAGGAAGGACACATTCCCGAAAACCGTGACCCCGCCGCGGGCGCCGCCACCGCTGCTGGGTCTTGAATCGGGTGCCTCCCCCACAGCCACGGCGGGGCCCCAGCAAAGCCTCATGTCCGCCAAAGCTCCGTGAAAAGCGTTTTGTGTGTGTTGAACCGAAACCAAATTGTTGAGAGAGGGTAGACAGTCATTGGACAACATTTATTGCGAAGACTGGATACGAATTATTTGTCACTCTATGAAATGCATAACTCAGAGAAGGCTGACATGTTTCACCTGTGCCTCCCGTGGTTCCCGCGCCCTGTGATTCCTGCCTCCTGTGACTCAGGCGCCCTGTGCTTCTCGCCATCTGTGACTCCGGTGCCCCTGATTCCGGTCCTCCGATTCTGGTACCGTGGTTGGTGTGTGGCTGTGCTGCTCGGAGGGCCCCACTCCTGCTCTTGCTCTTGCACACGTGTGTGCATGTGTACGTGTGTGTGTATGTGTGTGTGCATGTGTGTGTGTCCGTGTGCGTGTGTGCGTGAGTGCGTGTGCATGTGTGTGTCCGTGTGTGTGTTCGTGTGTGTCCGTGTGTGTCCGTGTGCGTGTGTGCGTGTGCATGTGCGTGTGCATGTGTGTGTCCATGTGTGTGTCCGTGTGTGTGTATGTGTGTGCATATGTGTGTGTGTCCGTGTGCGTGTGTGCGTGAGTGCGTGTGCATGTATGTGTCCGTGTGCGTGTGTGTGTGCATGTGTGTGTCCGTGTGCGTGTGTGCGTGTGCATGTGCGTGTGCATGTGTGTGTGTCCGTGTGTGTGTCCGTGTGTGTGTATGTGTGTGCATATGTGTGTGTGTCCGTGTGCGTGTGTGCGTGAGTGCGTGTGCATGTATGTGTCCGTGTGCGTGTGCGTGTGTGTGGATGTGTGTGTCCGTGTGCGTGTGTGCGTGTGCATGTGTGTGTCCGTGTGTGTGTTCGTGTGCATGTGTGTCCGTGTGCGTGTGTGCGTGTGCATGTGTCCGTGTGTGTGCATGTGTGTGTGTGTCCGTGTGCGTGTGTGCGTGTCCATGTGTGCGACCGTTTCACTTGTTGCCCAGCCGAGAGTGCAATGACATGGTGTCAGCTCACTACAGCCTCTGCCTCTCAGGTTCAAGCCATTCTGCTTCAGCCTCCCGACTAGCTGGGCCTACAGGCATTTACCACCATGCCAGGCTAGTTTTTATAATGTTAGTAGAGATAGGGTTTCACCCTGTTGGCCAGGCTAGTCTTGAGCTCCTGACTTCAGGTGATCCACCTGCCTTGGCTTCCTAAAGTGCTGGGATTACAGACGTGAGCCACCGTGCCCGGCTGTGAATGTGTCAATCCTCACACATCACACACACAGCAAACTCAACCCATCAACATCCTAAGCATTAGTCAGGTACACCAGTTGGTATTGACCTGTGAGACATTTGGAGATAAAGATAAGAGTAACACGGGAAACCTGGTGGTCACAGCCCAGGGGCACAGAGGACGTGCTTGGGTATAAATGCCAAGGCTGGAGGTGAGCACATATGTGGAACACCGAGGGAGTCCAATAAGTGGCCAATGTACGGTGCATGGACACTGTAGTATTTGAGCAGGGCTTAAACACTGAAGCATCTAAGCAGGCATAGAAGAACCAGGTAAAGGGCAAATGTGCCAGAGGACATAATGCGAGGGAACAGTGTGGGGCAGGAAAGTTGATTTTTTAGTTGTTTCATTTATGATATGCTCAGCTGTAGAATACCCAGGTAATAATAGCTACTATCCTTAATGCTCAGTATCAGCCAGGCAAGTCTCACACTCTCTTCTTTAATCCTAATGACAACCCTATGCAAGCGTATTTATTTTTATTTTTATCTTTCAAATGAGTTAAATCGGGCAGAGAGACTAAAGCATATCTTTAAGCAAAGGGCGAGTGTGGACTCCTGCCTGGCTTTGCTTGCTCTCTCCTCTATCCACCCAAATCCTCTGCAGGGTCAGGTCCTTCCCTTGAGACCTCCCGCCTGCTGGCAGTGGAGAGCCCCTCCCGAGCATACTCCCATTGCCCCGGAATAATTCTACACTCGGTCACAAATCACATTCAGATGGATTGATGGTTATTTTGAGTACAGATTGTACATGTGCAGGATTAAATGCTGACTCTGGAACATGGCAAGTCACTTAAACTGTGGGAGTCTCTGCTTAGTTTCTTTCCCATGTGGTTAGTTCCACGAGGCTTTCATAAGGAGCATATGGACACATGTCACACACATACAGTCACACATGCACACATCCATGCATGCACACACCCATGCATGCACACACACACGTGCAGCTATGTACACACATACACACACCCACATATGCACACACACAGGCACACACGTACATGCATGTATACGAGCCATATGCACACACACGCAGGAACACAAGTCACATGCACACACATGCAGACACACACGCACACATACACACACACGCACACATACACACACACGCACACATACACACACACACCCATTAATGCCTTCGGTAAACACCAGGCCATTTCTCTCCTCCAGACAAAATAACATGATGCTTGGCCAAAGAGTAGAAAGTAAAGCTCTAGCAGAATTATCTCTGGCATGATTTGACCTGTAAGAATTTGTCCCTAACCTTGTGTGAACACACCTGGCTCTTAGGATTTGCAGAGGGAACAGAGCTTGGCCTGAAACCCCCTTCTGTAGCCCTGGCACGGTTTTCAGGTCTTCCTTCTCATGAGCCCTGGGCTGACGAAGCAGCAGCAGGTTGAAACTGTGATCAGATGGCAGAAGTGCCAGGTGAACAGACCTGGGAACATCTTTCTTATCATGTGGTTGTCAGGTTGAGCAATTTCAGGACCCACGTCCTCTGACACAGGCCTTATTAGTTGGAGAGTTTGCCTCATGGAACTACTTAGGGACACATGTGAACTGCTGGGAGCCCCCAGGTAGGTATAGAATCCAGCCACACCCCCTAGTTAATCCAGCCTTTATGGACAAGGCGGGTGGCGGGGGAGGTCCCTGCAAGCAGATCTGATGGTTAATTGGGGGATATGGCCACAGGCACCACTGAGCCAGGGGGTTGCACATGAGCCTTCCTCAAGTCAGGAAGCAACATTTTCATTTCACAGAGCAGCCGCCCCATGGATGGACCTCAGAGACTGTGGGCATTTGGTGCCCAGATGTTTGGCAACTTTTCCATTTACAAGGGAAAAAACAGATGAAAACCTCTCTAAGGAAAATGCCCAGTCTCATTACAGAAAAAAGTGGGCATTTTTCGTAGCAAGTTCATCATTACAAAGAATTTTTGAAAGCAGCTGCATGCCCATAGAACGAAGCTGAATCAAATGCTATTTCTCCAGAGACCACAGCAGTGGGCTGGCGGCCGAATCTCCTTATCCTCCTGTCAAATCCTCACTGAACAAGCTCCAGATCTAATCTTGTTGCTCATAATTCATGAATCATGTTATGGCTTTGAGTTTGAATTATTCTTGCCAAATCTCTGCGTTTCTTGTGTCCTCATCCAAACTCTGACGACTCATGTTTGGAGCCTTGTGCTTATGGGATGCCAGTGTGGGTGTGAAGCGGGAGCCTGAGCCGCCACAGAGCAGGAGGACGAACACCCACCAAGGGAAGGGGGTGGGGCACGGGAAGAGGCAGCCATGCTTTGAGAATATCAAACCTGATAAAGGCAGGCAATGATTTTTTTAAAAATCGACAAAACTCCATAACAATGAAGCACGACTCCCTTTCATCAACATTCATTTAAAACAGAAGGCGTGTGGTGCAGGCCACAGACAGAAACCGGGGCCTCCTGTGTGATTTCACCTCTCACTAAAACTGCACCCTCTCACCTCTGCAAAAACAAGTGTGTGCTCTTCTCACCACTGAAAATCAGAAAGTCCACTTAGAGACTTCGTTAAGAGCTGGCAGAGACTAAACCTTTGTTTTGTAAAATCCTTTAGTCCTGCACACCCTCCCTGGCCCCTGCTGAGTCCGACCCTCGGCCTCTCTCCATGCTCTCACTTGGCAAGGCCACGGTCATCCACACAGCATGCTGCACTCCTTAGCTCCCTTCTAATTCTAAGAACTTGACACACTGAAGTGAACCAAATGGAGGAACATCTTTGTCCCGACTGAACTGGCACCAACCCAACAAGACACAAAGAATGTGATTGATACGTGAAAATGTGGGCGTGTGAGCAAGACACGTGCAAGCAGGAGTATCAGCCAAGAAAGGGCACAGTGGGGAGGGGCTTCCGAGAGGCTGCAAGCTGGAGGGGCTGTGAGGGCAGGTGGGCCAGGAGGTGATCTCAGGGTGCAGGATCAAGGGGGTACCAGCGCTGCTGGGGATCGGAAATGGGAGTTCTCGGCCAGCACGAGGCGTCAGGACCCAAGACTTCCATCTGCGGCCCTCAGAGCTCAGGAGAGGCCAGACGCCGGGCAGGAGAGGAGGGCATGGTGGGCCTGAGGCCGGGACCAGGACTCAGTGTGGGGCAGGAGATGCGGGATTCGGGGTGGACGCCGGGCCCTGAAGGGAGCAGCAGGACCGTGTCCAGGGCAGGGACCGCGCCTTCAAATAAGCCTGAGGTTTTCTGTGGGATTTGGCATCATGCGGCTCTTCATGAAACTGACAAGGGCACTCTCAGGGTAGCTCTGAGCTCAAAGGCTCCTGCAGAGGCGGGAGAGAGGACAAGGCCAGAGGGACGCGTTTTTCCTCGGTGCGGCTTTTGCAGTAAGCAGCAGGAAAACAGGGAGTAGTTGGATAAAAAGCAAAGGTTTTATTTTTCCTTTAAAGACAAGAAAAATAATTGTAAGTTTGTGGATGGGAGTCTAGCAGGAAGGAAAAACTGATGATTCAGGACACAGGGAGCCTGTGGATGTCCCCGTGCAGACGTGGGGTGTGGGGTGGGAGTGGGGGTTGCTGCCCTGGGGATGAGAGGTGAGGACACGGAGAGGGGTGGGCACAGGGGCGGGCTGTGTCTGCGGAAGTCCTCTCGAGGCTGTGATTTCTTCAGTGAAAACAGAAGCGAGTCCTCCAGGATGGGGAAGAGGCCTGGAGAGAGAAGAGAAGGTGTGAACTGCTCTTTGGGAGACCGGAGGGAGCGGGCTTCCCCTGCAAGGCCCTGGGCGTCAAGAGCCTCCTGTAGCTTCTCTCCAGGGATGCTCAGGTGCCTGGGAACACACACAAAGCAGAGAGAGTGGACTTCCCCAGGAGGAGGATTCCCCAGCAAATACCAGGATGTGTGAGGGGCTGAGGGCACAGGAAGGAAGGCGGAGAGGCATTGGGCTGGTGGGGGGGGTGGCGAAGTTGTGGTGGCTGAAGGACAGGGGAGGGGCTGGGGATGGGAGGCCAGGGTTCCAGGTGGAGCGGCCACTGGGGCCGGGCATCGCCAGGGCCTCCATCTCGCTTCCCAGCCTCTTCGCTCCAGCCTGGGGATCCCGGCTGCTGCTGTCCCACCACCTCTTGCCACCTCTGCCATCAATTTTCCAACCTTTTGTGGCAGGACGAGCCACTGATGGAACCCCTGAGATGTTCCTCCATTTGGTTCACTTCAGTGTGCCAAGTTCTTGGAATGAGAAGTGAGCTAAGGAGTGCAGCGTGCTGTGCTCATCTGGAGGGAGGAAGCGAGACTTCAGTTCAGCTGGCCATGGGGTACTGGTAATGCCGAGCTCTTCGAAAAGCAGTTTCTTTCCCTTTTGAAAGACATACAACCCAACAACCTAAGGGGGAGCAGAAGTAAAACTGTGTCACTGCCCATCAGCCGGACATTTGACCTGACAGTCTTTAGCCTTCATCAATTTGCTAATTTACATGTGGCGCGCACGGGAGGGGAAGCGTTACAGAAGTTGAAGGAAGGCAGTAAATCACTTAGTGACAGAGGCATCTCTACGGGGGGTCTGGTTAGTGCAGACACAGAGTCTGTGACTCAGGGAAGGTCCTTGGACGGTGAGAACAACATTTGCAGCACTTTCAAGGCTGGCAGACAACACGGGCACCAGTTACAGAGCGGGCCCGCCGTTTTCTCAGTCCTTGGCCGGTGGGTCAGCGTCTCACCTGACAACTGACTTTGACTTTGTGCTATTTTATCTCTTCTCCCCCTTTTTCTAACAGAAGGCAGGCAAGGGAGAGAGATGGTCTCCTCTCTCACCTTCAGTTCTGATGTCTGTATGGGATGTTGTAACAGTTAATCCTCACAATCTTCCTGATTAACATTCTCACCCTTTGCTTTTTCCATGCGAGAACTTTCATGCACTGCATGTTTAACCAGATTTTAAATTTTCCACATTGTATTTATCCAAAAATGCAATCACTGCTCTAGTGTTTCTTGAGGCTCAGAGTGAAATATCAGCATTTTAATTCCTGTGAAGAGAAAAGCCCTCCTGCTCTGAGAAAGAGGCAGAGCGGGAGGATGAGGGGAGGTGAGAAGGAGGGAGGAGCAGGGACAGAGGAAGTCACAAGGCCGGTGCGTCCCCCTCCTGCACACAGCAGATCCCTGCTTAATTCAGAACACACTGCTGCCAGGGATCAATTCTCATTACAGCTACTTTAACATTGATTGATTCTTTATAAAGCCACTGCCTGACTCAAGAAACATAAAAGTTTGACCAACTTAATATTCCAGAAGCAAAACCATATCACCCAATGCAGGATGAAATTCAGGCATGGAGAAGCTTGTTGTGATCATGTTACCCCAGAGGCCACCAGGCATCCATGAAAATTTGTTGTCATTTAAAAGAACATAAATCAGAGCCCTCCTGCATGGCAAACACTGTGCCGGGGGAAGGAAATATAAGCCAGGTGGTTTTCCTGCCCTCAGAGGTTACAGTATTTCATTAATTTCCCATTATTGTAAATTTAGTCCAAGAATGTACTTATGCCAACAGTGTATGAGCGTTCCAGTATCTGTTTGTTTTTGACTTTTTAATCATAGCCATTGTAACTGGTGTTAGATGGTATCTCATTGTGGTTTTGATTGGAAGACACTGTGATGATTCTTCAAAGATCTAAAGACAGAACTGCTATTCAACCCAGCAATCCCATTACTGGGTACATATCGAAAGAAATATTAATCATTCCATTGTAAAGACACATGCATGGGTATGTTCCTTGCAGCACTATTCACAATGGAAAAAGAGTGGAAAAAATGGAATCAACCTAAATGCCCATCAGTGTGAGACTGGATAAAGAAAATGTGATACAGCTACACCATAGAATACTCTGCAGCCATAAAAAAGAATGAGATCATGTCCTTTGCAGGGACATAGATGGAGCTGGAGGCCATTATCCTTGGCATGCTAATGCAGGAACAGAAAACCAGACACCACATATTCTCACTTATAAGTGAGAGCGAACTGATGAGAACACATGGACACATACAGGGGAATAACACACACTGGGCCTGTCAGAGGTTGGAGGGTCGGAGGAGGGAGAGGATCAGGGAAATCACTAATGGGCACTGGGGCTAACACCTGGGTGATGAAATAATCAGTACAACAAACTTCCGTGATGCGGATTTACCTATGTAACCAACCTGCACATGGACCCCTGAACTGAAAATAAATGTTTAGAAAAATAAAGAATGTACTTGGGTTACTCTGGTAAGCAATGGTGTCTTCCGTGCTGAGTGCCAGCGGCATGGCCTCCTGTTGGTGACCCAGGTTCTCTGGGGCATTTCCCACCACGGCCCTTGTCTTTCTTGAACCCTTATCCTGACGTGATGTCATTGCCTCTGGGTCTGAGCCTCACTTCTTGGCAGTTCCTTCTCTGACCCTGTAATGGCTTCTCTTTGCCTACACTTTAAATCCCCCTCTTCAGAAAGGATCAATCTATCATGCTGTTTGCTTCAACCTCTATAATTGCCTTGGCTGACTCATCTTTGGGTGAATAATATTATTAAATTTTCAGCTCAAGCCTCCCTCCCGAGTCCCGCTCTGTGCAGCAGTCACTGCCTATTTGCACATTCGTCATTGTCATCACCACCGCTGACATCAGCACCGTCACTGACACTTCACATGGCTTAAAGCATTTTAAGTTTTAAACTCCTGTGTAGCCATTACCTCATTGTATCCACCTAAAACTTCCATGAGTTAGATTCTATTTCCACTTGACTTGAATCAGCAAATATTTAGAGTGCTCTGTGATGGGGGTGGAAAATATTAAATGACTCTATCCTGGGAGACAGCTGATTCCATCTAGTTGGAAAGATAAACACATTTGCAGATAATTTTAATAGAGTGAAATATGTACAAAGAGATTGACAAAATGTTAGGACGTGGGTCCAATGCAACTTGGTAGCCGGATACAAGGGGAGTCTTTCTGGGGACAAGCCTTAAACTGTTCAGGCATTACCCACATGATTAGATGGAGAAAGAAGTGATTCCATGCAGATGGCAGCTCCACGGCTGGCTTGGGCTGAGAAACACTGAGTAGGGGGCATTCTAGTAGTCAGAAGTTCACAGAACAGAAAGCTCGAGGAGCGGACGGCCGTTTGTGGGGCTGCACAGAGGAGCACGGGGTAGGTGAGGGAAGTCCACGCTGTCAGGCAGAGATGCTGCGGCTTGTCTGCAGGTGAAGGAAGCCTGCTAAGCCATGTCCAGCAACAGCTGGTACGGTCCTGCTTGTGTTCCAGGTGAAGCGCCAGGCCACTGAGTAGAGGGTGATTTTTATCAGAACAAACCGGAAAACCTAGAGTGCAGAGACTGCTGGCGTTAGCAGGAGACAATATCAGCTTGAGCCCAGGAGAGGGTGGAGGCAGCAAAGAGGGGGCTCCCTGAGCCTCAGGAAGTGAGGCAGAGGCTCAGATGCTGCATCACAGATTCCAGGGCGTGATGTGGAGCAGGGATACGGGTGGCTGAGGAGCCTCAATTGAACAGTGTGGGAGCACCCAAGGGTACCCTGTGGGGTGTCTGCCACAAACTGGTCACACGGGTGGGAGCCTCGGGGTGATGCCCAAGCTGGAATGAAGACACAAGAGTCCTAGGAGCAGGGGTGATGACTAAAACCCAGAGAGCTGCAAGAGAAATCAAAATCATTCACAGATGCAGCACAAAATCTAAAGAGTTAGGAAATCAGAAACCAGGTAAAGAATTGGCTTAATTAGGTTAAAAACAGATACAGTCATAAAGATATCGGAACTGTCATTTCAGTGAGACACATGCTATGAGCAAAGGTGGAAGCAGAAAAACTCGAGTAATATCTGGGAGATAATAAGAAATTTAGAGTGGATTAAAAATCTATAAAATAGTAGAAGGTAAAACATAAAGAATAATTAAAGAGGACTTGATTAGACTCTACTACGTGAAAGAGTAAACCATTTTGTAAGGAAATTAGTTACTTGTTCAAATTAGAATTTTAGATGTAAAATAATCCTGTACATATAGAAAATATAGTTCAGAAGGGGAAGGGGCAGAGGTCAGACCCCTATAAGGAGACATGAGTGGAGGGGAACAGGTACACGGGACCCACATCAGCGGAATCAGGGAATTAACTCAGACCTCACAGCCTTTTCTATATAAATAAATGATAGGTAGATAGATAAATAGATAGACAGATAGATGAATAGATGGATATTTTAGATAGATGATAAGATAGATGGATAAATAGACAATAAAGATTGATAGATAATTGATAGATGATAGATAGATGAAAGATAAATAGATAAAAGTAGGCACATGACCGATGGTTGACTGGATAGGTGGGTGGATGGATACATACATAGACATGAATATAAATGCAAGTGAAGCTATAAATATAAATGATGGGATACTATACTGGCCTGTGTATAATATACGGAATTTATTTGGAATAGACACTGCATTTGCTGCTGCTTTACATTCGTAGAATCTAGACCTACTCATCCCTTCCTCAGGGGATCCCTCCAGCAAGGACATCATCTCATGCTGCCATGTGTATCCCCAGTGTGGGCAGCTGGGACCCGCTAAGCTCCCCACTGCTCCTTCCTTCATACTGGAGACATTCCAACTCTCTTCCTACTGCGCTGTGCACAGGTGTGGTAAGCTCTTTTACATCTCTAGCTGTACAACTTCAGGCATTTAGCAGATGTTCCATCAATATGCATCCAACAAATATTGATTAAATATCTGCTAAATGCCCAATAATGTTTAATAAGTGATCAGATGAATAAATGAATGCTGGTTCCTTCTGACCAGCTTAACTCCTGCACAACACTAAAAACAATGAATTGCATTAGCCATAGAATAATGTGAATACACGTGTCATCTGTTGAACTATTACCTATTAAGAGGTGTTTATTTTTCTATATTTTTTAGCAAAATAAATAAAATTTTTAATACAGCATATCCCTTATCCATGGGGGAGTATGTTCCAAGACCCCCAGTGGATGCCTGAAACTGTGGATAGGACCAGACCCTACATGTGCCCTGCGTTTCCTATACATACTTACCTATGATACAGTTTAATTTCCAAATCTGGTACAGTAAGAGCTTAACAACAATAACCAATAGTAAAACAGAATTATTGTGACAGTGTGCTGTAATGGAAGCCATGTGTGACTCTGGCCTTCCTCTTTCTCAGCATATCCTGAGCACTGTGCTCACGCTTCTTTGTGGGGTGACATGGGGGGGTGCGATGCCCACGTGAGAGGTTCAGGGAGGTGAGTGATGATGGCCCCGTGACCGGGCTTGGCTGTGGTTGTCTCCCATGGAGGCACAGAAGGTGGGTCCCTGCTTTCAACATGGAGCAGGCGACGTGGATAATGGACAGGAGAACAGACCATGAGTCTGCCGGAGACGGGAAGTCACGACCAGGGCAGAAGGCAGCGACATCTCCTCACACTACTCAGAACAACGCACAACTTAAAACTATGAATTGTTTATTTCTGGAATTTTTATTTAATATTTTCAAAATGATCACAGAATGGGAAACTATGGACTAGAGGGGACAACTGGAACTAACTCTAAAGCCACTGTACACACTCAGCTGCAGCTCTTCAGATCCCAGGTGGCCACAGAGCCACCCTGCAGGCCACACAGCCGCTTTAATTTGCACAGGTATGTGTGCGTGTGCACACACGCACACACATATACACGCAGATACACACATGCATGCACACAGATACAGACACACAAGCACATATGTGCACACACTGTTGCACAGACTGATGCACACTCATGTGCACACACGCACACACATATACACGCAGATACACACACATACACATGTGCACTCACACACAGACACACATGCACACAATGATGCACACTCACATGTGTACACACAGATACACACATGCCCATGCACACACACATGCATGCTCACGGATATATATGCACACATGCAGACACACACACATGCAGATATGTGCTCACAGATAACACACATGCCTGTGCATACACAAGTGCATGCACACAGATACACACATGTGCACATGCAGATACACACGTGCTCAAATGCAGATACACCCACGTGCTCACACAGATAACACATATGCCCATGCACACACACATGCATGCACACAGATACACACACATACACACGCAGATACACACATGTGCACACATATGGTCACAGATATACACATGCCTGTGCACACACACATGCATGCACAGATACACAGATGTGCACATGCAGATACACATGTGCTCACACAGATACACACCTGCCAGTGCACACACACATACATGCATGCAGATATGCACACATGCACACATGCAGATACACACACGTGCTCACACATACACACACGCCCATGCACACCCACACAGATATACACATACACACATGCACACACACGCACACACCCATGTATACACACATGTGCACACAGATACGTGCCTGTGCATACCCACATGCATGTGCACACACATACACACAGATACATGTGCACACAGACAGCAATGTACACACATGTGCACACACAGATACACACATGCCCATGGACATACACATGCACACAAAGAGATACACACATACATGCCCACACACAGATACACACATACATACACATGCACACACACACATTGCCTTTTCTTTGACCGTTGGGTCAGTGTGAACTTGTGGACACCCAGCTGCACCAACTTGGAGTCAGCTGTGAACCTGCAGATGCTGATGTCATCTGTGGAGGAAAGCATTTGGAATGGTCTGAACGTCACAGGCCCCACTGTGTTGGAGACAGAAGCTTTCACACATGGACTTTTCATGGACCATTACTTTAAAGTCACTTAAGCCTCACAACCACTTCATGCTGAACAGCACCCTCCCCATTTAACAGGGAGGAAACTCAGGCAAAAGGTGTTTCAGTGCTGTGTGTACACAGTCCCAGGGAGCAGCAACGGTGCGGGGTTCAGCCTCATCTGATTCCAGGGTTCACGCTCTGTCCAGTATCCATGGTTTCTGCCCTTGAGTTTCTTGTCTGAAATAAATATTACATTATGGACTGGAAAGCCATGTGACAGCATTAAATAAGAAAAATGTGGGAGTTCTGAGCCTCAAAAACAGGAAAGGATTTTCAGTGCAAAGACATTTAAGCTGAATTGTGAGAGGCCTTGAGGGCATGACTGATGCGTGTGACGAGGTCCATGTGTGCAAAGTGGAGAGTGGGCTCAAGACCCGGAAATCGTGTCCCATGTGAGAGAGGGGGACTCCTTTGCTGAGGCTGAGGCACGACTTGAATGGCACGTAGAACCACATTACCCCAAACCTGTAGTCCACCAACCCCGTCACGCACCCTCCCTCTCTGCTGGATTCTGCCTGCCGTGCTCTGCGTCCTCTTGCTGCTTCCTCTCTCTCCCCCTCTAGAAATGAAGCGACACACACAGGCATTCTTAAGCCTGGCTCCTAGGATGGCCTGGACACAGCCGACACTTGCCCAGTCTTTGGTGAATCAATGGATTTAAACTGCAGCAAAGCCAGAGAAGGGCGGAGCAATTTGTCAAAGCAGGAGCAAAATATGAAAGCACGTGTTTTGCCTCAGTGAGGGGGTCCTGGGAGCAGGGAGAGCTGCAGAGAGCAAGGGCACACGGCGGGCGTGAGGGTCCCAGCTACGGCCACAAGCTCAGTCCAGAACCGCACTCCCGCGTTCCTACCCTGCCCTCAGCACACGACAGGCCTGAGGACTTGCAGGTGTATGATGCACCATTGTCAGGGCCTTGGAACCCTGGGGGATAATGAGAGAACAGAGACAGTCCACATTCTTCTGTTTCTCTGTTCAGCCACTTCTGGGTCAAAGACTGTATTAGAAATGCTGCTTAGAAGCTTTTAACAAACCCTGAGCCCAGGTTGCTGGGCCCCAGCCAGTTCTCGGGAGCTGCGAGGGCAGGGTATGGGGTGCTGCCAAGGAACAGGTGTGGAGTCTGCAGGTCTGGGCTCCTCCTTGCCCCCTCTCAGTGGCTTTGCCCTCAGGGAGAGCCGCCTGGGGCCACTGCTGGTGGCATCTGCCTCACGCCATGTTTTTGGACATCGAACTTCTAGTGAAGGTCAGCAATCAGGCAGCAGAACCAGAACAAAAGTGGCTCCATCTGCACTCGCAGACGCACTTACTGGGCTTGCAGGGCGAGGGGAGGCTGCATGTGCCAGGTCTTAGTCACAATGGCCCAAACCCACAGGGGCGTAGTTCTTACTGACATGACAGTTCAGTATGCCTGTCCCACGTATGCCAGGAGCTACAGGCTTACCTCAGATGGTGCCTGTGGTCAGTAGGAAAAGGAGAGACCTGTGAGTGTGCAGCAGAGCTGGGGAGATGCCACCCACACGGCACCTGTGAGTGGGCAGCACAGCTGGGGAGATGCCACCCACATGGCACCTGTGACTGTGCAGCAGACCTGAGGAGATGCCACCCGCATGGCACCAGTGACTGTGCAGCACATCTGAGGAGATGCCACCCGCAAGGCACCAGTGAGTGTGCAGCACAGCTGGGGAGATGCCACCCACATGGCACCAGTGAGTGTGCAGCACAGCTGGGGAGATGCCACCCACATGGCACCTGTGAGTGTGCAGCACATCTGAGGAGATGCCACCCACATGGCACCAGTGTGTGTGCAGCAGAGCTGTGGAGATGCCACCCACATGGCACCTGTGAGTGTGCAGCACATCTGAGAAGATGCCACCCACATGGCACCTATGAGTGTGCAACACAGCTGGGGAGATGCCACCCACATGACACCTGTGAGTGTGCAGCACAGCTGAGGAGATGCCACCCACATGACACCTGTGAGTGTGCAGCAGAGCTGGGGAGACACCACCCATACAGCACCTGTGAGTGTGTAGCACATCTGAGGAGATGCCACCCACACGGCACCTGTGAGTGTGCTGCAGAGCTGGAGAGATGCCACCCACATGGCACCTGTGAGTGTGCAGTACAGCTGGGGACATGCCACCCACATGACACCTGTGAGTGTGCAGCACAGCTGAGGAGATGCCACCCACATGGCACCTGTGAGTGTGCAGCAGAGCTGGGGAGATGCCACCCACATGGCACCAGTGAGTGTGCAGCACAGCTGAGGAGATGCCACCCACGGCACCTGTGAGTGTGTAGCACATCTGAGGAGATGCCACCCACACGGCACCTGTGAGTGTGCTGCAGAGCTGGAGAGATGCCACCCACATGACACCTGTGAGTGTGCAGCACAGCTGAGGAGATGCCACCCACATGGCACCTGTGAGTGTGCTGCAGAGCTGGGGAGATGCCACCCACGTGGCACCTGTGAGTGTGCAGCACAGCTGGGGAGATGCCCACCCACATGGCACCTGTGAGTGTGCAGCAGAGCTGGGGAGATGCTACCCACAGGGCACCTGTGAGTGTGCAGCACAGCTGAGGAGATGCCACCCACACGGCACCTGTGAGTGTGCTGCAGAGCTGGGGAGATGCCACCCACACAGCACCTGTGAGTGTGCAGCAGAGCTGGGGAGATGCTACCCACAGGGCACCTGTGAGTGTGCAGCACAGCTGAGGAGATGCCACCCACACGGCACCTGTGAGTGTGCAGCAGAGCTGGGGAGATGTCACCCACACGGCACCTGTGAGTGTGCTACAGAGCTGGGGAGATGTCACCCACTGGGCACCTGTGAGTGTGCAGCAGAGCTGAGGAGATGTCACCCACTGGGCACCTGTGAGTGTGCAGCACAGCTGGGGACATGCCACCCACACGGCACCTGTGAATGTGCTGCAGTGCTGGGGAGATGCCACCCACACGGCACCTGTGAGTGTGCTGCAGAGCTGTGGAGATGCCACCCACATGGCACCTGTGAGTGTGCAGCAGAGCTGGGGATATGCCACCCACATGGCACCTGTGAGTGTGCAGCAGAGCTGAGGAGATGCCACCCACACGGCACCTGTGAGTGTGCTGCAGAGCTGGGGAGATGTCACCCACACCGCACCTGTGAGTGTGCAGCACATCTGAGGAGATGCCACCCACATGGCACCTGTGAGTGTGCAGCAGAGCTGGGGAGATGTCACCCACACGGCACCTGTGAGTGTGCTACAGAGCTGGGGAGATGTCACCCACTGGGCACCTGTGAGTGTGCAGCAGAGCTGAGGAGATGTCACCCACTGGGCACCTGTGAGTGTGCAGCACAGCTGGGGACATGCCACCCACACGGCACCTGTGAATGTGCTGCAGTGCTGGGGAGATGCCACCCACACGGCACCTGTGAGTGTGCTGCAGAGCTGTGGAGATGCCACCCACATGGCACCTGTGAGTGTGCAGCAGAGCTGGGGATATGCCACCCACATGGCACCTGTGAGTGTGCAGCAGAGCTGAGGAGATGCCACCCACACGGCACCTGTGAGTGTGCTGCAGAGCTGGGGAGATGTCACCCACACCGCACCTGTGAGTGTGCAGCACATCTGAGGAGATGCCCACCCACATGGCACCTGTGAGTGTGCAGCAGAGCTGTGGAGATGCCACCCACATGGCACCTGTGAGTGTGCAGCAGAGCTGAGGAGTTGCCACCCACACGGCACCTGTGAGTGTGCTGCAGAGCTGGGGAGATGCCACCCACACGGCACCTGTGAGTGTGCAGCAGAGCTGGGGAGATGCCACCCACATGGCACCTGTGAGTGTGCAGCACAGCTGGGGAGATGCCGCCCACACACATTTTACCTAAGAGAAGGTGAACATTGGAGGAAAGGGGGAATAGAGACAGCCCAGGTCTCGGAGGTGGAAGGAGAGCTAATCTCGTTCTCTGCTTTGTACCTGCAAAGGTCAGCCAGTCTTGAAAACGCTGTTTCTTCCTAGCCCTGGGGGAAGAAAACCTAAGCAGTGCGAGGGAGGGAGGGATATAGTGGGGCGGGTCCTGTTGCCCCAGCCTTACAGTCCTGAATTCAGCAGCCAGGGATGCTCAGGGATCCCTGGCCCAAGAGGGGACCTGTGCAGTCACGTGGGGGCTGAAGATTTCAGTTTTGCTTCCCAGTGTGAACCGGTGAAGTGAGTCAAGTAAAGCATGACAGTGAGCTTATCAGAAAATTCCCATGTGAAAAGTCCTTAGTGTCACCTATATTTTGAGAGGCTTTGTTTTAAACTTCCTCTCTCCTACTCTCCCTGGACTTGATATAGACTCTGATAATATTTTATTAATTTGCATTACATTATCATAATTCTAAGAGGCCCTCAGAAATAAAATATTCATAGAGAAAAATAACAGATCTAGAAAAATAAATTTTTGGTTAGTAGCTTTGCACTTTCTTTATTATGCATCATTAGCTGATGTCCAAATATTAGATTCTGTAGGCGCAAGAATGCCAATGAGCTCCAGCCAATGCCTTCTGGGAATATCGTCATTCCTTGTATTATTATTAATATTATTATTATTATTATTATTATTACTACTACTACTACCACTACTACTACTAGGACTATTTAGACTGAGCTTTTCACTTCTAACACATTCTCAAACCCACAAAAATTTAGTTCTTTAAAACTCTCCAATCATAGAGACTTGTTTTCTCCACCTTTGGTTCTCCATAACATTGAGCTCAATATCTTATATCTGCATTATAGAAAACGCATGTTTTGGCCGGGCGCGGTGGCTCAAGCCTGTAATCCCAGCACTTTGGGAGGCCAAGGCGGGTGGATCACGAGGTCGAGAGATCGAGACCATCCTGGTCAACATGGTGAAACCCCGTCTCTACTAAAAATACAAAAAATTAGCTGGGCATGGTGGTGTGTGCCTGTAATCCCAGCTACTCAGGAGGCTGAGGCAGGAGAATTGCCTGAACCCAGGAGGCGGAGGTTGCGGTGAGCTGAGATCACGCCATTGCACTTCAGCCTGGGTAACAAGAGCGAAACTCCGTCTCAAAAAAAAGAAAAAAAAAAGAAAAAAAAGAAAACCCATGTTTTAAAAGCATAATCAGTCCTCACAAGTGGAAACTACCCATCGGGTTCTCACTGTGATCCCACGGGACACGCGCCATGAAGCGCCTGGTGTCTCCGCAGCCTGGTGCTGCGTCAGGCTCTTCACCAGCCGCCTAGAGCAGGCCGCCACTGCCTTGTGCACGCATACTTCACGCAGACTCTGCAGACACATCCTTCACGCGGTTCACTTCCGAGTATGCTCTCACATGTGGCTTTGTTTAACTTGCAAATACCTCTTCTATTCACAAAACAAGGAAACGAGCAGTTAGAGTGAGTAAAGGTTGCCCAGCCCTGCGTTCTCGCCCTGATGCACTGGACATGGCCTGTGGGGCCGGTGGTCTGCAGGGCCTTTGCACATTGAGCCCCTTCCCAGAAAGCCTGTGCATCTTCGTGGCCATAAAAATGATACAGTGGCCATGTCTTTTTTCATTTGTGTGAAAAATCAAGTAACAAGAGTTTTGAATAAGTATCCCTTCTCCCCTACCACACTTGGGAAGCGTGTCTCTGGGTGGCTGTGATTTGATTCTGTAACGTAGACCTCAGAGACTTGCTCATTCCTGGTCAGGGACCAGCATTAACGCAGGCGAGGAGTCTTTCTGGAACCTGGGGCAGACGACCGCATCAGCTCCAGTGCCTGACCCAAGAAAGAACATCCCCTCTGCCAAGACACGTTCACATTACTCCACTACCTCTCCAATGCATGGATAGAAGGCATAAAACTTGTTTTGGCCTCATTGGACCTTATGAAAATTTTTTTCTGTTGATTTATTTTGTTTATTTTAGGAGTATTTTTCTAATACTTGGTGATTATACTAAAGAGTAAGGCTATGGAAATTATAACCAGGAGCTCACTGTAGGGTTTGTGTACTATATGGGTCAGATGCTCCTGTGGGACCCACCTTTTTTTGGGAAACCCTAATAGTAGGTTTTGGGGAAACTTTCCTCTCCAGATACCCTCACTCTCCTGTTGCTGTGTGTGGGTGTACGGGGCCCGGGCTGTGAGGCTGGCCACCTCTCTGGTTGACAGCTTTCTAGATGCAGAGAATGGGAAAGGAACCCATGACCTTATCATTCTGAATTTAGGACTTTGCCTGTTCCCAACGTTTGTGCACTGCACATCACCTCAGCCCTCAGCCATGCCGAGAATTTGTCTGGAATCTCTCTGGTTGAGTCTCTCTAAAGGAAACTTCCTGATATCTGCTGGAATAGAGAAGAGACAGGAGTCTCTCTTCTGCTATTGAAGATTCAACTATTGTTTCTATTTTTTTTGCCTGATTCTACATTATGATTTGAAGGGTAATTGCTGCTTCTAGTTTTAAGATTTTAAGATTTCGTTGGTAGCATAGATAGATGTCATTGAGTAAGATTTAGTTTAACTTGAGAACATTATAAAACAAAGAGAATTACAAATACCAAATAAGGCAATCATACAAATCTGAAAAGTAGCATAACTCAATTGAACTACTAGAAAATGTGAAAAACATAAAGTTTATTATATATGTTTTACACTAATTTCAAATGATGCAACATATCACACACTTAGGAATTTTGACGTCAAACTAATTTCATCAACTCAATTTTCTATACCATCTTAATAATCCACTCAGTTTATTTTTCACTACATAGACATGCATTATGAGGTCAGGGCGTGTATTAGTCTGTTCTGGCACCACTATAAAGTATTACCTGAGACTGGGTAATTCAGGAGGAAAAGAGGTTTAATTGAGTCACTGTTCCACAGGGTGTGCAGGAAGCATGGCTGAAGAGGCCTCAGGAAACTTACAATCATGGCAGAAGGCAAAGCGGGAGCAGGAACATCTCACATGGTGGGGCAGGAGGAAGAGAGTGAAGCGGGAGGTCATACCCATTTTTAAACAACCAGATATTGTGAGAACTCACTCACTGTCAGCAGAACAGCAAGGGGGATGTCCACACCCAGGATCTAGTCACCTCCCACCAGGTCCCTCCTCCAACTCTGGGGATAACAATTCAAGGCGAGATTTGGGTGGGAACACAGAGCCAAACCATATCAGGACATAAACCCACCACAATTTACACCTGAGAGAAAATATACAGAGTGGTGCTGTGAGAAATGGCCTGGAAGTTAGTGTTGGCCACTTCACCAGCAATTCTTACCCTTAAGAAACTTAATTTATCTGAATTAAACAGGAGGATGATGTAGCGTTATTAGTTCCCAAGATATTCAGTGATTTCACGTGATAAAAAGGAATGTTGTTATGTTTATGTGTCTGGCTGGGCTATCTTCTTGTGGTTTGTGATGCTTCATAATTTATTAACATATGAAGATAATTTAAAAAAACTGATGGTCTGGTTTTGGAAATGTATTCTGTATAGTCCTGGAGTATCCACTGGCTATGGGAACTGTGCTGGCTTTTAATATACACTATGCTCTTTATTCTTTACAAGATAATTTTCCTACACTAAATTTTTAGGTGAAAAATACTAAGAATCAACAAAACTAGTCATTATGGGAAACATTAGATTGCTATAGCTGATCTCAAGCTTCAAGGTTGATGTCTTGGAGTTTTAGAAATAATAGCATAAATTTAACAGGAACAAAAATATCAGACCAAAGACATACATAAAAGAGAAAAATAAGACTGGAAAATGTTAATTTAAATTTTAAAAAATAACCAGAGTTAATCAGCAAAAGACATATAGCGAGATAGAGTCCTGAAGGCAGACATTAGCAGGAGCAATTCAGGAGCTTCAGTAATGGCAAAGTCTCGGAACACTGCAGAACATCAGCAAGACTCTCTTCATCAGGGCATTGGAGTCATCAGACTGTATTGACCTGATGCTGATAAATAATTTAAAGGATAATACCTTGTACTAGCAGTATGCGAGTTCTGTAAACTCAGGATTACACATTAATGTCTCCAGGGAGAGACGGTGGTGGCCCTCACATTGCACGTGTCTTGACTGTTTGACTCTTCATTGCAGATGTAGAAGAGTGCATTCCGAGTTCCAGACGCATCGTCCTCACCTGAGCTCCTCTGTGGGTGCCTTGAGCTGCCTCCCCTCAGTGCAGGTGCAGATGGGCTTCGAGACAACGCCGTGAAGAGACGGACCCAGAGCACTCTGAGAGGTCAGAGACGGTCCCCCAGAAAGTGCCCTCCTCACCTACCTGGGAGCAGGGAGCACCCTTTCACTTATGTGAAGGCGTTATTGTTTATAATTGTGCATATTTCACATAAATTTTAGAATCAGCTCCTCAAGTTTCATTGAAAACTCCTACTGAAGATTTGAAAATTTTAGTGAATAATGTTATATTTTCAATTTAATTGGTTCAGTAGTGCAATTTGGGAAGAATTGACAGCTTTAAAATGGTGACTTCTTCTACCTAGTAAGACTGTCTCTTTAGTTAGACTTGACTTTTATGTTGCCAGGCTTACAATTTTGCACAATCATGAACCTTGCATACATCTTAAGTTGATTCCCAGATATTTCTGGGGGATTTTGTGGAAACAATTATATCTAACATTTACAATTTCAAACTGAAAATTAACTGCCTGGTTAATCTTTTACTTTACCAATTTGTGCATGGATGGAGCACATTCCCCGACCAGGCTGGGAAGCAAGTCCTGTGTGCTGTATTTCTTTTCGTTTGGACAAGTTCGCCCTGCAGAGAGTAATCACATTAGCTTCTGCCTAGAGGCTGAGTGTGAAAAGGAGACTGCACGTTTCACTCTTCAGTTTATAAACTTTCCCTCATTCTCCACTTTCAGTTCGGAATGCTCACCTTCAGCTGTGCGGGAGTCCATCTCCTTCAAAGGTCCACAACCTCCACAGTCCATTAAAATCACACAGGAACCTTAAAAATCTCAACAGTTGGGCCACACACCACGCTAATTAAGGGGAACCTCCAGGGTGGGATGCAGGCCCAGGCAGTTCATGGAGCTCGCCAGGTGACCCACTGTCCTGACCCTTGATACTCGAAGTGTGAGCCTCAGACAGACGCAAGGGTGTCCCCGGGGAGCTTATTAACCATGCAGGTCTCCAGGCTCACAGACCTGTTAGATCGGAAGCTGTGTTTTAACAAGCATCTCAATGCTCGTGAAAGTTTGAGAAGCACTTCTGTGCCTCTGGGCTTCTGCTGATGCGGGCAGGGCTAGTGGCCAGGCTTTTGTGGTGTGAAAGGACTCTGGGATAGGAATATTTTCTCACACAGCAGCAGCTCCCAGACTTGGGGGAGCGGCAGAAGCCCGTGCAAAGCTTTGGGCTGCACCCTCTGGAGTTCTTGACTCGGGGTTTAGTGTGGGGCCCATGTGGTGCGTTTCTAAGGATTCCCAGGTGATGCCCTGTGTCTAGCTGGGGACCACACTTGAAGACACAGCATTCCACACTCAAACCGCACGCCCGTCTTCAGCCTTGGCTGCATTCTGCGGTGCACTGACCTGCTCCCAGGCCTTTCTTGAGATGCCTTTGGGCAGACTCTTGATTCCAGCTTCTCCGCTCGTAGCCTGGCTTTCCGTTCTGCCTGGAGTGTTTCATCTGCCATCACGCCTCCACGCATCTCCCTGCCTTCTCTATTTTGCTGTTTACATTTCGTCTCTCTTATCTCTTCATTATGGGTTTCATTTTTTATTTCATTTTGGTGGCATTTGGTCACAAAACAAAGATAAACCTGATAAACTGCTTACAATGATTTTGAAATCCCTATTTATTACTTTTTAACATTCTTGAGCGCCATTAAAATTCCGAGGTTATTCATGGTATTGTCAGGCCCTGTTGTTTGTTGCATTCACTTCCCTTGGGTTTTAGCTTCTTTTCTAGTTAAATTTGATGTATGTTTTGATAAATAAACATTTCTGTTAAGATCATTATAGATTTACATGGTATTATATGTATAGAAAGACCTGATGGACCCTTTACTGGTTTCTGCAAGTAGTTACGTCCTGCAAAATTAAAGTAGAAAATCACAACAAGGATAATGACACTGATAGAATTAAGAACAGCTTCGTCTCCGCAAAGGTCTCTCCCTTGTCAACCACTAATCTCACTCCATCTCAATAATTTTGTTTTATAATGCCTTATTGCATTATATATTACATATATGTATATAATGTATACCTGTATATAATCTGTTTCAAGAGTGTTACGTCAAGGCAGTCGTATGGTATGTGACTCTCGGGACTGACTTTTTTCACTCAGGACGATTCCCTGCAGATTCGCCTAGGCTTTTGCAGCTCTAGGAGTCTTGTTGGTTTGCTGAGGAATCCAGGGTACAGTTACACCACAGTTTAACCATCCTCCCACTAAAGGATGTGAGGGCTGTTTCCAGTCTGGGGCTATGAAGAACAAGCCTGTACAAGCATTTATTCAGGTACAGTTCTATATGAACGTACAATTTTATTTCTCTGGTATAAATGCCAATTCCGGGTCCCATGGTAGTTCTAAGAAACTGGCAATTTACTTCCAGAGCGACTGCCCCACTGCGATTTGTACCCACCATGGGTGAGCCATCTGTTCACCGCACTCTCTGCAGGCCGACCATTGCCACCCTCTTCTCTTGGGCCTTCCGATGGGTGGGCAGCAGCATCTCATTCATTATGGTTCTTTCTCTTTATGTTTCCCTGGTGGCTGATAGACTTGAACATCACTGCGCGTGTTTATTTGCCATCTGCATGTTCTGTTTCATAAAATATCTGTTCATGTTTTTGGCTCATTCTCTAACACATTTGTGTTACCTTTTCTGTTGGGTTTGGGAGCCTTTTTCATTTCTTTTCTATTCTTTCTTTCTTTCTTTTCTTTCTTTCTTTCTTTTTTTTTTTTTTTTCTTTGAGATGGAGTCTCCCTCTGTCGTCAGGCTGGAGTGCAATGCTGTGATCTCGGCTCACTGCAACCTCCAACTCCCTGGTTCAAGCCATTCTCCTGCCTCATCCTCAGGAGTAGCTGGGATTATGGGCATGCACTAACATGCCCAGCTGATTTTTATATTTTTAGTAGAGACAGCGTTTCACCATGTTGGCCAGGATGGTCTCAATCTCCTGACCTTGTAATGGGCCTGTCTCAGCCTCCCAAAGTGCTGGGATTACACGCATGAGCCACCACACCCAGCTAACCTTTTCTACTGCAGATTTGAGAACTTTGTTGGATGTGTGGTTTGCAAGCATTCACTCTATCGGCAGCTTATTTTTCATCCTCCTAACAGGGGCTTTTGCAGAAAAAAAAGTTTCAATTTGGATTGTAATTTATTGATTTCTCTTTTTTATAACTTGTGCTGCTCATGTCACGTCTAAGAACTCTTCACCTACCCCTAGATCTTAAAGATTTCCTCCTATTTTTTTTTCTAAAAGTTTTATAATCTTACCTGTTCTGTTAAGAGTCTATGATTTACTTTGAGTTAATTTTTAAAGTATGAGATTTAGTGGTTTTTTTTTTTTGACACTATGTGTTGTGAAGGCAAATCTTCCTCTGTGCATGGCTTTTGCACTTTGTTGAAAAGCATTGAGCATATTTGTGAGGTCACTTCTGGTTTCTCTATTCTGTTCCTTTGATGTGTGTGGCCAGTCCTGCACCAACACTACCGACTTCATTCATGCAGCCACATGGCAGGCCCTGAGATCTGAGAAAGCGATTTCTCCCAATTTATTCTTCCTTTAAAATAGCCTTTCAGTTAATGTAGGGTCTATGCCCTTACATATTATTGTAGAATAAGCTTGTCTATATGTACAAGAAACCCTGCTGGGATTTTGACAGAAATTGTATTACATACACAGAAATATTTTAAGATAATTGACATATTTCTGTGCTGGGGACAACAGCAATGGAGGAAGGGCTTACAGAGTACCTACATAAAATGGTGACAAGTACTGGGAACAATAAACTATGGTAAACTGTTCTGAAAACAGTTACTCAGTAGCTGAGCAAAGACTATTGTCTCTAATCAGTCTTATGTACATGTTTTTTACCACACTTACATACAATTTTCTTTTACTTTTGAGAATGGGCTTAACATTTTTACTTTTTAACTTAACTAATATTATTTAATTTGGTTTAAAGCTTTCCTTTAAGGGGTGTAGTACATTACTTACTCACATTTAGTAAGACACCTCTTAAGGCAAAGGGTTGTCAAAGCTAGTGCTAGCCACTCGCTCTGTGAGTTGTTTTCAGTACATCTGTGATTTCTCACTCCGTTCTTCTGTTTCGGTCTTTGTCATTCATTGCTTTATAAAGAAGGAACTGGGGAAGAAGGAGACTATAACTGGGCTGAGGAAATTAAAGATAATCCAGCTAAGAAAAAAATAAATAAATGAGAAAAAGAAGAAGTCTGTCAGCCCCTCCTCAGTATTTTATCAAAGAGTGGCCAGATCCACCTGACATTTCTTTGTTAGAGGAATCAGAGGCCATTTCAAAAGTGAAACTTGCTGCCCCTGCAGCGGTGTTCAAGCCAACAGGCTCAGCTCAAGGCCAGTAACCGCTGCCCAGGCCGGGTTAGCGGGCAGCACAAGCAAAAGGCAGGCAGAGAGCTGCAAGCAGAGAGCAGCAGCTGGGTGGGGCCCGGTCCACACACCTGCACGTTTCCCTCTGCAGGTGTCCCTCAGTGAAATTTTACGTGTTCTTTGTAAACAAGTAACATCCAAAATTATAATTCTCTGCTAAAATTTAAGAAAAATTTAAGGATTTATAAGACCTTTAAACGTGGCTCTTTTAAAATCCGATTTAAGTAAAACAGTAACCTCTGATGGAAAAGAAATTACAGCCAGCCCATGAATTAGCAAAGAGCAATTAAAAGCAAGCCATATAACTTTGCTCCTCAGTAAAAAAGAATTTTCTAATTAACGGATAAGTTGCAAAACCTGCTTGATATCTTAAAAGTCAACACTACTGACACAAGCCTTATTTACCCTTAATTTTGTAAATTTGGATAATAAATCTCAATCAGCTATGAAAGTCCACAAATTAAAAAGCAATTAAAAGTTAAGCACGTAAAACAACAGTCTTTAGAGGAAAGCTTTAAACCAAATTAAATAATATTAGTTAACTTAAAAAGTAAAAATGTTAAGCCCATTCTCAAAAGGTAAAAGAAAATTGTAAGTAAGTGTGTGTGTAATTAGAGACAACAGTCTTTAATTTTGTTAAGGTCAGTCTTTAATTACATACACACTTACATGCAATGATTAGAGACAACAGTCTTTCAGCTACTGAGTCACTGTTTTCAGAACAGTTTGCCACAGCGTATTGCTCCCAGTACTTGGCACCATTTTATGTAGGCGCTCTGTAAGTACTTCCTCCATTGCTGTTGCCCCCGACAGTTGCTATTAAGTTTCCTTTTCATAAACAGTATGTTTTCCATTTATTTAGATCATTGATTTCTTTCAGCAGGAGTTTGTAATTCAGCATGCAGATATTGGGCATGTTTTATTAAATTTACGCCAATTAAACTTTTTTGTAGTGATTGTAAATGTTACTGTATTTTTAATTTCACTTCCACATGTTCACCATGACTATATAGAAACGTGATTGATTTTAGTGTGTTGGACTTGTATTTGTGACCTTAACAAAATCCCTTATGGGTTCTAGCAGGATTTTTATAGATTCTTAGGGATTCCATACATAGACAGTCATGGCATCTGCAAGTAGAAACAGTTTCATTTTTTCCTTTCTGCATTAGTTTGCTAGGGCTGCCATAAGCAAGTACTACATTCTAGGTGACTTAAACAACAGAAATTTATTTTCTGGTTGGAGGTCCGAGCTCAAGGCCTCAGCAGGTGTGGTTCCTGCTGCAGGCTGCAAGGGAAGGACCCATTTCAGAACCTGCCCCTCAGTTCGTGACCCCGTCTTCCCCTCACACAATTCTTCCTCCATGTCCTAACCCCTTCACATAAGGACACCAGTCCCACTGGATTAGTGCCCACCCTGATGACCTCCGTCTAAATTACTTACTGCACTAAGGCCCCCCTTATTCTCAGCTTTGCTTTCTAAGGATTCATTTACCTGTGGCCAACTATGGTCTGAAAATATTAAATGAACAATTTCAGAATAAACAATTCCTAAGCTTCAGGTTTTGCATTGTTCTGAGCAGTGTGATGAAATCTCCCGCAGTTGCTCTCTGCTCCTCCTGGGATATGGACTGTGTCTTTGTCCACGTGGTATACACCTTCCTCCCAGGAGTCACTTAGTGGCCGTCACGGCTCAAAAGGAAAAATAGCAGCGTACATAGGGTATAGCTTCATCTGACGTTCCCGGCCTCCAAGAGGAGTGTTGGAACACAGCCCTCCCCTGTGCATGCGGGGGTGGAGGGAGGTCACTGCCCTCTGACAAGCCCCATTTCCAAATACAGGCACATGCTGAGGTACTGGGATTGAATTAAAATATGAGTTTTGGGGAGACATAATTCAGCCCATGACACTTTCCAATCTGTGTGTTTTTATTTCTTTTTTCTTGACTTACTGCAGAGGCCAGGACTCCCAGCAAGATGTGGATAGGGGTGGGAACCAATGGCTGTGTCACGATCCTGGTCTTGGAGGGGTTGCATTAGGTTCTCATGATCAGATGTGACGCCAGCCCTGGATTTCTCACATGCTCTTCACCAACCTGAGGGTTCTTCATTGCTGGAGAGATTTTATAATGAATGGGTGCTGGGATTTGTCAAATGCTTTCTCTAAATTACTCCATATGGCCACATATTTTCTTCTTTAGTCTGTTTATATGGTGGATTACCTGGATTGATTTTTGAGTGTGGAACCAGCCTTGCATACCTGGGAAACGTACTATGTGATTGTAGCATGTAGTAATTTTATGTATGGGCAGATTTGCTTTTGCTAATATTTTGTGTAGGAACTTGGCATCTAAGTTCATGAGTGATATCACACTGTAATTTTAGTAAGTGAGGCTCATAAGAAGAATTAAAAAATGTGCTTCTTTTATATTCTGAAAAAGACAATACAAAATTTACATTAATTCTTCTTTAAATATTTACTAGTGTTTTTCAAGAACTCCATCTAGGTCTGAAGATTTTTGGGTGGGAGTTGTTAAGTACAAATTAAATTTAAGAGTTGAAAGCTATTTGGACTTTCTATTTCACCAGGAATGAAGTGCAGCAGTTTTTGTTTTTCAAGGAATGAGCCCACTTTATTTCAGTTGTTGAGTTTCTGTGTGTTTTTAATATTCCTTATGATTCCTTTAACAGCTGTAGTACATTTACTGGTATCTCACTTTCCTCATGACTGGTGATTTGGGTCTTTTAAAAAAAATATTGACTTACTAAAGGTTTATCAGTTTTCCTGGCAATTTTTGTTAGCTTTTTGTTTCACTGATTCTTCCATTTTCCTATATTCAATTCATGGTTTTTTATTCTTGTCTTTTTTCCTACCGATTGCTTGCTTTGGGTTTATTTTGCTCTTCTTTCCTGTTTGTTTTAGGTAAGAACTTAGATTATTGATTAAAAACCTTCCCAACTTTCTAAAGCAAAAAGTTAGTGCTATATCTCTCCCTCTCAGAATGGATTTACCTGCATATCACCAATTTTGAAATGTTTTATTTTAATTTTTACTTCCTTTGAGATTTTCTCTTTGACCTGTGGATTATATTTAAATAGGTTGTTTAATTTTCAATTGTTTAGAGAGCTTCCAGTTGTGTTTTTCTGATTGTCTTATAGTTTCATTCCATGTTAGTCAAATAATATTCTCTGTAATTTCAATTCTCACAGGATGTGGACTATGATGGTTTATGTTTTCCATGAGCACGTGACAAATGTGTGTATTCTTCTGTTGTTGAGCAGGAGGCTGATATGGTTTGGATCTGTATCCTCACCCAAATCTCATATTTAATCGTGATCCCCAGTGCTGGAGGTGGGGCCTGGTGGGAGGTGATGGGATCATAGGGGTGGTTTCTCATAAATGGTTTAGCATCATCCCCTTGGTACTGTTCTGGTGATAGTGAGTTTTCAGAAGATCTGATTCTTTAAAAGTGTGTGGCACCTCCCTGCTTCCTATCTCTTTTCATCTTTCTCTGGCTATGTGAAGTGTCAGCTCACCCTTCACCTTCCCTGTATTAGTCAGGGTTCTGTAGAGGGACAGGACTAATATATATCCTATTAATAGGATATATATATCCTATTAGTATATAGGATATATATATCCTATTAGTATATAGGATATATATACTAATATATCCTATATACTAATAGGATATGTATATATTAGTATATAGGATAATATGTATAGGATACATATATATTATATTTATATATTTATATTTATATATTTTATATATTACATATATGGGATATATTAATATATATGTAAGATATATTAATAGAATATATAAATCCTATTAATAGGATATATATTAGTCCTGATATATATAGGATAATATATATTATATATATAGGATAATATATATACTATATAGGATAATATTATATAATATATATAATATATATATTTTTTATATATAGGCTAATATGTATTCTATTATCCTCTATATATCAGGACTAATATATATCCTATTAGTCCTGTCCCTCTACAGAACCCTGACTAATACAGGGAAGGTGTATTAGTCAGGGTATTAATTTTTATCAGTTAAAGTATATTTAATAATTGACAAATATTAAACTCTTTAATAAACAAATTTATATATAAATATATGAGTTTAATAAACTTATGTATTTATATATATAAATATATATATATGAGTTTATTAAGGAATATTAAACTCACAGAATCACTAGGTCCCACAAAAGGCCATCTGCAAGCTGAGGAGCAAGAAAGCCAGTCTGAGTCCCAAAGCTGAAGAACTTGAAGTCTGATGTTCGAGGGCAGGAAGCATCCAGCACAGGAGAGAAAGATGTAGCCTGGGAGGCTAAGCCAGTCTAGCCTTTTCACATTTTTCTGCCTGCTTTATATTCTGGCCTTGCTGGCAGCTGATTAAATAGCACCCACCCAGATAAGGCTGGCTCTGCCTTTCCCAGCTCACTGAACCAAATGTTAATCTCCTTTGCCAACACTCTCACAGACACATCCAGGATCAATACTTTGCATCCTTCAAATCGATCATATGAACCATCATATCCTCCATGATTATAAGTTTCCTGAGGCCTCCCCAGAAGCCAAGTTGATACTAGCATTATAAAGGCTAGTGGAACTGTGAGCCAATTAAACCTCACTTCTTTGCAAATTACTCAGTCTCAGGTATTTCTTATAGCAATTTAAGGATGGACTAATACAAAGGTTTTATATTATGACAAAAAAAATTATGTTGAACAGCTGAATGGTATTCATTTCTTCTGTCTCTTTACCAATGTTCTGTTTAATAGTTCTGTCATTGCTGAGAGTGGAATGTTGAAAGCTTCAACAATAATTGTAGATATGCCAATTTCTTTGCTCAGCTTTACA
Source organism: Saimiri boliviensis (assembly GCF_048565385.1). NCBI lineage: Eukaryota > Metazoa > Chordata > Mammalia > Primates > Cebidae > Saimiri > Saimiri boliviensis. The sequence goes on along the minus strand of NC_133449.1, from coordinate 532,495 downwards.
GCTCTTTAATTGCGGTAAAAAAATAAACTCAATCATCTCTACCATTTCAAGTGTATAACTCAGTAATATTAAGTGTATTTCCATTGATATGCAACAGATATCCAGAACTTTTCCATCTAGCAGAAGTAAAATTCTATACCCATTAAACAGCAACAGTTCTATCAGTTTTTGCTTTATGTATTTTGAAGTTCTATTGTTTGGTGCTTACATGTTTGTTGTGTGTATCTTACAGGTGGACTCATAATTTTATAATAATGTCGTGTTCCTCTTTGTCTCTAGTAATTTCCTTTGCTCTAAAGTATAACTTATATTAATTTAGCCACTTGTGCTTTTTAAATTACTATTATATTTTAAGTTCTGGGGTACATATGCAAAACATACAGGTTTGTTACATAGATATACACATGCCATGGTGATTTGCTGCATACATCACCCCATCATCTGCATCAAGTATTTCTCTTAATGTTATCCCTCCCCAGTGCCCCCACACCCTGCTATGCATCTCCTAGTTCCCCACCCCCAAAACAGGCCTCAGGGTGTGATGTTTGCCTCCCTGTGTCCATGTTTTCTCATTGTTCAGCACCCACTTATGAGTGAGAGCATGCAGTGTTTGGTTTTCTGTTCTTGTGTCAGTTTGCTGAGAATGGTGGTTTCCAGCTTTATCCATATCCCTGCAAGGGACATGAACTCATCTTTTTTTTTTTAATGGCTGCATAGTGTTCCATGGTGTATATGTGCCACATTTCATTTATCCAGTCTATCATTGATGGGGATTTGGGTTGCTTCCAGGTCTTTGCTATTCTGAACAGTGCCACAATAAACATACGCATGCATGTGTCTTTATAATAGAATGATTTATAATCCTTTGGGCATATACTCAGTAATGGGATTGCTGGATCAAATGGTATTTCTAGTTCTAGATCCTTGAGGAATCCCCACACTGTCTTCCACAATGATTGAATTAATTCACACTCCCCACAACAGTGTAAAAATGTTCCTATTTTTCCGCATCCTCTCCAGTATCTGCTGTCTCCTGATTTTTTAATGATCACCATTCTAACTGGTGTGAGATAAGTAGCAGAATTAAGTATCTCAATGTGGTTTTGATTTGCATTTCTCTAATGACCAGTGATAATGAGCTTTTTTTCATATGTTTGTTGGCTGCATAAATATCTTCTTTTGAGAAGTGTCTGTTCATATATTTTCTGCTTTTTTTAAGAAAATAGTTAACATTAGGTAGACTTTTCCCATACTTTTACTTTCAACCTATTGTTGTATTTTAAGTGAGTTTCTTATAGACTGCATATTGTTAAAACATGTTTTTATCCACTCTGATAACCTCACTTTTGATTGGTGTATTTAGGCCATTCATATTAGGGGTATTTATTGATATTTTAGGGCTTAATTCTGCTACTTATCGTTTGTCTCCAGGGTTTTTTCCTCTGTTCTCCTCATTTCTATGTCTTATTTTCTTACCTTCCTTTGAGACATGAGCCCCTTTATGGGATTCTATTTTTAATTATTTGTAGTATTTTGAGTACACAACTTTGCATAATTTCCTTAGTTGTTGCTCTAGGTATCACAATACACATACACAACTTATCACAGTTCTAGATGCCACTGTTGCTGGGTGAGGGTGGACTCACTGACACTACCCTGGGGAAGAAGCCAGAGCACAGCTGGCTCTGTGTAAAGGCGATGGGAGACCAGGCCCTCCTCTTTGCCACAGTGCAGACCCTGTGAGGCTTCAGAGCCTTCTGCATCTGCTCGGGGGCATGCAGACTGGGGCCCCACTCTGCCCAGCTCCACCCCACCAGAGGCAAAGAGAGAAGTAGAAAATCAGCTTTCTCTTCTACCTTCTAAAACCAGTGCTTTATGTTTTCTGAAGTAGGGCAAATACTGCCTTTTGTTTTCTGTGGTTAGGCAACCTTGGCCTGATCCTTTGACAAAGGGAGGAGGCTCTCCTTGAAGCTCTTGTTCCTTAAACGTTACTACTTTGGTTAGAGCTTCTACAGCTCCTGTCTGGAATCTATGATAACAAATAGGGAGTCAGGGAACTCATCTGTTTTGGATACAACAAATTCCAAGGGGGTCACAGACTCACCTCTCCTGGCTGGTGGGAGCTGCAAGGGGGGCAGAAACTCACCTGTCTTGGGTGCCTGGGAGCTTCAAGGGGCCAGGGACTCATCTGTCCTGGCGGGGGGGTGGGTATTGGGAGCAGCAGGGGCCCAGAGACTCACCTGTTCTAGGTGGATTGGGAGCTGCAGGAGACCCAGGAACTCACCTGTCTAGGTGGATGGGAGTTCCGGCAGGGGAGCAACTCTGTTTTTCCTCAGCTTCTGAGGTCCCTAGGCTGTCTGCATTTCTTCTCCCCTTTGGGAAACTTCCTGTGAGTGCTTGTGGTTGTCTAAGGTGTTTCAGTTTAAGGTGTAGGACCTTCGAGGAATGTGACAGCTCCATCTCAGAGGATGTGGACATCCTGGGGCACCTTTGTGCTGCTAGTTTTAAATGTAATTTTGTGTTTATAATTTTCCATTGGTCTCTTGTGGACAGGCAGTCTGAATGCAAGGGCTTGTCTTTGTGATTGTGGAGCCTGAGAAAGATGTGGTGTTGCTTGCCTCTGGAACTTCCCAGGCATTAAGTTATTTTTAGCTTTGATTGTTTCCTGATATCTGTTTGGGATCAGAGGCTGAAAGAGGAAATGTGTATGCTCAATAAATTGTATCATTCCATAAACTTTTTATTTGAAAACAGCTATAAATTTGATTTATAAAAAAGATTATAATAAGCCCACATTCTAACCCCTTTGAACACATAGGAAACACCCATGTTCATAAAACAACTAATACAATAAACAAAAATATATCCTAATTGCCCATTTTTCAAGTTCCCTAAGGGTTTTCCCATGTTACAGATAAATAATAAAGTAACACTGTCATTCTTAAAATGCAAACTCTAATGCTGAGTCATTTCAGTAACGGAAATAGTTTATTTTAAAGATGTGCTGTGGAATTTTACGTGTCTTTCCTACCAAGGACATTTTTTAAAGGAGATCACAAGGAGAAAAATTAGCTCATCCGATTGTCAAAGCACACTACTGGATCTGAAAAAGTGGAAAACAGTGAGGTGGGAAGGCATGTTTTTACAATCCGGACGCAGCCAAATGAGTTTACACCTTATTTACGTGAGCCATTTTTGAAACTTGGGAAGATATTGGTAGACATCACCATAAAATTGGGCACATTGATAGCAAATTGAACAAGACAGAAAATGTATGATGATCGTGTCTTGCTCTGGTTAATTTACCTTAAAAACCCAGCTAGCCCCGTTGTGCTGTGAGACCCAAACGCCAGTGGCATGAACGTTACTGCAGACGGGCCCCGCAGAGCAGAGAGTGGCGACTCAGGCGAACGTCCAGACCGAGGGAGCCGCGCGGCCCTCCCGAGCGCGGGGACTCCACCCACCTGTGCACCAGGGGACTCTGGCCACGGGTTATCAGGGAAGACTCACAATCGTCAGGGGAAAGATAAACGCCATCACACACGAGTTCCACCTTCAGCTGGAAGGGCAGCACACCGAACTCACCCCTGCGGAGCCCCCCGCGTGCCGAGCCCGTGGCCACAGCCCCTGAAATCCGGGCTCGCAGTCAGCAATACCAGGTGGCGGTTATCATTAAAACGGTCTCCTGCCGTAAGCATGAGGGTGCCGACTCCCCCGGTTTTCTTCTTTTAGATAATAGAAAGGTGCAACGCTTACAACACCATGATGATTTAAATTTATATTTTTTAAATCTATCCTAACTGAGGCTTAAGGAAAAGAACTTTTTCAACACAATATTCACCTTCACAGAAAAGTTACCTGTAAAACAGGAATAAGCGGCAGAGTTAAAGCCCGAGAATTTGGGAAGTCACGGAGCACGCCGACTTCCAGGCAGGCCGAGGCGCAGGGTCGCGGGACCCTCCCAGGCCCCAGCTCCGCGCGGCGCCCAGGGCTGCACCCGCCGGGCGGTTCTGGCTGGGGCGCCCCTGACGCGGGCACGGCCTTGCTGCGCGATGGCGCGTGTGAGGAAATCACTGGGATAAAGCCTGCTCACCCCGAGCTAAGGCACAATGATGAAACGTTAACATTTCTTCCTTCCGCAGCTCCTTATTTGAGGCATCAACCCCCACAGTAGCTTCCTCCCTCCAGGCCGCGGACAGCGTCTGGCTCCCTAACTTCCTGCCTAATGGATCTGGCTTCGCAAATTGGACTTTTCGGGTTTTATTATTCCCTAAGGGCTTGCTGCTGGATTACGCTCATTTACTCTTTTTTATTTTTTATCTATTATTTACGCAAGAAATATTCCCGTTTTTCTTCTGAAAACCCTCAGTTATTCCTGGCATTCGCAGAATTTTTGTCAGTTTTATAAATGGCCTGTGACTGTCCATTTCCGAGCCGAGGTGCTGAGCCGCTGTTGGATCCGCGGTCACTGGTGCCGAGCAGCCCAGGCCGCGCGGGTTCCCCTCCCCGCTGAACCCTAGAAGGCTCCGGGGGTCCTGGGGAGGCGGGAGGTGGGCGCAAGCCCCGAAGCCGCCTAACCGCCCCCCCAGGCTCGGCCCTGCGCGGGGAGCCCCAGGAGGCTGCAGGAGTCACCGGGCCCGGGAGGACTCGCTGCCCCCGGAGGCGCGCGCGGCTCTGCGGCTCCTGACGCTGTTCGCGGCCTGGGGACCTCCCCGGCCCCGGAGGCACCACCTGGTTTATCCGCAGCGCGCCGTGCGCGGTCGCCGGTGCAGCTGAAGGACCAGCCCGGCCAGGGCCGACCTCGCCCTGCGCCCGGGGCCCCGCTCTCACCCTCGCTGGCCCGTCCAGTGCGTCCTGCCCCTCGCGGCTCATCCGCCCTGGTTTCTGCGTCCTTCCCAGCCCGAGGCGCGGTGAGCGCCCCGGGACGAGCCTCTGAGAGGCACGAGGCCCTGAATGCGCAGCGCCGGGGCTCCAGGCCAGGGCGTGACCGCCTGGACCACGCTCCCACGGTGTCCCCTCTGCCTGCCCCGCCCCGGCGCGGGGGGAGTCACCGCCCACGGACCGGGAAGACTCGGCCAAGCGCCCCGGTGCGCAGCAGGCCTCGGTACCCCCTTCCTGACCTTCCTTCGTCCCCAAAAAGGGAGCGCCCCCGGACAGGCCCCGGCCCGCGCGGTTTTGGATCACGCGGCAAAGTGCTTGGTTCATGCAGGACCAGCTGATACCCCAGGGCGGGGTTTACCGCGGCCACTGCCGAACCGACTAGAAACTGCGCGGAGGAACTCGCAGTCTGCACAGGGGTCACGCAGGCCCGGTGTTTGTGTAAACGGCACCTTACTCTTAAAACAGGTTAGGAAAACCCAGCTATCTTTCATTCACACGCGCGTTCTCTGTCCCGGGTGGGTGCCCCTGCTGAGCAGACGGAGGACCCCCTGCCCAATGCTGGGGCCGCAGAGTCAGCTCCGGTTCGGGGCGGCCTCCCCGCTCCCCACAGCTCAGGGGCTGCTGGCCCCGGCTGGTGGATGACCAGGGGGAGTGGACAGGAGGAGGCTGTGGGGCCAGCCCCTCGAGGACCCGAAAGGAGCCTGTGCGTCCCAGGAAGAGAAGAAGCGGGAGAGGGATTTCTCCCTGACGGCTCCAGCTCTGAACAGCCTCCCAGGGCCAGGTGGAAGGAGAATCTGAAATGCAGCCTTCTACCTTTCAGAGTCAGTTTTTCTAAGATGAAATAATACCAGGATCCCTCTGCGGAGCTGTTTTGAGGATTAAAGAAATTTGTTAAGGGCAAGTCCAGAAGGGAGCTGGGCATCCAGGACATCTGATGTCATGGGTGGTTCTGAACAGTGTCTGGGATTTTATTCAAAATGTTAAAACATTTCATCTAAAAAGTAGGCTTTTGTTTGTAGTGTGAGTTAGGGATCCAATAATATGCAAAAAAAAAAAAAAAAATGTTGCAGAAAGAATAGATAAGACACAGTAAAACAGCCACACACCACAGTGTTGGTTGACAGTGAAGAAAGAGGAAGCTGCCGACAGTCACATGCACAGACCTTAAGAACTCGAAGGAGGCTGAAAATTCCTCGTGAGTGAGACGTTTCCTTAGAAGTCCTCAGGTGCCCCTCAAAGATGAGGAATGAAGATCCAGAGGCTGCAGTCATCAAAGACGGCCTCCATGGTGGAAAAATAGAGAGCGGGTGGAAGGCCTGAGTGTCACGAGATTCCCAAACCTCTGGTGAGTGGAAGGCATCGTTTCTTCCAGGACTGAAATGGACACAGTCATTTTATGTCTACTTCTCAAGGGAAACGTGTGGCTGGACTGAAACAGCAGGAGATCTGTGAAATCCTTTGCAAACACCACTTATTCATGCTATTTTTAAACCTGAACTAGAAAACAGGTGTCTCGCCTATTGCCAGGCTTTAAGAGAATGATTGAAACAGTTGCTTTAAAATATGGCAACTTCAGGATTGATGAAAATGTCTCTTGGCATCCTTGGGACAGGGATGCTGCCTGACAGGCCCACCTTGTGCATTTGCTGTGGTGGGACCGCGTTGTAAAAATACGTTCATTTGTAGAAAAGTTCTAAAGTCAGGACGCTTTTTACAGAATGACCTTAAGTGTTACGATTTTTATCATATGTAACACAAGTGCCATTTTCTTTATTTTAAATAAATTTCCTGGCTATGTGTTTCCTCAAATATTCTCAAACAGCCTTCTGCAGAACCACAGACCCGTATGTGCATATGACCAGCCAGTGCATAAAACAGCCCCTGAGCCCAGTGGAAGCCGATGCACCTGGAAACCCTGGTTTCCAAATTGTGTGACCTTTTTCTGCCTTATGTCATAATTAGAATTGCTATGAGACAGATTGAATTCTTACTGAGCATACAGGCAGCTAAGAAAAATAAGCGCAGTCCAGGTTTGTCAAACGGGCAGAGTCCCCGGCACCCACACAGCCAGCTGCTTCTCCTTCGTCCTTCAGCCCCCATGTGTGAGGACCTACTGCAATGCAGCAGCTCTGAGAAGGGCCAGGAGGCCTGAGGACAAATGGACACCGCCCTGCACCTTGGAGGCTTTCATATAAAAATAAACTCTACTTTAACACTTAGAGGAATCAGGACCCAAAGGGAGGTGGGAAGAGTTGTGAAATTAGAGAGGGGTGTATCGTGAGTGTAGACCCCACATTCCCGTGCTAGAAATGGACTCAGTGCCAGCCAGGCGCTTCTCGCTGATGCTAACACGAGATGCAGGAGTTGGTTCTACGGCCCCTGCTTCCCTGTGGCCGCTGCCAGGTGGGGGCTCTGAGACCCACTGAGCCAGGGGAGACGCGCAGGCAGGAACTGCGACCTAGCGGCACGCCCACTCTCTGTGGATTGAGCAGGCGACCGTGCTTCCCTGCGCATACACGGGATTCCCTGAGTAATTTTCACTGAGTGTCCAATTCTGAGTGTTATCTGAGCACCACCACTCTAGACACTGCCAATCAATACAATCTTTCAGCCACTCACAAATGTGCCGACAGTTAAGCCGGTGTGTAAAAATAAACACATGGCATCCACCTAGAATAAGCAGAGCTGTGTTCATGGGGCATGCTTCTGGGAGACGGGCAGCCTCTGTGAAGCTCTGAAGCAAGATCATGGACCCCATTTTCCTGCTCCTGCAATTCCACAGAAGCAGAACAGCCAGGGGCTTAGCTCCCTGTCTGTCTGATGAGGAGGCTTCCCCGGGGGCTGAGGTGCTGGCCAGGTACTGACCCAGGAAACAGACTCCAGAGGCCCAGACCTGCCCCATGAGCCTCTCCAGCACCTCAAATGCTGGTCAAAAGGCCTAGCTTCACTTCTGAGATCTGCTAGTGAATCCTGACACCATAAGGAATACGAAAATAAAATATCAGTCGCAGGCAGAGAAGAATTGCCCCATGGGCCCCCAAGCGTCAGGCCTCTCTCAGGAGCAGCTGCTGGTGAAGAACATGCCTGGGAGATGGTGGTGAAAGGTATGTGATCTGAGGAGGGAAGGGGGACACATACCAGCATCTGGGAGCTCAGGGCAGACCCAGGGAGGAGAGTGAAGGGAAGGAGCAGAAAGTAGAGAAACCGGTGAAGACAGACACCTTTCCTCATCACTGCCAGGGCATTTCCATGACCAAGCTATTTTTCATACAAAGTCAGACAAAAATTTCTAAACAAGAAAAAAAAATTGTACATGGTTGACTTCATGCTCACATTAACTTATATAATCAGAGTCTTGGATGAGAATATAGATATTACGCAGATAAATTTCAACTTTTGCTGACAAAAACTGTGCCTAACTGACGTTCAGTGACTTGTTCATGCTGTGACAGTTCTTATAAGAAACTCAGCCTCTGGAATCTGGACCAAAGGTCTTCCTTTCATGTCATGGCCTAGCACAAAATACTGCTCATATGTGGTTTTGAAACTTACTCTGTTTTGAAGAATAGAAATATTTGGTTTTGTTTGTGGTGTGCCGTAACTTTCCAGTAAATTATATAATATTTAAGTGATTTTACCTAAGAGAAATGATTAGTAGTTATCCTGTCAAATAAATAGAAATTTTATTTCAGATACATAAAGAAAAGGAAACTATATTAATGTACTTTTGGAATAGTAAATGAGTAAAGGTTGATATGCGTTTTGATTTTATTGGAACCTTGCCTCGTATTTCCATAAAGTCCTGTTCACAGGGCCAGCAGGAGGATTTGAAATGAGAAGACTGAGCTGCAAGACACCCAAACACAAAAGAGGCTTCGAGGCTGCAGAAATCCCCACTCTCCCATTGCAGAACAGCTGTGTTGCCGGGATTTCATGTAATTTACATGAGGAAATAACTTCACGTCGCTTTCTCATTTTAATTGGGTCGGTTGTAAACAAACTGCCATGACCCTTTCTTTGAGACCATAAACTGGGGAATTTTTCATTATTGCTTTTACAACCTTTGGAAGTGGTTTGTACACATTTCAGGGGTCAATTCTGGGCATTGAAGTCTTTAGTTTCTAAAAAATCACTCATTCATTAAAATGTTAGAATCCAAACTCCTTTTTTCTCATACAATTAAAAAGAAAAACAAAAGAGCACATTCCATTAAACATTAAAGAAAATGCATGAAGCCATTTGAAAGAAAACTGTAATTTTCCAATTCCCTGCAGTCCGTACAGCAGCGTATCTTCAGGAGCACCTGGAAAATGCTCTGTAGTGATGGTCTGCATTTGCCAAAACAGCTTCCAGCATTCCAGTGTCAAAAGATTTACTTTCTTCCACCATAAGTTCTGGGTTTATTAATACCCAAACTACACTTGAGGGGAGAGTTGATAATTGAAGCAGAAAAGGAAGAGCATTTAATAAATAAACATGAAAACATACATAGACCACCAGATATCTGTGAATTCATATAATCATTGTGGTATTTTCATCTCAAATTATAACATGTATAAATATGCATTCATATAATGATGAACTCAGATACATTATCAATAGTTGTTTAACTATTATTAAATATTGCTAAAATTCTATCTGAAAATCAATCTTATAAGAACATTTCAATAAACCAGAATTAAATAAACAAGTAACTCAAAACCAAGATTGTTGTGATATTCTGTTGGAAAATAACAAAATTAAAGATACCACATCAGATAACTATGGCAAGATCAACCAAGCAAGCCTTGTCAAACGTTTATTTATCTCAATCTGAAATATCAAGAAACATATAGAACCAAGACTAGTCTTAGTATGGAAATTGCAAGTAGTTCAAGAAATCTCTATTATCAAACACATAAGCCCTTCGATTCACTGCACCTGAGGAGGAAATTTGACTAAAACTTTTTACAGAAGAGCTTCAGGGAGTCGCATGCCTTTCACAAGGACATGGAGGGAAGGAAGTTAGTTAGAGAATGGGATGTAGTTAGTGCATGCTTCAATTTATGCACACACGTATGACAAGCCAAAAATAGGCACAACCAAAATGTTTGTTTTTAGAGATGCAGCTTCAATAGATAAAATATGATATTGAAGGAAAGAACCTTTTTAAAAGTTGAAATGAAAATATTCCTGTTAGAACCTTAGGACAATAATTCTCAACACAAGGTCACTGGACCCTCTGCTGCAGAGTAACGCCAGGCAGTTGTCACAAATGCTGACCCGGGAACTGGCCAAGACTCTGAGCTGTGAATTCATGGGCTGACCAAGGAATGCACCTCCTACGTATTTATTAAACTCATCAAAATTACATGTTCTGAGAATCCTCTTTTATTTGTACCTTTGAAAAATTATAAAACTTTGTAATTTTTCTTACAGTGATAACATTTTTTAACATAGGAGGAAAGTTGAAAAGAAATAATTCTAAGCCCAATGAAGAGTTTGAAGTTGGAAGAATACAGAGTGGAGGTGAAGGGAGTTTCCCACAGGAGAGGGGGTCTCAGGGAGAGAAGGCGTTTCCTGAGTCCCTGTGGGAAGCAGGCTAGAGGCAGAGCCTGGCCGGAGAGGCTCGTCCCCCAGTGCCAGGGAGACGAGGGCAGGCAGGTGTGAGGCTCTGCAGATTGCAGGGAAAGTTCATCATTATGAATGTTATAAAATTTATTTTACGACAGATAAACAGTTTTTTTTTTAATTTTTCATGCCAACTATGAGTGCTACCGAATGACAAGTTTTCTTCAGCTTGGCACTTAGCGATATTCGTGACTAAAGTCAGTAAATCACATGCTAAGACAAGATATGAAAAAGACTCACAATTCCCTAATTAGTGAGTAGGTTATTTTTTCTTTGATACAAAGCTCTGGAAAGGAAAACTCTCATTCCCGCTGGCCCTAAATTAGCCTATTTGTTCTTCTGTGTCTGTCCGCAGCCTCTTCCCCTACGGATCTCGGCGCCTGCCCTCCAGGCTCCAGGCCACCGACTCTGCATTAGACACCACTGGTCCGAGGCCCTGTGGGCCCAGGACACCCTCTGTTCTGCCCGTCCCCTCTCCTGGATTTTGCCGACCTACATAACAAACAGAGAAAGGGCCTCCAAATGAGAATAGCTTTCATTTGGGAATGGGCATTGCAGTGGGAGCCCGAGTGCCATCGTGACCTGCATGTACTCAGAGGGGTCAAGGATGACAAAGTATTTGAAGGGAGATGAGGAGGACCACATGACTTTTTTGAGATGATTTATGATTCTTGGCTACAAGGATCAATAACAAGGGTAGCCCCAGTCCAAGCTGCACAAGCAGTTGCTGGCAGACGACCTCACAGAAACGATTTTGTGTAAGGTTGTGGTGGCCTTTGTGCACGGCTGTGGTTTCTTGCAGTCTTTTGTGGCAGTTCTTACTGCCAGGCTTTCATGTGTGAGACCCTCCCTTTATAGCCAGCCGTGGCTCCATTTTTTCAGGGTTTTGACGTAAGCATCTCCAGCTTGATTCTGACAAATGTCACAAGTGAACACATCTCCCTCAGTGACCTCACGGTCCTCCTATTAAAACAAACTGCCTAGAATTGATCAGATTATTTAATTCACATAAGCTCTATGTGGGTGACTAACAGGAACCGAGAAATATTGCTCAGAGACTTATTGTATTTTATTAACAATGGAGACTGCAAACTGAAGGATTAAAACCTATTCATGGCCTTCACTTTGGGCTGCAGGTGGGTCCAGTAGCCTGAAGCCTTGCACTGCAAACTGTGGCAGTAACAGACGCAGACACCTTTACAGCATCTTTAAACACAGTCATCAATTGGCACGTTGCTTCAGAACACCAAAAAGACAAAAAGTAAGTTAAAACCAGAACCCAAAGAAGTAAAGACAGCCCTGACATCAACCTCAGCAGAGAGAAAACAAAGTTCCACTTTCAGGTCCGGGAAATGCAGGCACCAGCAGTGAATGTCAGCATCTCCTCAGATCAAACCCACGTCTCAAAGCCTGGACCCTCAGGCACAACACCCTGGGATTAAAAATAAATAGAAACAAAAAACACCTCTAACTTCAAACTATGGCGAGGAAACTTGCTTCATTCAAAGCTTTGCATCAAGATTCTGGAAAGTAATTTCCTCCAGGGTTTCTAGCCTCAGTGTGGAATTCAGGTGCATTTACAGAGGCAAATCACAGAAGGAGTTTAATTTGAGAATTTTTCCTAAAGTGGCCCTGGACTTATTTCACCTAAATATACAGGACAGTGGCAAAAATCAGTCTACTCTTAAGCAAACTTGACTTAAATCTAAGCTCAAATAGATTCCGCAGACAAACCTTCAGGAAAAATGAAGTAACCATCCCAAATCACAAGGCACATGAGGAGAAAGGTTGGGTGCAGCAAAATCTGACCCATGGTGGTTCCAGCCACAGAAGCCCTCAGAGACTGTGAAGAGCCTGAAGCTGAAGGATTTTAAATAATGAAAGAACAGAATGCAGATGGACTAAGAGCAACTGTCTAAAAATGTGCAAACAGAGTTGGAAATGAACCAAATCCAAAGTCTAGGAAAGAAAAGCATAACATTTAAATTTCAAAGCCTAATGTATGTATTAAAAATCAGAGTAGACATAGTTGAGTACAAATATAGTGAACCCCCAAAATGGATCCAATAAAAATTAAGAGAGAGATGAGTATAAAAGAGAGATTAGGATACACCTCTGATTGCATGAGAAGGTCAAATGTTTTCGTATAGATGTGAAATATTTTCATTAATCTTATTTCTAGGCACAATATCTTCCTAATTTCTATTTTTTAAAAATATATTTTCCATTATAAGTTGGTCTTCTCATTGTATTTTCTGTCTGGTTGCAGTTCACACATGTTGGCTACTGAACAACATAGGTTTGACCTGTGCAGATGCACTCATACACAGCATGTTTTCAGTGGAAGTTGCATTGAGGGAGCCTGCCCTTGCTGCATTCCAATCCAGGTCCCCTGCCTCTTCCACCTCTGCCACTAGGGACAGCAAAACCAATTCTTCCTCCTCTTCCTCCTGCTCAGCCAACTCAACCTGAGCACAAGGATGAAGACCTGTATGATGGTCAACTTCTGCTTAGTAAATGGTGAAGGTACTTTCCCTTCCTTATGATTTCTTAATAGCATTTTATTTTCTCCATCTTACTTTATTGTAAGAATACAGTCTATGACACATGACGGACACAGTACACATTAATCAACTGTTTATGTTATTAGTAAGGCTTCCAGTCCGCAGTAGGCTATTAGCAGTTATGTTCTGGAAAATCAAAGTTATATGCAGAGTTTCCACTGCTCAGGGATCAGTGCCCTTAAATTTCATATTGTTTACGGGTCAACTAAATATATAGGTATTTTCCAGCCAGCAAATTGATTCTATTCTTTCTCAATTGATTCTTCTAAGTTTTCTTACAGAAAGCCATATCATACTCAATAGTAACAATTTTGCCTCCTCCTTAATTAGACCTCCGTTCTTTCTGTGGTCTAATTGCATAGAACAAAACCTCTAGATCAATATTAGATGAAGTTGGCAGAATGGTAATCCATGCGGTGTCAGTTTTTAACGGAACTGCTCTATCCCCAGGCCATCCTCCTGTGCTCCCTCCCCCATCACCTAGGAGAGACTTGAGCACACCCTGAAGCCAGCAGTTCCTGGTCCATCATCTCCACGCAGACTTTCGACTTTCCCGTGCGTGAGGCTGAGCAGACACACGCCGCCCTCACAGCTTCTCCTCCAGTGGTTCTGGGTAGATCATCTTTGTTGCCTGGCAAACTTAAATAATATTCTCCAAATTTTTATTCATGAATTTTAGATTTATGTATAAAAATTCTACCTGACAAATGGCAAAATTGGCACACAAACACATTTCATCAGGCTTCGTTTTCTCCTTTATACCGTCACCCATTTGTGTGTATTTTATGGCTCTGCTTTGTAGCGAGTGTGTTCAGTTATGGGTCGCAGTCACCACAGGTGCTCAGCTGCCATCTGCGTGTGGGTGGATCGGCCTCAGGCCCCTGCGTGGTTTCACAGTCTCTCGCCGTTTTAGCTCTCCTGATTGGCTGGTTACTCTTTGTTAAATAATGATTTTTCAAGAGGCTTTCTTGGCTGCTTCGTTTAATTCTTGAGGTTTGAGACTGTCTTCTCTGCTTTTATTTCTTAAATGACAAATCAGTCAGGTGTAAACCTACTGTTTCTTTTTCTAAGAGCCTGGGACAAAGGACAAAGCTCAACTGTTACTCTTCCTTTACAGAACAGTTTGGTACAGGCGCGATTATCCCTCTAGTACAGGAATGATTGGGGTGCTGGGATTTTGTCTGCCTGGTTCCCAGAAGGACCTTTATCTTGAAGTCTAAGTTCCCTAATTTTTCTGGTGCAGTTATCTTGCTATGTTTTTCGAGAACGTCGATTAAGTGTTTACTGGACTCTCTCCACACCGTATCTATCATTTTCTAATTAATTGATTTCTTCATCACTTCCCTTTTTGACTGTTTGGTTTTCTCAGATCTCACCTCCACATCTCTGATTGCAGAAATTTTCCTTAAGAACCAATGTTGAAGAACCACACCAAGCAATCATAGTAAAATCTTTCCGCTAATGCAAATCTGCACGTCTGAAGTTTTTAAATTACTTTCCTTTGATTTTTATTTTGTTGCTTTCCAGTTATTGTTTCCTGTGTTAGAGGCATGCAGCACAGGCTCTGCTGTTTTCTCAGGAGCGGGCAGGTGTGGAGGTTTGCGGGTGGCTTCCATGCAGTTCAGATGAGTCCGCCGGGACCTCCAGCAGCAGCGAGTACGTGCTTTCTACAGCTGGCTGCGTCGTCCGCAGGGAAGTCTCATGTTATGCTTGCTTTCTGGTTATGGTTTTGCTTTATTGTACTCCTCTGCATCAATATTGTTAAACTCCAATGTTTCCCAGAGGCCGCTCTCTGCCCCACCCCTCCTCTGGACTGCTCCATGGGGACGCAGGGGCAGTGAGGTTTCCTTCTGGGTCCCACTCACCTGAAACTCAGGCAACAGAACCGCATGGTTAGGGACACTTTTACAGCCAGAGAAGACTCTAATTCTCTCTGTTCTGAAGAAAACACCAGCACTGGCCTTTCACTCTGTGAATGCATTCGATGTTTCTTTCTGCTCTTGGCATCTTCCTTTGGTTTGGTCTAAACTTCACGGCATTTGTCAGCTGTTCTTTGAGTTAGAATATACATGGACTAGTCGATGTCCTGTAATTCCGTTAAATGGTGTTTCTGCTACATTTGTTCCTGCGTCGTTAAGGGACGATGGGGAGGATGGTAGCAGACTTCACCCCCTGCAGTGTTCTCAGCCAAATCTCTGGCTCCCACCCCAGCAGGCTGTTTGGCTTCTGGCCTAGATAGGCAATGTGTCTTCTGTAGGATTTTAGACAAGGGTTGATGTAGTTTGACTGTGTCCTCACCAAAATATCATCCTTAATTGTAGTTCCCATTAGCCTCACGTGTTGTAGGAGGGACATGGTGGGAGGTTACTGAATCACGGGGGTGGTTACTTCCATGCCGTTCTCATGATAGTGAGTGAGTTCTCACAGGATCTCATGGTTTTATAGGGGGCTTTTCCCCCTTAGCTCTGCACTTATCTGTCCTGTCACCATGTGAAGAAGGACCTGTTTGCTTCCCCTTCTGCCAGGATTATAAGTTTCCTGAGGCCTCCCAGCCCTGTGGAACTATAAGCCAATTAAATCTCTTTCCTTCATAAATTACTCAGGCTTGGGTATTTCTTTATTAGCTGCATGAGAATGGACTAATAAAAGCATTTGTAAAGGATCTTACATATTTGTATAAAGTGATTTCTCCTGAGTCTTTTAACAACACTGCTCACACTCCCTGTTTGAGACGGCATGTTCTGCAGTGTGCAGAGCCCACATCTCCCAGGTAGGATGCTGGCCTCTCTGTCCACTCTCCTGATAACACCTTCCTCCTCCACACTCCCTCCCTTCTAACCCATTCACGTCCATGTTCCCCGACTCTTGGGAAATTCATGCCCACAGTGGTGAAGTGGGACTAAGGGGCCTTTCTGCTCAGTGAGGTAACACAGGGCCTAGGCTCAAGGTTTCTGGAATTACTGTGCTCTGTTTACAAGCACATCCCTTTCCAGGGTGTAATTATTTAGCAAATTCCACAGCCTTAAAGGAATGGTTGGCATCATTGAAGCAAGTTTTTACAAGGCTTACAGCAAAATTGCTCCAGAATGAATGTAAGATACGCTTGTTTGTCATCTGAAATTTTTCTGCCAACATTTCAGGTTCTACCTGGAAATATGAGCATTTGACACTATAGAAATCCTGTGGGTAATTTAAACTTTTATTCACAGTGTATACGAAATATAGATTAAGGTTTGTTTTAAACTTGTATTGTGTTTTCTAATTTCATAAATTAAAAGATCAAATTAATGGTTTTTAAGTAAGTTATTGAGAGAGGGCATCAATTTGCCATGAAATCTGCTATGTCATGGCTCATTCAGGAAAAGGCAGCCATGGAGAGTAAAGGGGAGTGGCAGAAATCCTGGGCTTGTAACTCACTTTCTGGAAATGGTCTCCAAGATAAATTCCATTAAACGCGTTCTTTAAAGACAGTATTTCACAGTCTGCCACTTCTCTACGGTTTTGCTTCTTTTTTTTCATTCCTAACCCTGGATCTCTCTTGTCCACCAGAGAAGTGACTGCAGGAGAGTCCAGATCTCCTCTGGCTGCCAAAGCCTGCATCCACAGAAAGCCTCTCCCAAATGAGTGGCAGTTCCAGTGGGGAGGGGCCACACATGTGATGGACACCACAACTTCCTCCTGGGCCTTCAGGAGTCCTCTGCATGTGGAGGTGCCAGGGCAGGTTCCTGGGTGGTCTCTGCATGTGGAGGTGCCAGGGCAGGTTCCTGGGTGGTCTCTGCATGTGGAGGTGCCAGGGCAGGTTCCTGGGTGGTCTCTGCATGTGGAGGTGCCAGGGCAGGTTCCTGGGTGGTCTCTGCATGTGGAGGTGCCAGGGCAGGTTCCTGGGTGGTCTCTGCATGTGGAGGTGCCAGGGCAGGTTCCTGGGTGGTCTCTGCATGTGGAGGTGCTGAGGGCAGTTTCCCGGATGGTCTCTGCATGTGGAGGTGCTGAGGGCAGGTTCCCGGGTGGTCTCTGTGTGAGGAGGTGCTGGGTGCTGGTTCCCGGGTGGTCTCTGTGTATGGAGATGTTGGGTGTAGGTTCCCAGGTGGTCTCTGTGTGAGGAGGTGCTGGGTGCAGGTTTCTGGGTGGTCTCTGCCTGTGGAAGTGCTGGGTGTAGGTTCCCGGGTGGTCTCTGTGTGTGGAGGTGCTGGGTGCTGGTTCCCGGGTGGTCTCTGTGTGAGGAGGTGCTGGGTGCTGGTTCCCGGGTGGTCTCTGTGTGTGGAGGTGCTGGGTGCAGGTTCCCGGGTGGTCTCTGTGTATGGAGATGTTGGGTGCAGGTTCCCAGGTGGTCTCTGTGTGAGGAGGTGCTGGGTGCAGGTTTCTGGGTGATCTCTGCCTGTGGAAGTGCTGGGTGTAGGTTCCCGGGTGGTCTCTGTGCGTGGAGGTGCTGGGTGCAGGTTCCCGGGTGGTCTCTGTGTGTGGAGGTGCTGGGTGTAGGTTCCCAGGTGTTCTCTGCAGGTGGAGATGCTGGGTGCAGGTTCCCGGGTGTTCTCTGCAGGTGGAGATGCTGGGTGCAGGTTTCCAGGTGGTTTCTGTGTGTGGAGATGCTGAGGGCAGGTTCCCAGGCGTCCTCTGCATGTGCAGGTGTCTGGTGCAGGTTCCTGGGTGGTCTCTGTGTGTGGAGGTTCTGAGTGCAGGTTCCTAGGAGCCCTCTGCATGTGGGGTTGAGGCTGCCTGAGCTGCGATAGGCTCATTGTACTCCAGTCTGGGCAACAGAGCAAGACTCTATCTTGTAAAGAATAGAAAGGAAAAGAAGAAGAGAAGAGAGGAGGGGAGGGAAAGGGAGGTGAACAGAGAGGAGGGTAGGTTTTATCGTATTTAAAAAGTTCGTTTATCTCCTAGGTAGGATTAGTTAGAATGGCTAACAGAAAATTCTGGTGTCAGGGATATCTTTCTCTTAGTTCTTCCATAAGTATAAATAGGACAAGTTTTGAACAATGTCTTAATTTTTAAAAAACCTCCTTAATTTCGTTATTTATCAAGCAGGATAGTTGAACATATATCAAAGCATTTAGTGTGACAATTAAGGTGTACATCAAACACGTAGAAGCATGTATGTCCCTGACCCTCACAAGCACTTGCACAATTTTTTCCTCTGTGATCTGCAGGCACCTTGAGTCCATATCCTCCACCACAGAGAATTGTGCTTGGCTCATAAGAGGTTCCTAGTGAAGAAACAGTCATTCAATCTGCACTGAACATGCAAGTTATGACACGTGTGTTGCTATTAAAAAGCAAAAATCATTATGGAGGGTGACTGTTCAGGAGTCACTAGCAGGAAAAATTCACACAAATTCTCACTTTTCAGAGTAATTTCAGAGATCAACTTAATTAACTAAAAGACTAGATAAAACACTAAATGTAAAGAATACAGAAACACTGAACTAGAGTCAGATTTAGTGGCCACCGGTCACAGCGGCCTTTGACTGTATGCAAAGCCAAACACGTTTGCCTGACTTGGGAGATGGATCTTGGAGCCCCCAGCCGGTGCTGGGCTGGGATGCAGATGTCCCAGCTCCGCGTCTGACACCCGTGCAGTTTCACCGGGTGCTTCACTGTCAGCCTGGATGGAAACCACAGCCACGCAGACTCCCAGAACCACTGGGAGTTGCAGGCCCCAGAACAGTTCTGTCGCTGGGTGGGGGTGTTTGCTGAGAAGCGTGCTCAGGCTGTATCTGGGCAAACAGGAGAGCTCCGGGTGTGCCTGCCCCATGTCCCCGAGGGAGCCCCTGACCCTAGAGCTTGAGTATTTCACATGCCATATATAGGTGGAATCATGCAGTGTTTGTTATTTTTCCACAGGGATCTGAGATGCTCTTCACTTTTTTTTTTTGTCTGTTGCTCAGACTAGATGGATTCTAGAGACCTGCAAACAAGTTTAGGATTTCCATCTCTGCTGTCTCCCTCTGACTGAGACTCTCCTGCACATTTGTATTTCTGTGACTGTATCTTTGGTTCTATAAGCCCATTTGATTATTTCTTATAACTCCTCTTTCCTTTCTCAGGTTTTCTGTTATTTCATTTGTGTCAAGGAGATTTTTAATTACAGTACTGGCTTATGGTGCTACTTCAGGGTCTTTTACAGGGGGTGTCAAGATCTGATTCATCTTGGCATTGATTTCATTCCGCATTCATGCTGTGGTCTTTCTGGTTCTTCCGTGTGTTAGTCCTGCCTGCTTTTGTGGGCTGTAGTTCCAGGGACAGTGTGAGCGCTGAAGGGTGTAGTTCCAGGGACAGTGTGGGCTTTTGGGGGCTATAGTTCCAGAGACATTTGTGGGCTTTGTGGGATGTAGTTTCAGGGACAGTGTGGGATTTGTGGGCTATAATTCCAGGGATGGTGTGGGTTTTGTGGGCTGTAATTTCAGGGACAGTGAGCTGTAGTTCCAGGGACGGTGTGGGTTTTTATGGGCTATAGTCCCAGAGACAGTTGTGGGCTTTGTGGGGTGTAGTTCCAGGGATGAGGTGGGATTTGTGGGCTATAATTCCAGGGATGGTGTGGGTTTTGTGGGCTGTTGTTCCAGGGATGGTTGTGGCTTTGGTGGGCTGTAGTTCCAGGGACAGTTGTGGGTTTTGTGGGCTGTAGTTCCAGGAATGGTATGGGCTTTGTGGGCTGTAGTTCCAGGGACAGTTGTGGGTTTTGTGGGCTGTAGTTCCAGGAACGGTTGTGGCTTTTTTGGGCTGTAGTTCCAGGGACAGTTGTGGGTTTTGTGGGCTGTAGTTCCAGGAATGGTAGGGGCTTTGTGGGCTGTAGTTCCAGGGACAGTTGTGGGTTTTGTGGGCTGTAGTTCCAGGAACGGTTGTGGCTTTTTTGGGCTGTAGTTCCAGGGACAGTTGTGGGTTTTGTGAGCTGTAGTTCCAGGGATGGTGTGGGCTTTCTGGGCTGTAGTTCCAGGGATGGTGTGGGTTTTGTGGGATGTAGTTCCAGGGACAATTGTGGGTTTGGTGGGCTTTAGTTCCAGGGATGGTGTGGGCTTTATGAGCTGTAGTTCCAGGGATGGTTGTGGGTTTTGTGGGCTGTAGTTCCAGGGATGGTTTGGGCTTTGTGGGCTGTAGTTCTAGGGACAGTTAGGATTCTGAGCTCTTGTGATGCTATTCCTGCTGGCTTTGTTCTTCCGACATCATTAGGCTGATGCTGGACCCTGGCAGATGCTGATGCAGAGGTACCAGGTGGCTCCCAGGCCACTCCTCTCCTCCGGCTGGGTGTGGGAATCAGGCCCATGGGGCAGTCAGTCTCGCTTGTGTCTGGTTACACAGGGCCAGGGGCTTCCCGCTCTTCTCTGATGGGGCCCCTGGGAGGGGAGTACCTGCTTGGGCTCTGCATGCGGCCGGTGGAGGCCAGGAAGCATGGAGGATGTGGTTGTCAGCAGTGTATGGGGGGTTCCTCCTGTTGGTGCTGAGAGGTGGGTGGGGGCTCCCTGAGCCCTGTGGCACCCTTCCTGTGGTGGTCAGGCCAGCCTTGTCCCTGGGAGTGGGCTTTCTGGAACTCTGGACAGGGACAGCAGGCCTTCTGTTTTGGTTTGGTTTTGCTATGCCTGTGCTTTGTGGTAGTTCTGAGAGGCAGGTCTCCCTGGAGCTGGAGGGGAAGATCCATCCAGGGCACCTACTGCAGAGCTGTTCTGCAGGTCCTGAAGGTCTGGTTCATCTGCCTCTCCACCTTTCACAGCCTTTCATGGTTACCTGTCAAATTATTTCCATGATCTTTAGTTGTATTTATGTGGAAAGAACAGAGGAAGTGACTCTATGCAGTCCGCAATTTTCTGGAACCACATGAACCAAATGTATTTTAAAAGAAAGTCCCACCTTTGAAATTATTGAAAACATATACTACTTAAAGCTAAGTGCATTCAGTGGTAGAAAGAAATGTGACAAATGTTTTCACAATAAAAGCAATTGAAAATGTTCTGTAAGTTTCTAATCTATAGTTAAACAAATTGTTAAGGGAGTAATAGTCTGATTTCTAGTAATATGTTATTTTCAGACCTCCATCACTCTGCAAGAAATGAATGCCAAGAACAAAATAAAATTACGTTTTGAACTACCAATACAAATAAAAATAATTCTATGTAGAAAGCAGATTCTAAAGGGAGCGGTTTCTTCTTAACCATGGCTGCTCCATAGTTGGACACCCCAGATTTCATGGTGTCAGTGATGACCACCTTGGAGAGACCACCCCTGAAGCGAGCCTCAGAGGTGCAGCCATCTGCTCTGTGTCATCCTCCAGCACCCAGATTCAACAGCAATCCTCCCACTCTTCCATGGGTTCCTTTGTGGATTTTTAGTTGGGGGCAGGCAGGGAAGGGAGACCTGAAATGTCTGTCTTCATGAGTAGTGAAGACCTGTCCTCCATCATAAGACATGGAAGCCTTGAAGTAACCTAGGAGCACAGTCACTGCAGCTAGGGTTTTGGGCCACCAGTGGAAATGCTAGGGCTGCCCACAGTTTGCTTTCCCACCGAGAGCTGATTACATACACCTCGGCCATCCACACATTCATGCATTGAACAAATGCTTACCAAATGCCAAATAGATGCCAGACATTGCTGATATGCAAGCAAAGAAATCAAACTCCGTCCCTTCACAAATGGAGGAGGCTGACAACCCATCAATGAAGAAGGCAGTGGCAGTGCAGCCGCCATGGGCCGCAGGGTGCTGGGTGTTGTCAATCAGAAGCCACCAGCCTTCCTTCCCTGCAGATGTTGCCAATGACAAATGGGAACACTGCAAATGTGCAGATTAACACATGGGGAAATGTTCAAGAGTAATTTTAAGGCTATTCTTTCAGTTCTATAGAAATTACACATCTGATCGTAACAAACATGTTGGCAGCATCTAGGAGAACTGTAAATGGGTACGTTTCCTCACCAAGGACCGACGTAGGTCCAAAGCCAGGACAGTCTGGCCCTCAGGGTCTTGCAATTTGCTCTTGCATGAGCTAGAGGGACCTCTGCTGATTACAGCATTTCCTCCAGTGATGAGAATCACTACCATTCAGAAGAACAAACCTTGTTATTTAAGCACAGAGGGCTAGTGTCACTTTTACCTTCAGCGAAGGAGACGGACACCATTTGGCCTGCAGCTATGAACCAAGACACCCAGCTGCTGCCTGTGAAATGATTGAGGGTAACACTTATCCCTGTGTTGCTAGTACTTGGCATGGTCCTTATATATAGGAATATTATAATAAATGTTTTATATGAATAAATTAATGTGTGAATCCAAAATCACATATACAGTTACACCAGATCTAAATTCAGTGTGTTAACATTTATTCCTAGATGGGATATTTTGCAGTGAAAATATATTTCTTTAAATCTTGCATGTTCATCACATGTACCCCAAAACCTAAAATGCAATAAAAAAAATAATAATTGCAAGCTTTGGCTTTCAACTTTGACCCATTTTATAAATGGAGAAAATGAGGGTATATAAGTTGCCTCAACATTGAAGCAACTGAGCAATAGTCCATGTAACAGCACCCAGGAAATAGAGTGGAAATTGGTCGTGTGATGCTAAGCTAAAAATCCGTATCCCACTGCTGCATTCTGGGGCTAGCATTTTATTTTAAAAGTTAGATAAACAGGAAAAATGTTCATATTACCCTAATATCATTTACATTTCCACCCGAGACATAGCAAATATCTTCTGCACATTAATAACATACCAAGTGCAAATGTGATCTTTGGTCAATGTTCAACAGAGACAATAACACATTAAAGCCACCCTGTGGCTTTAATTAAAAGAATGAGAATCTGGATTCATCAGAGGTGAAGGCACAAGTTAATTACCCAGTGCTGTTTAGCATAACTCAAGTCGAATATCAAGGAGGGGTAATCCTTGGATCTGGGCTCCTGATGCTAATTGACCCCAAAGATCGGCTTGCTGTCTGGGACCCTTTCTCCAGAAATTTCCTAAGAGTAATTATATCCTGAAACCATGAAAAGGAGCACATTTCTCCTGGCTTTTCCCAGCACGTTCCCTTGCTGTGGTCTGGCTCAGCATGGCTAATGTCTAAGAGAGCAGCTCTGCAGAGGGTCACATCTGTGGATCTCACAGTCACAGCATCCTATCCTAACGACAAAGTCACTTGTGCACCTAGGTAGCCAGGGCTCTGGGGAGAAGGGAGCGCATCCCCCCGACTCCGTGTTCCTTTTCTCGCTTTCTTGTCTCACTCCTCCCTATAGGAAGAAGCTTAAATAGGATTGATCAGATGAGAAGGTTCAACCTCCTTCCCTCTCCCTCAGACTGTTGCCGAATGACAAATGGAAGCACTTAACTCATGGGTAAGTTTTCAAGAATAAATTTAAGGCTATTCTTCCAGTTCTGTGCAAACTATACATCTGATCAAAACAAAAATATTGGTGGTATCTGGAAGAACCATAAATGGGCGTGTTTCCTCACCACGGACAGGCTCAGATGCAAAGGCCGCCCTGCTTTACTGAAAGGCGGTGAGATGGTTGTGGCTGTTTCATTTTTCTCTTCCATGTTTGGTGGTTGGTGAACTGCTCAAAAGCACAGGACACATAGGAGTAAGTTGGAACACGTTTCTCCACCTCTGTCTCCATCTTCACCTCTACGTCTATCTCTATCCTTTCTCTCTATCTCCATCTCTGTCTCTGTTCTAAATCTCCATCTCTACCACTATTCCCTCTCTATCCCTATCCCTGTCTCCATCCGTATCTTATCTCTTTCTCAAGTCTCTCTCTATGTTTATCTCTGTCTCCAAAATCTACGTTCATCTCTATTCCTATCTCTATGTCTATTTCTAGCTCTGTTTCAATCTCTATGAATTCCTATCCCCATCTCAATCCTTATCCTATTTCTATCCCTAGCTTATCTCTATCTCTATCCACATCTCCATCTCCATCTCTATCTTTATCCCTATCTCCACTATCTCCATCTCCATCTCCATCGCCATCTCCATCTCCTTCTCCATCTCCATCTCCATCTCTCTCTATCTCCAACCCCGTCTCCATGTTCATCTCCATCTCTATCTCTATATCTATCTCTATATATCTCTAACCCGATCCCCATTTCTACCTCCATCTTTGTCTCCATCTCCATCTCCATCTCCATCTCCATTCTCATCTCTATCTCTATATCTATCTCTACATATCTCTGTCCCTATCCCCATCTCTACCTCCATCTCCATCTCCGTCTCTGATTCCGTCTCCATCTCCATCTCCATCTCCATCCTCATCTCCATCTCCATCTCCATCTCTCTCTATCTCCAACCCTGTCTCCATCTCCATCTCCTTCTCCATCTCCATCTCCATCTCCATCCTCATCTCCGTCTCTGTCTCCATCTCCATCTCCATCCCTCATCTCCATCTCCATCTCCATCTCCATCGCCAACGCCATCGCCATCACCATCTCCATCTCCATCTCCATCCTCATCTCCATCTCTGTCTCCGTCTCCATCCCCATCTCTGTCTCCATTGCCAATGCCATCGCCATCGCCATCTCCATCGCCATCTCCATGTCCACCGCCATCTCCATCTCCTTCTCCATCTCCATCTCTCTCTATCTCCAACCCCATCTCCATGTTCATCTCCATCTCTATCTCTATATCTATCTCTATATATCTCTATCCAGATCCCCATTTCTACCTCCATCTTTGTCTCCATCTCCATCTCTGTCTCCATCTCCATCTCCATTCTCATCTCCATCTCCATCTCCATCTCCATCTCCATCTCTATCTCTATATCTATCTCTACATATCTCTATCCTTATCCCCATCTCTACCTCCATCTCCTTCTCTGTCTCTGATTCTGTCTCCATCTCCATCTCCATTTCCATCTCCATCTCCATCTCTCTCTATCTCCAACCCCGTCTCCATCTCCATCTCCATCTCCATCTCCATCCTCATCTCCATCTCCGTCTCCGTCTCCATCTCCATCCCTCATCTCCATCTCCATCTCTGTCTCCATCGCCAACGCCATCGCCATCGCCATCTCCATCTCCATTTCCATCCTCATCTCCATCTCCTTCTCCATCTCCATCTCCATCTCTCTCTATCTTCAACCCCATCTCCATCTCCATCTCTATCTCCATCTTTATCTCTATCCCTAACTCCACCAGGTCTTGGTTACTATAGGTTCAAGCTCAATGTCTTATCTCTCCTTATTGCCTTTTTGCTATTATTCCTTCATACATATTTCACTGAAAAATATTGCAAAGTCCTAGGAGCAGAAGTCAGGCACTCCTGGATGACCTAGTAATATCATCAAAGCCCCTCAAATTACATCAGACTCAAGTTGTCTTGAAATTAGAGATTAAAACGAAGATCTAATGAGGAAGGACACACACACATGAATTATTTCAGCACCAACCCACTCTGACCTCCAAAGGTCAACACAAATTTAAGGGCCAAGAAATGTGCATGGACCCAGATGAGCAAACCAAGAAAGAAACAAAGAGAGAGAGAGAGAGAGAAAGAGGGAAGGAGAGGAAGAGGAAGAGGGAAGGAGAGAGAGGAAGGAAGGAAGGAGAAAGAGAAGAAAGAAACAAAGAAAGAAATAAAAAGAGAGAGGAGGGAAGGAAGGAAGGAAAGAAGAAAGAAGGAAAGATAGAAAGAGAAAGTAAATAAAGAAAGAAAGAAAGGGAGAAAGGAAAGGAAGGAAGAAGGAAGGAAAACAAGAAGAATGCTGTCACTTCTTTAGAATATTTATTGAGACCTCTTTTCAGGCCTTGTTTTAATCTCTTAAAGATCCCTCTAAATGAGAAGTGTTCTCTGGCTTGTGTTCCCCAGAGGGATCTGCAGTGGACCTCTGCTGTTTCAATGCTCAAAGTCCATCCATCCTTCTGTGGGTGTTAGTTTCCCAATCCATGGAGATTACTGTGTATTCGGCTGCAGTGACTGGTTCAGAAATGGTCAGGGACCTGCCCAGACCCAAGAAAATCCATGGGTCTGCTGTATTGGGCCCTGAAGACGTCTTTCCAAACCACACATCCACCTGCGCTTTTCAATTACATGGGTTAAAATGTGCTCTTCCTGTAGAAGAAATGAACTCCTCACTTCAAGAGAAGGGAACAGATCCAGTTCCAAGGACAGAAATGAATTATACATGAACTAGAAGGTGGAACCCAAAGTTTTTTCTGAATTTTTATAACTGGCTTCATCACTCACCCAAGTGCCAAAGCCAGAAACCTGAAAGTAAGCTTTGCCACTCTCCCCGATTTCCTCTGCTTCAACAACAGCTTTGGAGTCCATGCCCTCTCTTCCTGCAGGACTGTTCCTGAGCCTGGTCCACGGTAGTGGGAAAACGCCTCCAAAGTCCCATGCTGCTCTCTTTTCCCTAAGGCACCTCCTCCGAATTCACATCTGATCACAGCTCCTGCTGGTATTAGTGACCCACTGCCCTCAGAAAGGCCTAGCCTCTATCAAAACTCAAAAGCCATTCATGAATGGGCAGCCATTTCTCTCTCCCATCTCCCTCTGACCATTTCCTGCTTGCTTTCTGTATTGTACCCAATTCTTGAAATGGTCACGCAGCCCCTCCTCCGGGCCTCCGTGCTTCCTCTCCCTGACAAACCCCTCCCACTTTCCCTTCACCTGGCCGGATTCTACTCACCTGGCAGAGCTCCCCTCACAGTCTCTTCCTCTGCTTCAGAACTCCAAGCTTGAGTTGGCTGTGTGCCCACATACCCCTCTCCTCTCCTGAACCGCGTCATAATGTCTGCCCAACTCCCGAGCGGGCTTCCTCTAGCCAAGTCATTGAAAGTACAGCACTGCCCTGATGCATAAAGGGGATGAGGGTTAAAATAGTGAGCTGGGGACCATGATGAGCTGAGAATGCATGACCCTTATTCAGGTGTAATAATTCTACACACACCATGCTCATCAAAGAGCTGCCATGAAACAAACACCACTGGGAGACCGACAGTGAGAGACCTCAGCTGTGCAAGGGTAGACCACGAGATCACGAGACCCAGGACACCACGAGACCATGAGGCCCACGAGACTGCAGCCACGTCTCTGCTCTCCACCAGAGCTCCTGGCTCCTGAGCATAAGCCTGGTACATGACTGGCATTCTATGTGTTTCTCAGAGGCGACTGGGGATCTTTGGCTAACAGGAAGAATTATTAATGTAGCAAATTTATATTTTTATTCAAAAGAATGTACTGATTAAAAGAAACACATTTTCTTTACCACAAGGCATGACAAGAAGATTATTAAAATGCAAGTCAAGTTCTCTGCTACATTAGATTATGTGCTATGAAGTGTACACATTTTAAGGACAGTGTTCAATGAGTCTGGGCAGTTACACACACCACATCCAACAATTCCCTTCACTCCAAAAAATTTCTTGAGTTTTTTTTTAGTCAACCCTATTCCAGAAGCAACCACTATTATGGTTTCTAACAACTTCGATTATGTTTTTACGTTGAACTTCATGGCAGTACTATTACATGGAATGTGATTTTGAATCTGGCTTCTTTTGTTCAACCTGTGTATGAGATTCACCCATGAAGCTTCTGGTACCAATAGCTTATTCTCCTTAATCAGTGAGTAATATTCCGTCATATGAATACATCTCAAATTGCTTATTTTTTATCTTGATAGAATTTACATCTGTTTCAAGTTTTTGGCTATTATGAGCAAATATACAATGAATATTCATGTATAATTCTTTTCGTAAAAATGTATCTTCATTTATTCTAGGTCAACATTCAGGAAAGGGAATTGTTGGTGTAAGGTAGGGGCCCACTAACTCTTAAGAAATTGCCAAACCGTTGGGCAAAGTGGTTACCCCTGTTTTCTCTGCCAGCAGGTGTCTGGTAGTTCCACCAGCTCACATCCTCCCCAGCACTGGTGTTGCTGGCCCTTCTTCCCATATCTTGTGCTGTGTGTGGGTGAGTATGTTAGTCCATTTTCACACTGCTGGAAACACATACCTGAGACTGAGTAATTTATTTAAAAAAGATTTCATTGATTCACAGTTCCACATGGCTGGGGAGGCCTCAGGAAACTTACAATCACAGCAAAAGGGGAACCAGGCACATCTTACGTGGTGGCAGGTGAGAGAGAAGAATGAGCAAAAGAGGAATGGCCAAGCCCCTGAAAAACCATCAGACCCTGTGAGAACTCAATCACTGTCACAAGAACAGCATGGGAATAACTATCCCCGCCATCTAACCACCTCCCACCAGCCTCCTCCCACAACACCTGGGGCTTACGGGGACTGCGATTCAAGAGGAGATTTGGGTAGGAACACAAAGCCTGACCTCATCAGGGGGAGACAGTGCGTCCATCACCATGGGGTAGTTTCCTTTCCTGGAGAACTGGTGGTATTAAGTAGCTCTTCAGGATTTCATCACAGCAGCTTAGGTGACAGCAAGGAAGTGGGGAATATTCTGCTGAGAGGAGCCTGCATGGCGCATGGAGAAGGATGCTAAGGTGCAGGTGCTCAGAGGAGCTGCACGCTGCATGGTGGAGAACGTTAAGGTGCAGGTGCGCAGAGGAGCCTGCAGGCTGCACGGTGGAGAACGTTAAGGTGCAGGTGCTCAGAGGAGCTGCACGCTGCATGATGGAGAACGTTAAGGTGCAGGTGCTCAGAGGAGCTGCACGCTGCATGGTGGAGAACGTTAAGGTGCAGGTGCTCAGAGGAGCCTGCATGGCGCATGGAGGGTGTTAACATGTGATCTGCTGGGCAGGAAGGGAGCTGGAAGTTGAGAACCTCAGTGAGGCTCACAGCAGAATTTTATCACTCTTTGGCAGATGAGATGGGAGATGAGGCTCAGAAAAACTGAATTATAGACCACAGGGTCACAAGTGTAAACAGCAGGCACTGTTTGTCTTTCTGTAAAAGGGTTTTTCAATCAAAATTGGGGTGTCATTGGGCACTGAATCTCTGATAAGTGAAAGCTTTCAGATGTTTTTACTCAGCGTTTCACAAGCAGCCTCCTCCCAGGGCCTCCCCCATCATCTCCATGCGTATGAAGCAGAGGGCATGCCCTCTCTCTCCACTTGCCAGTTTCCATTTGCAAGTGACAGGCAGGACTCAGGTAGTTTTTATGGGTAGTGGATATTTGACATTGGACTCATAAAGGTCCAGCTGGCACACTTGCTGCCAGGATGTGGAGTGAGCCCTGATTTTAGGTGGTCATTTGTCATTGTTCTCAGATGGTTCTTAGGACACCTCACACCTGCAACAAGATGTAGGTCCACAGTCAAGGCCAGCTCAGCTGAGCACTCCTAGCAGCACTGCCCTCCCTCCTGTTAAGACAGAACCCGGTGTGGCTGTGACTGCACTGGCAGTGGGTGAGGTGCCAGGCTTTGTGTCTCCTGCACGTGGACAGGCTGTGAGACCTGGCGCAGTGGCCTTGGGCACCAGTGGCATCTCCCAAGGCTGGCGAGCTGGCCCTGAGTCCACTCCTACCTGGCTGCAGGAATTGAGGAAGCGCCCTCCAAGATGAGAGAGTCAGCCTCGGAACTGGAGCACTTCTTGAAGATGTGCAGCCTCACGGAGGCACCACGCGGCCGCTCCAAGACAGCAGTCGAGGAGGAGAACTGCAGGAAGAAATAAAAACAGGGAAGAGCGTGAAACTGGAGGTGAAAAGACACCGAATCTCTCCCAGGCCAGTTGTCCGGCTTCGCCACAGTGGCAGGGTTAGGGCCTCTGTTCAGTTCAGCTACCAGCTCTGCCTGCGGAAAGAGTTAGCTGTCAGCTCATGAATTAACAGCGTGTTATGGGTCACTTGTGGTTAATGGTGAACTTTTAACCTAAACAATAAGTGAAAGCCGGTTCACTGCATCTGGTTCCCAGCCACCGCCCTGCCAGTGCTCCGCCGTGTTTTCGTGGGACGGGCACCAGTCTGTGGGGCGTTTGCAGGGTCTCAGACACGCCCATCCCAGGAGGTTGCGTGGGACCCCAGGGACGGGGGGCGAGAGGAGAGCACAGACCTGGACAGAGCAACAGCTGCGGTTCCTCTTCAACAATCACAGTCATTTCTCACCAGTTTTTCATTTTCTAAATACACATTTATTTTTTAACAGGTTTCAGCAAATGACCCAGAATTATTGTTCTAATTTTAAGAAATGTTACTTAAATATTTTAAAATATAATTCTAGTGTAATGTTTTCTACTTTGGCTGTAAAAACTGATGAAAATGAAAAAAATTCAAATGGCAAGACTATAATACATTACATTTGAACTCAAATCAGTGTTTCATTAATCTCACCTTTGATAACTGCAGGGATAAGACTTTTTAACCGTGTGTTCAGAATGACAGAAATTTGAATTTTCCTCCCTGATTCCCATCCCTGTCTCCTCTCTCCCAGGGACCAGTCATACTGTGGGGCGGCCACGGGAGATTACTGATACACAAGGAGCAACAAGGGTGCTGGGGCTCTGTTCAGGTAAGTCCCTGCAGGGGCAAGGATGCTGGGGGCTCTGTTCAGCTAAGTCCCTGCAGGGGCGAGGATGCTGGGGCTCTGTTCAGGTAAGTCCCTGCAGGGGCGAGGATGCTGGGGCTCTGTTCAGGTAAGTAACTGCAGGGGTGAGGATGCTGGGGCTCTGTTCAGGTAAGTAACTGCAGGGGCGAGGATGCTGGGGCTCTGTTCAGGTAAGTCCCTGCAGTGGCGAGGGTGCTGGGGGCTCTTTTCAGATGACTCCCCAGTGAGCCTGCTCTGGGCTTGCAGCACATTCACAGTGCACTTGTGATGTGGGTCACACACTTACTATATATCTAAACCCTGAGCTATTGGAAAAATCAGCTCCCTTTAGGATAAGCCCTACAATGGCAGTGTGTCCTGCATTATTCAGAAGGCTCGGTTCTGCCACAGAGTGCTGTTTGATGACAGGGCTGTGGGATGCGTGTGGCGATCAGCCCTGTCATTAGGAAGCGGTCCATTTGGTAAAGACTGGATTGTGTAGCGACTCATGCAGTCCTATCAGCTGGGTTACAAAATGCAGTAATTTGAAGCTCTCATCTGTCTTCCTGGAAGATACAGTCTTCATATGTAACACACTGTGAAAAAGGCATAAACCTTTTATTAACCCAGTTTCACAATGAACATCGATTCTTACTGGTTTCAAAATATAATGAAGAATTCATCATTGGTGCAATTAGTCTGTTGTGCTGCTGGAAGAAGATTCATGGCAACAAGATGATTTTTAATTAGATGCAACATGGCGCAGACCCAGCCCTCCCTTCCCCACTTCATCTTCCCGCAGCTCTGTATGTGGCGGTGGCTGCCAGGCACAGGTGTGATCCCAGGATGTGGCTGCATGGCCCCTGGAGACTCCAGGAACACAGAGCCTGTGCTCCCTGGCCTCAGAATCAAACCCTTCGTTCCTGCACGTTGGCATCCAAAGAATGCTTTTTCTTCCTTTGGATAATCGTTAATTTTGTCCAAGGCAAAATTATATTTAAAAATTTACAGTCACTGACAAACCAAATTTCATGCTTTGAAAATAGCAAACATCAATAAAAAAGTGATGATATTCTAATGAAGACAAAATAAACCTGTTCCTCAAAAAAACATTTTTTGCTGTTTACTTTTCATCTCAGGGGCTCACCTGCTCTGGGCCTCTACCTCACACGGCACCGCCCACCCCAACATGATGTGTAAAGCCTGGATGAGTAAGTGAGGTGTCTCTCAACAACACTCGCCTGGAGTCAGAGGGACCCACCCCGAGGGTAGCTGCCCCACTTCATGTAAGATGCTCCCAGGGCCGCACGCTGCTCAGGGCATCAGACCCAAACCTGCTTTTCCCAGAAACCAATAACAAAAACGCTGTGAAAACGCAGATGCCACTGGATCATGGAGACTCATCAGCTGTTTCCTTGGTTAGATTAACCTCAGCAGAAGGAAAGACGGAGAGCTGGTAACTTTTGAAGAGGCATGAATGGTGTGTGAGGCGGTCACGGGTGTGGAGCCTGCACACTACAGGGCACTTCCGGACGCGGAGAGGCCAGCAAGACTCGGAGTGAAATGTTGAAAACAGACCCGAGGGGAACGCGACGCTGGGCAGGCGCTGGGCCCACTCGCCACGTCACTCCTGTGCAGGGCGTGAGCCATGACCTCCACGGCATCTGCGCAGATCACAGGTGCTTGGTGACATTCCCATGGTCACAGAGTAAGACAGAGCTGACCCTGGACTCATGCACACAGGAGTCCCGGACTGCACTGTCCCCATGGAGGTCGGTGGGCCATGGGCTCCAGCACCTCACTCCTGTGGTGAGTTAAGTCTGGCCTGTCCACCTTCCTGGGGTCACGTCTCCATCTGTAGGATGTGGGAGATGTTTCCTTGTTGCAGTGGAGCACAGGCTGAAGCCACCCCGCAAAGCCCCACGCTGGTGTGAAGAGAGCATAAATGGAGCTCAGGACAGCTGAGCACGTAGAGATTCCTGGGGGTGGCAGGACTGGAGAGGGCGCGGAAGCCCAGCACCGGCCCACGAGCCTCGCCCTGGCGTCATCCTCTGTGTCCTCTGTGTCCTCTGTCGACCCTTCATAACAAACCAGTGCACATAAACAACAAAGGAGAGCCTACTGGACACTTTGCACAGAGGCTGGTGCATAGTGAGTGCTGGGTAAATGCTATTAGCCACTTAAAAGCATTTGGTGGGCCGGGTGCAGTGGCTCACACTTGTAATCCCAGCACTTTGGGGGCCAAGGGGAGCGGATCATGAGGTCAAGAGATAGAGACCATCCTGGCCAACATGGTGAAACTCCGTCTCAATTAAAAATACAAAAATTAGCTGGGCATGGTGGAATGTGCCTGTAGTCCCAGCTACTCGGGAGGCTGAGGCAGGAGAATTGCTTGAACCCAGAAGGCAAGGGGTTGCAGTGAGCCAAGATTGTGCCACTGCACTCCAGCCTGGCGCCTGGCGACAGAACAAGACTGTCTCAAAAAAAAAAAAAAAAGAAAAAGAAAAAAAGTATTTGGTATTGCGTTCCTAACTCTGAAAAGCCAAACAAGCAGGCATCTTTTCTGAAAAGACATGAGTCCGAAGATAGCCAAGAAGCCTCAGAAGGGTGAGCAGAGACCCCACGATGGGACTTCAGGGAATGGGGGCACCCTGTTTCTCCTCAGGGCTCTGCGATCCTCAACAGGTACAGGAAAAGACTCATTTGGCTGGGGTTTTGAAAATCGATTTTGTGGGTGATGATTTGTTACAGCTGCAGCACCATCTTTCTTACTTCACAACACTCAGAAACCTTCTGAGTATTTCCTAGAAGAATTCCAGGGAACCATCAGCCATCAGAAAGGCTAACGGGAAGTGCCCGCCCTTTCCGAGTGAAATGATTTATCACGGCGGTTTCTCATTCTATTACAGCAGCTAGCTCTATTAAGTTTGGCATAAGTGTGAACTCTGTTTTTGAAGGTCCATACAATCAAAGAGAAACAGTTTACCTGCAAATTAAAATATAACATACAAAGTTCTCTAATTACCTTTAATTTCACCTCAATTTCAGTATTATGTCTGCATTTTGAGAAGTTAGCTGCTTTTTAAATAATAGATGTAAAAGACTGTCTTTTGAAAAAAAAAGCCACTTAAACCAAGCATGAACTAACAGCTTTTGAATACATGTCGTGAAACAAATGCTGGAAAAGTTGGAGTGGGATTTAAAGACATGTGGGTGGGATTATTCCTGCACAGACCTTGGCCTCCCTGGGTTGATATGGCGTGGACAGACACACAACCTGCAGCGCAGGCTGGGCCGGTGCCAAGCGAGTGTGCAGGACAGCTGCTCAGACTTCAGTCTGCAGAGGAACTGCCCGGCGCCCTTGCTAACAGGCAGATTCCGATCTCTGGATCTGTGGATCTGAGGAGGGGCCGACGTGATCCCCACTGGCCAATGTGGGAAACGCTGTGAGTGGCCAGACGCAGGGAACCCTGTAAGTGAAGGGAGGCGAAGAGCAGAGATGGGAGCCCCACGGTGCCAATGTGAGGGTCGGCAGCCTGGAGGTGCGAAGGCCAGGGCCTCACCTGGCTCACTGCACTACTCGGTGACTTGGGGAGGTGGCCCCTCTCCAGAGAAGGCTGTCGGTGAGTCTCTCTGTGATTCTCCAGGTCACTGTCCAAGTGGTTGGCAGAGTTCCCTCCTAAAACACCGTCAGCCAGTTTCCACACCAGCATACAGGCCAAGGACACGGCCATGGAGGGACAATCTGTGGGGAAGAGACTACCACTGACTCACTCCATTGCACACAGCTGTGGGGGGAGCTCGGGGTGACTGAAGACTGAGCCCTGCACACACAGCTGTGGGGGGAGCCCCCGGTGACCATCCCATGGCACAGTAAACTCGGCGTGATGGTCGTTTCGGTGTCCGCCGGGTGGGGCTGCAGTCCCAGTTTAACCAAACACTCAGTGAGGCGTTGCTGTGACGGTATTTTGCAGAAGTGGCTGCTTCTGAGAAGCTGACCCTTAATAATTTCCCTGCTTCTCACACTTTCCTTATGAGTGGACGTGAAAATGCTCTTTAACCGTAAAGCACAGTTTCGATGTTACTTACAGGAGTCAGAGTTCGCCACGGTGAACAGGTGTGTGTGGAGCAGGCGTCCCCAGACTATGGCCCGCGGGCCGCATGCGGCCCCCCGAGGCCATTTATCCGGCCCCGCCTCACTTCAGGAAGGGGCACCTCTCTCACTGGTGGTCAGTGAGAGGAGCACAGTAGGTGGCGGCGCTCCAACGGCCTGAGGGCCGGCGAACGGGCCCCGTGTGTACAAAGTTTGGGTCGCCTGGTGTGGAGGAGGCTGGCCTGGAAGTCGGGGCTGTCGGGAGGGTGGAGGGAGGGGAGGACGCAGGGCCGCAGGCCGGAGTGCAGAGCGCGGGGTGCCCACGGCCGCCTCCACCGCGCCGGCCCTCTGAAGAGCCAGCTTCTGCCTGGGTGGCTTTCCGCCTCCTCCCGGTTCCCACGGGTGCCGCCTGTGAGCGGCCGCGGCGCTTCGGCTCACGACTCTGGAATGGTCGCAGCGTCCGTGAGATCGAGGCACCGCGTGGACACAGGCCCGCGCTGCCGCCCCGCTGGCGCTGGCCGGGACGTTGGTCAGGCTGGTGAGGGCGGCAGCTGAGGGCCACCGAACCCCTTGGTCATAACATGTCTGTGGACGTTTCCGCTTCGAGCCAGACTTGGACCTGGGCCGAGCCTGACTCCGGGAGCCTGGGGAAGCCACGAAGGAGCTAAAACATGGCCGGAACCTTCAGGCGGCCTTCGCCTCCTGCTGGGTCATTCCAGGACCTCCCGTGACTGTGACGATGGACTCTCGTGGGCCGGGTTCTCGTAAGAGACGAAAGCGTGGAGATGGCAGCCTGCAGGCGGGGCAGGAGAATGGGGGGCGGCCTGTGAGGGCCGGGAGGGGAGCCGGGGCGGGAACGTCTCCCCACAGCGTCTGTCTGAAGCTGCCGGCAGTCTCCATGAGCCCCGAAGTCCGCCCAGCAGCCGCCCCGTCCTGCCGCGCACAGCCGCACAGCCCATTTCTGGACGGTGGTCTTCACCGTCCCGTCTCCGTCCTTTGGGAACAGGCAGTGCCCTGTCCTCCATCGCTGAGCGCCTCCCCTGCTCTGCTCCACCTGCTTCCCCGAGGCCTGGACTCTGCGCGCTGTACCTTCTGGCTCACCTGAGCAGGTGGCGCATGCTGTAAACAGCGCTGGGTGTGGAGATTCGTTTGGATAGCAAAGCTATAGACCCAGTATCCGAAAAGCGGATCACAGGCGGGAGACACTGAAGAGAATCCACTAAAACCGGGGCAGTCCCTTAGGCTCGGGTGCCCAGGTGCTCCAGGGAAACGGAGCCCACAACAGGAATATGTGTGGAGAGAGGGAGAGAGAGAGAGAGAGGAGAGAGAGAGAGAGAGAGAGAGAGAGAGAGAGAGAGGAGAGAGAGAGAGAGAGAGAGAGAGAGGGAGAGAGAGAGAGAGAGAGAGAGAGAGACTGCAAGGAATTGGCTTGTGCCATCGTGAGGTCCACCCGGCAAGTCTAAGAGTGGCAGAGCAAGCCAGCAGCTGGAAACACAGCAGGACCCGCTGCCGTCCTGAGGCAGAGTTTATTCTACAGGAAACCTCGGCTTTCATTAAGGCCTCCACTGATTGCATGAGACCCACACACATTACCGAGGATCCTCACTCTCAGACACAGTCATATTTGCAAAATATCCTCACAGCAATGCCTAGGAGAGTGTGTGATTAAATAACCGATACTGAAGCCCAGCCGGGCAGACACAGAGATGACTGTCAGCTCAGCTGGCCGCATGAGGGACGGTCATTCTGAGACCGAAGAGAACATTTTGTTGGAAACGGAAGTTGACAAGGCTTTGTAGCCCGAATTCTTGAACCGTGCAACTCAAATAGGGTGCAAGCCCGGCTCGCCTGGACTTCAGGCCGGCTGGCCTTTTGTTCCTGGGTGTCTGTGAGGATCTCGAAAGTGCAGTTTGTTCTGCTGCAGTGATATATCCAGGACCCAACTTAGCTCACGTACAGTTGGTAAATAGGGAATGATGGGGACACAGAAGCACCTTGGTCAGCTTTACAGTGGGGCCTGGAGTGGTGGCCACACACATCCAAGTCTTCTGGCTCAGAGAGGAGCCCCCGCTGTACGTGACAGCCCCCAGTCTCCCTGGCCTGACCAGGCTCCGTGCCTCCATGGCTCCTGCGCAGTCTACTGCATCAGCGGCCACTTCTCCCACAAGGCAGCTCAGCTCAGCTGGCTCCCTGGTGTCCAGGTCACAAGCAGTTTTAGAACCCTGGGTTCTGAGTCCTCCACAGAAACCCTATTTCCCCTCACTGTTAAAGCAAGATGATGTAGAAACTGGTACTTTTTATAAATGTATATGTCACACTGAGAGTTCCGCTGTGAAATTTCTAAACATACCATTCGGCATTCTTCTCTTCCTCAGACCTCCCCTTCTCCATATTTCTGGGTATTTTGTTGCATTATATAGGATGCTAAAAACGTAGATTCTAATTATATGTAAAGTCTTGAAGAAAAAGGAGCCTGAAATCTCATATTTACATTGCAAATTATTGATAAAAACAGAAAGTGTGTGTTTCTTTTTCAACATCGCATCCATTTACCCTTGCAGGGGCATATCCCTGTATTGACTAGAAGAGCCAACGCCAGCCAGCCCATGTGCCAGGCAGCACCAGCAACTGGCAGAAGTCGGCAGCAATCTGGTCTCGAGCCACCACTCCCTGAAGGCCCAGCTACGTGCAGGGGACACCACGCCGAGCAAAGGTAACAAAGACCCCACGTGGGGTGCTGTGTCAGAGGCCACCTGGGGCGCACAGCACGGCACCTCCTGTGTCGTCACTGTCTCTGCTCTGTTCTCGGCTACCTTGGAGTCAGCAGGGCTGGAATGTCTTGTTCCACCAACATGGAACTTTGTCAACTGACCTAATAAACATTTGCCTGTGCCCACCACGTGCCGGCTTTCATGTTTGATGCTGGAAATGCAATGATGACAAAGCCCAATCTTGTAGCCAAATGCAATCAACAGGCCACGGAAACACCCAGTTGGCTGATGAAGAGAAAACCCTGCAACAACTGCAACAGGCAAAGGGAAATTTCACAACCCCTGCATTCAATAGGGGAAACACCTTAAATCCAGTAGGGAGAACCCAGGGGAAAGACGGTTCCCAGGAGCAGAAGCGCCACAGCCCAACACCAAGGTGTGAGCCCAGGTGTGGCCGGGGGTTTCTCTCACGTGGTGGGTGCCTCGCTCCAGGGAACCTGCAGAGATGCTGCCCTGAGACCTGCCGAATGAGGACCTGGAGATAGATGCATGTGGGAGACAGCCTTAAAAATGGAAACCAACTGCACACCCACCAGCGGGGACAGCTCAGTAAACTCAGGAATAACTGCGGGAACGGCACTCTGCAGCACAGAAAACCAGTGGAAGATGAAAGTGCGTGATGGAAAAATGATATATTTGAAGTGAAAAGGCAGTAGTTACAGACCTATATTCACAGCATGATCTCATTTTTAATCAGAAATATATTTGGAGAGAGAATAGAGATTGTACATCGTGGACAGAAAGTGGGATGGGCTTACTCCAACTGCGAACAGTACCAGGCTCTGAAGTTTACACGGAGAAGACAGGAAATTTAAGTGGGATAGATGAACAAATATATCAGGGTTTCCAACCTCGGCACTTGGAGCAGTTTAGGCTGAATGTTTCTTTGTGGTGGGCACCATCGTGTTGTTAAATTAGGTTAAATTTGGGCGAAAGCTGCCTCCATAGTTTGAGGTCTCAGCCTAACTCAGCATGTAAACAAACTGCAAGCTCACACGGGCGTGTATGTATTCCGGTGACAGGTGGCTTCGTCTCAGCAAGCCAGAGCTGTAACCAGCCAGCTACCTCTGCAGTCACTCCCGCTTTCTGCTATAAATATTCCCTGCCCACCGTGTGCCTGTTTTTGTCCTGAGTGATTCTTGGCTCGTGAATCGTTTTTGCTCACTTAAACTCTGTTAAATTTAATTTGTCTGACCTTTTTTTAAACGGTGTGCACTGTGGCGCTTGACTGGCATCTTGCCCTTCCCCCGCCTATTCAATGCCAGTCACATTCCTTCTCCAAAACTATCTCTGTACCTTGACAAATGTCCCCTGGGGGCAAGATTGCCTCTGGTTGAGGACCTGAGAAACAGAGAGAGATAGACCTGAGAAACAGTTTATATATATGGGGTTTATATTTTGTATAAATATAAACCCCATGTATATAAACTTACGGGATTTGTGATAATTTACAAGTAAAACATGATACAAGGTGGTCAATTCTAATAGTGAGAAACAAAAAACTGCTTGGGGCTGGGCGTGGTGGCTCACACCTGTAATCCCAGCGCTATGGGAGGCAGAGGCGGGTGGATCACGAGGTCAAGAGATCGAGACCATCCTGGCCAACATCGTGAAACCCCATTTCTGCTAAAAATACAAAAAGTTAGCCTGGCGTGGTGGCATGCGCCTGTGGTCCTAGCTACTTGGAAGGCTGAGGCGGAAGAATCCCTTGAACCCAGGAGGTGGAGGTTGCAGTGAGCTGAGATTGCGCCACGGCACCCCAGTCTGGTGACAGCAAGACTCCATCTAAAAAAAAAAAAAACTGCTTGGGAGCCCAAAGGCAGAAAGGCAGACATCAAATCCACCAATGTCCTTCACTTCCTTGTGCCTCAGTTTCCTCATCCACAGACGTAAAGCACAGCCATTCACAAGAATTGTGAGAAGATTGCCTGGCACATAACAGGCTCTTAAGAATGTTAGATCCTTTTTCCTCTTTAGTTTTGAATCTGGCTCCATCTGTGCTAGATCAGGAGCTCCCTTGCTTACCTCCCGACTCATGCCACACACGCAGTGGAAGCTCAGTGGGACATCTGCACACACAGTGGGAGCTCATGTTCACGCACACAGTGGGATCTCAAATCCATGCACACAGTGGGAACTCGTATCCATGCACACAGAGCTGGTATCCATGCACTCAGTGGGAGCTCATATCCATGAACACAGTGGAGCTCATATCCATGCACACAGTGGGAACTGATCCCCTGCACACACAGTGCGAACTCTATCCATGCATAGTGAAAGCTCCGTGGAACATGCCAGATGATTAGTGGAGCTGAGTCATGACTGAAAAAACTCAAGCACTTTAGAAAAAGCACAGTAGAAGTCTGTGTGACTTCAGAGCAATGCAATAGTCTTGTGTCTATAAAAGGAATAAATAAAATGAAAGAAGAAAGTTAGAAGAAATTATGGTTATCTTATTTACCGAAAAAGGGTCTTACAAAAATAGATGGAATGTTTAAAATTAGCACTAAATAAGAATTTACTAATTACCAATATGAAATATTAAGTGGTCTGAAGGAAAAATAGGAAGGAAATGGCAGAGCAGAAATCACATTAATGTCCCAAAGAGACCCATTAATAGAATTGTACTTTCCTATTGGCAATGGATCACTGATTAAGAAGAGACTATCTGTGGTGCAAGAAGCTGTGCACACAGAGGCTTGAGGCAGAAGTCACAAAACCAGACGTGCATGAAGGAAGCAGCTGTGTGACCCAGGCTGTGGTGCAACTTTGCCATGCCTTGGTTTTCCCCCTGAAAAATAAAAATAAGGATAATCTTGCCTAAATGTCAGGTACAGGGAAGAAAATGTCAATTTGTCTATAAAGTTAAATGGTATTAACCATGACTCAAAAAGTAATAGAGGATATGGAATTAGTAAAACAAAATTGTAAACTGTTGATGAAAGTGTGCAAATTCAGCACACATTGGTGACTCTATAAAGTAGTACACAACTTTTGAAAAGCAGTTCTGTAGTTCCAGCTGTCAATTTACAGAACATGTCTGTACACTTTGACCCACTATTTCCAGTAAGTTATAAGAAAATAAATAATCTGTAACTGCAGGTTTTTCTTTCATAGAGAAGTCTTGCACTTTCTATTAACATTCTGATTTTTCACCCATGAGGGGGTTGGTGATGAGGGCAGCCCACCCTGGATGCAAGCAGTAAGGGGTGTGTCTCTGACAATCATTGAAAAACAAGAATAAAACTAACTAAAAGCTGGGCTACTTTGACTTATGTACTAGATTTTTAAACAATGTCAAGAAAAAAGTCTTCCTCCCTAAAAGAGCCTTTAAGTTAGCATAAGTTCAAAATAACCGTTGAGGTTACTGTTGAATTTTAAAATATATGTAACATTCAAATTGATGCATTGTTACATGCAGACTTTAATAAAATGTACTGTATGTGAATGTGAATTCTGAGTGTTTGTGGAGTTTGCTCCTGCCACCTCTGAGCTGAATTGGGCATGTTCCTGCCCTTTCAATAGTAAATTCCCTCTGGAAGCTCCCTTCTGGCTCAGCTCAAGTCTCCAATCCCTGAAGAGCTACAGATTCCTGTTTAAATGCAGATTCAGAATAAACGGTGATAACTCATATTGTAAGTACAAAAGGAATACCGAACTTCAGTTAGTTCAAGTTTCATTCCGTGTGATTAATTGGAGTTTTTATTTTAAAAATTAAAAATGACCAGGTGCAGTGGCTCGTGCCTATAACCCTAGCACTTTGGGAGGCCAAAGTGGGAGCACTGCTTGAGCCCAGGAGTTCAGGTCCCGCCTGGGCAGCATAGTGAGACCTAGTCTCTACAAAAAGTAAATAAATCTTTTTTAAAAAGCATTAGTCAGACATAGCAGTCTGCATCTGCAGTCCCGGCTACTTGGGGAGGGGGAGAGCGGGACAGAGGTGGGAGGGTCACTTGAGCGCAGAAGTCAAAGCTGCAGTGAGCCATGATTGCGTCGCTGCACTCTAGCCTGGGCCACAGCACAAGACTCTGTCTCAAAAAAGAAAGAAGAAGAAGAAAGAAAAATAGAAAGAAAGAGAGAAAAAGACAGAGAGGGAGGGAGAGAGAGAAAGAAAAGAGAGAAAAAGGGAGGGAGAGAGAGAAAGAAAGAGAGAAAGAAAGAGAAAGAGAAAAAAGAAAAGAAAGAAAGAGGAAGAAAGAAAAAAGAAAGGAGAAAGAGAGGGAAAGATAGGAAGGAAGGGAAGGAAGGAAGATTAAAAATGGTCAAAGGTATGAACTTCTGGGTGTAACATTTTTGTTTGAAAAGTGCAAATATTTGAATCATAGTTTACTGAATTTCAGTGTCTTCAAAATTGAAATGTATCACTTTCCAGGTATTAGTTGTTGCTCTAAAAATAATTTCAAGAAAATCATCATAACTGAGTTTTTCATAGGTATTAGCTGACAACAGCCTTTGATGCAGAAAGGTGGGTGGCCATGGGTGCCAAGCACAGCAGGAACCCCCTGTGAGCCCAGGATGGTGTGGGCCAGCTTGTGCCATTAACCGGCCACCTCTGCTGCTGGGACTCTGGAGGAACAGAGAGGAGTTGAGATGTTGTTAGAAAAGAGAGAACATAAGTGGTAAAGCCACACTGGGCTTTGTTTTTTTTAAATGAAATCTTGAGCATGAAATACAAAGATGAGAGACATGAGCCTGGTCCAGGAATGATTGTGCCTTTAGACAGAAGGAAGGATACGGTGAAGGAGGAGCTGCGTACGTGGCTGTGGACCCACAACAACAAACAAACCAGGAACACACTCGCAAAGTTGTGAATGACTCTTGGTGTGAATATTACCTTAAGATAATTTCTAAAAAGCAAAATCAGATGTTAAGCAGTCCTTTAAGAAGGCCAACGGAAGAATAAATGCCAATTTATCTGTGGAGCAAGAAAACATGGGAAATTTAAAACAATAAATTACGAATAACATTCTTCTAAAAATGTATATTTTTAACTTGCTGCTTATGCATGATGACACTACAATCACAAATCACAACAATTATTAAAAAATTAACAACTGTTAAATGCTTCTGTAGTCCCGGCTTTGGGAGGCCAAGGTAGGAAGATCACTTGAGGCCAAAAGTTCAAGACCTCATGTCTACCAAAAAAAAAAAAAAGAGTTAAATTATATACACAAGTACAGATGAAATAATGTGATGTCCAGAGAGGGTACAATTGTGTCCCCCAAAAGGACATATTGAAGACCTACCGTCTGGTACCTGTGAATGTGCCTATATTTACAAACAGGGCTTTGCAGACATGGTAAAGTTGACGTGAGGTTTTCTGGGCCAGTCGCATCTGATAAGAAGAAGGAGTTTGAACTCAGATGCACGGGATGCAGGGACCCCCACTGTGTAGAGACTGAGATGGGGACCAGAGGGTGTGTCTACAAGTCAGGGAACCCAGAGGACAGCAGACAGCCACTGGGAGGGAGCGGGGCCTGGAACAGGTTTTCACCCAAAGCCTGTGGAAGAACCAACCCCGACAGGTTGATCTCAGACTTCAGACCACGGGCACGGAGGCGGAATACATTTCTGTTTTTTCAGCCACCTCGTCGTGGGGAGACCTAGGGACTCATAGAACACCTGACGTTTCTTCTCCAATAAATGAAGGGAGAGCTACGGTTGAAGCCCGAGGAGCTACTGATCTGTAACTGTGACAGCCGGGTGAGGGGTTCCAGGGAATATTTTGTGCGACTTATCATT
Source organism: Saimiri boliviensis (assembly GCF_048565385.1). Lineage (NCBI taxonomy): Eukaryota > Metazoa > Chordata > Mammalia > Primates > Cebidae > Saimiri > Saimiri boliviensis. Next base: position 489,424 of record NC_133449.1, on the reverse strand, counting down.
TCATGTTTTCTTAATATAAGCAAATCCACACTTATATTTCTTCTTTTCATGGACGAATGTTTCCAATGCTATACACACTTGCTTCACCTTGCTTTTTCCCTTAATATACACCAGAGCTATTTCTCACTCCTTTTTGTAACTGCATGTTTTTACATTGTGTGAACATGCCGTATCTCTTCCTCTTCAGTCTCACACCCAGGCTGTTTTCTAGCTTGGTTACCTGCAATTCTATTGCAAATCGAGCTGCATACGTCTTCTACTACTTGTGCTCAGGAGGCTACATCCCTGGAGGTAGGATTGCTTTTTCTAGAAGAAAATGATATAATATTTTGCTAGATATTGCTAAACTTCCCACTCATAGCAGTACAGCATTTTGATTCCCATCAGCATGTAAAAGAATGCCCTGTCTTACAGTCAATGGAAGAGGCTATTTTTTTTTAAAGAAATGATTATCTTTTAATTCAGTTTTAATTTGTGTTTTTCTTGAAATGAATGAAATGCAGTACTTTTAAAAAAGCATTTATTTCTTTATGAGCAGTCTGTTCATACACCTAATGTATTTTTATACATTTATTGGTCTTTCTGTTCTGTGGTTTTAGAAGTTCTTAATGTAGATGGACTTCCATCCCTTTGTGTGTGATATAACTGGTCAATATTTTTCATTTATCATTAGCTTATGCTTTTAACCATACAAATATTTTTCGTGTAATTAAACCTTCCACATCTCCTCTACTGCCTCTGGCTTTTGAGTTGTGGGGAATGAAGTAATAGATGTATGTTTCTGTGTTGCATATAGGGGTCTATCTCCTGCATTTTGATGTGATCCATTTGGAATTATCTTAGGATACACTGGGAGGAATGGGTCTAGTTTTATCTTTTCACTGACAACTGTTCCTTCTGCTCACATGGGAAGGGGCTGGAATTCTCCACGTTCTGCAGATCTTCTGTGCACAGCCTGGTGACTCCAAGTGTGGCATGTGAACACCTCCTAGGGCTGGCTGGAGATGTAGAACCCTAACCCACGTGGACCTGCTGAGCCAGAATCTGAATTTTAGCCGAATACTCAGGAGGTTCCTATATTTGAGAAGATTCGAGTTCAAGAAGAACTAACATTCAAAAGATAGTTTTTCTTTTGGCTTTTTTTCCCAAAATAATAGAAAGATTTGTTTAACAAAAAAAAATACTGCCTTCCATTACCCTCACCATACTAAGAGCACCCATTTACACCTTTTAAATTAGGGGCTCCATGTATTGCACAATGATCAGATCCTGATGTTTGTATAAAGTCACAGATGGTGATAAAGGTGCCTTTAGCCTAAGTCTGAGCAAATCCAACAATGATTCTCTTCACCAATGTCATTAAGACTTGCTTATGCCATAATTACTCATTTTTGTTTAAGTTGCCATTTTTTAGCTTTACAAACACTACATTTTATATAGTCTTGTATATTGAGTGATCGTGTTTCATTCAATACTGTGTTTCTAACATTTATTCACGCTATGAATGACTGTAGTCATTCTTTTTTCATTAATACATACTACTATACTGTGCAAATTTATTTAAAATATTTATGTATTCTATTTTTACATTCTGAGATGTGCCAATATTTTTTACCAATACAAATCATTACAAATTGTGCATCTAAAAGCCGTTCTTTTTATTTGTATTTTTTCATTTCAAAAGAGTGCTGGAATTTTTCTCAGGTGTGCATTTAGGAATAGATACATAGGGTGAGAGAAGGCATGCATGCGCAAGCTCATGTGATCATGCAAATCATTTCCGGGTCAAAAAAAATCATTTCCGGGTCACACAAAGGGGCCACATGAATTTCTGCTCCCAGAGCTGCGTGGGAACCTGGCCCCAGCCAGTGTCACACATGTTCGTGGGTGACTGTCACCAGATCAGGGCTTGTGAACTGACATCTATATAGTCAAATGTATTGACTTTAGTTATCCAGTTACTTCAGGTTATGCTTATAAAAATGGCTTGATATTTTTAGATCTTAAAATGGTTACGTTTTATTTAATGCTCTATCCTCTTGAATTAGTTGCAAATAATTCACCTTTGTGGAACAAAAGGCCCAACTCGGAGCATCTTAAATACATGGAGACTTTTTTCCCCAAATAATAGGAAGTCAAGGGCTACACAGTGGCTGGCACTGCTTCACCTCTGCTGTGAGGAGACAGATCCTACAGTCACGTCTACACACCAGGCCACGGGCCACGTTCTCACGGAGCCCGAGACCACAGAGTTGCAGAGTCAGCGGCCGCCCGAGCCCTCCTTGCCCACTGCGGTTCCGGAGCTGCCCTCGTAGGGCGCACGTGAGCCTACAGCTCCTGCCCCACTCTGCTCATCTAGGTGATCAGAGAATTTTTTTTTTTACTTTAGGTGTACTGTATACTATATCTGGCATTTCTTCCCATATTATCCCTCCCACCCTCCCCACCCTCCCCACCCTCCCTACCCCCGATGTCTCTCCCCTATCCCTCCAACTGTCCCCAGTGTGTGATGCTCCTCTCCCTGAGTCCACATGTTCTCATTGTTCAACACCCACCTATGAGTGAGAACATGCGGTGTTTGGCTTTCTGTTCTCGTATCTGTTTGCCGAGAATGATGGTTTCCAGATTCATCCAAGTCCCTACAAAGGACACAAACTCATCCTTTTTTATGGCTGTGTAGTATTCCATGGTGTATATGTACCACATTTTCTTTGTCCAGTCTATCATTGATGGGCATATGGGTTGGTTCCAGGTCAGAGAATTTAAGAGGAAAACAGGAAGCCGTTGCTTCTCATGAGTTGAAGCCCATGTGATCCACTGGATCACACACTAACAAATATTTTGTCTCTATTTTATTTTCTGAAAATTTATGTTAAACTCAGATAGTAGCTTATCTGACAATTTTAATTTCCCAGGGGATAAGTACTGTGTTTTTTTCTCTGTGCCCTTATGGTTTGAACAGCACGTTGGGAGGGATGGGCCATAGCTGGGAGTGGCACCCCTCCTGTCCCTGCCCTCATGCTGGCACCCCACCCACCCACGCAAGGACAGTCCTGTGTATCTCATCACCCCACGGGCTCCAGGACCCTGAGCCCGGGATGCAGGTGATGCTTCTTTCTTTCCCTACGTGGTCCAGACATGAGCCTGAGCTCCAGCTATCTCTATTTAAGTGTGTGACCAGGGAAAGGAACAAACCAGGCTGTGATAACCAGACTTCCTCTCTCCAGTGAAAAAAAAAAAGCAAAAAATACAACAACTAAAACTAAAATGCGTGGCTTGATTACTGAGTCTTCTTTCATCACGGAATTCATTGCTCCTATAGATCACCCAGCGTGCGATAAAGGAACTCACTACACAAAAAATGAAACAAAATGTTCCCTTGTCCGCCGGCTTGATTTGGTTATTATAGCAGCTCCATTTCAAATTTTAAAATAGGAATTGGGGGAACATGACGCTTCCGTGTGCCCTGTGAGCTCATGCTCCGCATGGCTGCGGCTTCCTGTTTACCAGCCCTTGCCTGGACCATCCATTTGCCATCTCTGCCACTGGCCCACGGCCCGTTCATAAAGGAGATTTCTGTTTACTGCCTGCTATTTAGAGTTCTTCCATCAAAGTTTGATTGGCAGTGTTTTACTCCATTATGTTATCATGCTCCTTCCCACCAGCTGTCTTCTCTGACTCAGTGGCGTTCAGATGAGCGGGGCTCACCTGTGCCCACATCTCCCTGTTCACCATTGCTGGTGGCTGCTGACCTTGCTCTGCAAGGCCCCTGGCAGGCCCTCCTCAAACGGTGTGATGGAGGCATTGCAAACTGGGGCAGGGCTGAAGCCACAGGCCAAAGGCTGTGGGCGGCCGGCAGGTGTGACCCACGCAGTGCCGCTTCCTGCAAAGATCATCTGTGTGGCTCAGCTACCTTCCCATCTTATCAGCACCCAGCAGAACGATTGCTATACACTTTGCTGAATAAAATTAAAATCCAAATGTAATCTTAGATGATAGTTAGGAGACACTTCTTACCTAGAGAATAAGTGAATCCAGCCCAGGGTATCAGTCCATCCTCACATTGCTTTAAAACAATGCAATTCTTTCCCTACGTGGTCCAGACATGAGCCTGAGCTCCAGCTCTCTCTATTTAAGTGTGTGACCAGGGAAAGGAACAAACCAGGCTGTGATAACCAGACTTCCTCACAGTGCACAAGTGTACAGGAAGCGTGGCGGCTTCTGCTTCTGGGAGGCCTCAGGGAGCTTCCAGTTGTGGCACAGGCAAAGTGGGAGCCAACTTTCATGGCTGCAGCAGGAAGGGAGGTGCCACACACTTTTCAAAACCAGCTCCTAGGGGAGCTCTCTCACTTTACAGGAGCAAGTCAGGTGGTCCTAAAGCATTCATGAGAATGCCACCCCATGATCCCCTCACCTCCTGCCAGGCCCCAGCACTAGGGTCTACCATTCAATGTAAGATGTGGCTGGGACACAGATCCCAACCATGTCACCCACCCATGTCACCCACCCAGTGATCTCCTTCTGTCCGCTGTGGTGCTTCACAGAAATGATGAGCGTGGGCCACGGGAGAAAGGCCTGTCCCGTGTGAAACCAGACCTCTGGTGCCGCTGCACGCACCTCCCTGAGGTTTCTGCTAGGCACAGTGGAGATAGAACCAAACCAAAGTGACCACCCCACTGTTCCGATTCCTGCTGTGTCTCTTCACCCCCACGCAGTCAGTGCAAGGGCCCTGGCAGGAGGCGTGTCTAAACCCACAGGTGGGGGCTGGGCATGGCTGAGGGCACAGGGCCACCCCACTGCTTTACTTTCCACAATGGATTTGCAGGTCTGGATGCAGAGATACTAAAAAAGTGACATAATGCTGAACAAAGCACTGGGACGGAGGGGTTTGGCCCAGACCTGGCAGGACATGTGAGCAGGGCTGGGCTTAAGTGAGGCAGCACTTCAGGGACTGGACCCAAGCACAGGACTCCCAGAGAGAGAGGAATGGGGCATGGAGGAGAGCCAGACCCGGCCCTCGGTCTCCTGGTCACCAAACAAAGAATGTATACTTGCAGGTGAAGCGACTGTTGCTTAATTTTTCTCTTGGTTTGAAATGTGGGGGCCTATGCCTACCTCTGTCGTCTCTGATGGAGGCTGCAACTTGATTAGAAGTCAGCATACAACACAGACACAGACTTCCCTCTGTAAGGCGGAGCATGGAGAAAAATAGTAGAATGTATTTAACACGGAGTTAAAACAATCGCATAACAGAAACCGTATTGTGCAGTGGACACTTACCTCAATAACTAAATGGAAAGCTAAAGTAAAAAATCCGCCACAACTTAGAAAAAGAGCACGAGAAGTTTCTAAAGATGAGGGGCAGTGGAGACAGACGAACTTGGCAGAATTTAACCCGTGAACCACAGAACTCGCAGGTGGACGGCAGAGCCCTGGGCAGAGGCAATACCCAAAGACAGCAGAAGATAGCGCTCCCCTCGCTTTGTTTGTGAGGCATAAATATTCGCCTCCTTTTAAAGTCATTGCATCATCTCCTTATGCTTGAAATTCACATTTTACTGATTGTTAGTGAGGCTGGAATCTTTTCATGAATGTAATGTAGCTATTTAGTTTTCTTATACTTGCCTGATCTTTTGCCCAGTTTTCTACTACTGTATGTGTGTTGCATTTTCTTTAAATCGCGACAGTTCATCTATTCTGTATTTTGGGTGGATTAAAGATTTAATATCAAGATAAATTTTAAAGATGTTTGGGGGGAAATGATGAGTATCTTCATAAAGACTAAAATAAGGTAGAATCTTAAATATTTACGGAAGCATAAATGTTGAGTATATTAATCAATTCAGCTACACAAAATTTTACAACTTTTATTTACAGATGAATACCATAAAATGAAAAAACACAGCCTCGTGGAAAACAATTGCAGCTCCCAAAATACCTTCGAGATGAGCATCTGAAGCAAGATAACAGGAAACATGAAGATGACGATCTCTAATGGCTGCACCTGCAGAGCCCTCTGTGTGCCTGCGGTCCCACCAGGTCACTGCACGGCCATCCATCAGGATTGTCATGCACGAGGGGGCCACCATCCACCATAGAACTACAGGGTCACCCACCAATGCTCTCATGCACGAGATGGGGCCACCATCCATTGGAGAACTACAGGGTCACCCACCAGTGCTCTCATGCACGCGAGGGGGCCACCATCCATTGGAGAACTACAGGGTCACCCACCAGTGCTCTCATGCATGAGAGGGGGCCACCATCCACCGGAGAACTACAGGGTCACCCACCAGTGCTCTCATGCACGCGAGGGGGCCACCATCCATTGGAGAACTACAGGGTCACCCACCAGTGCTCTCATGCATGAGAGGGGGCCACCATCCACCAGAGAACTACAGGGTCACCCACCAGCACTCTCATGCGTGATAGGTTATCTCATCTTGCCCATGCACTAAAGTAGGAACTATGCTTTTTCTATTTCTCACAGAAAAGAAAGACTTGCAAGGTTTAGTATTACTTGGACAGATGTGGGTAGCAGCGGGCTTCACCCTGCTCGTGGGATCAGAGCCAGTGACACCCCGAAGGCACTCCTAGGTCCCTGTGACGGCTGCAAGTAGGGCCCCCCAGGCACAGCCCTGTCTTGCGTCTCCTGGTCATTTGGTGCTGAACCGGCCCTGCGCCCTGCTGCTGAGAGGGATTCCTGCCATGAGAGGGCAGCGGGGAGGACTCGGGCTCAGCTCTGAGGGAAAGCGAAGGTGAGAAGCAGAGAAGAGGCCTGGCCCTGGAGTGAGGAGACAAACGTCAGCCGCACACTGGGGCACAGCCCTGCCAGGCGTAGCCTTGGACCCACCTCTATAGGCACAGATATAGACACAGACACAAACAAAGGCACAGACACAGACAGAGATACAGAGAAAGAGACACAGACATAGACAGAGACAGAGACACAGACAGACGTAGCCTAGACACAGGCATAGAGACACACACATAGGCGTAGACGTGAGCAGAGGCATAGATACAGACAGAGACAGAGACGTAGATTAGCACACGTTCTGTCTGCGGCCTCACGAGGTTTGCGGTCGCGCCCTGGCAGGTGGTGCCCCTGGAATGCCGGTCCATGTGGGTTGTGATCGCCCATCCCGAGGCCCAGGTGCCTCCACTCCAGGCGCTGCAGTGCGTTCCTCAGAAGCACAGGTGTGGTCAAGACACAGCGGGACCTCACTTCTAAGGGTGCGTCGCTCCCACCCCCACCCCCATCCTTTTGTCGCCGTCAAGGGTCTCTGCTGTTGTAGGACTATATTTCCGGAGTGTCAATAAAATTCCACCCTAGTCATGGTTTCTCTCAATAAGTAGGACGAAGACACAGAGGACCAGCCATCAAATCTGCAGCTGACGTTAAACGGGAGGGATGGCAAGGAGACCTTCTTGGGCTGGAAAGAAGCAATTCTAGAAAAATAAAATTTAACATTGTAAGAGTAAAATCGGATATTTGCATTCACAAAACCAACTTACCAAGCTGTCAACCATAGAAATGAGCCTTGCAAACCATCCAAGGGCCCTGCAGCTGTGCTCTGAACCCCACGTTCTTGTTTGAGTGAGGGTCCTAGTCCTGTGGGCTGCTCCCAGCCAAGGCTGCACACATCAGGGGCACCGAGGCATCCTGGCAGCCTGCATGGCCAAGGACCCCCCTCCAGCTTTGCTGAGCCTTCCTGGGACCTCGCAGCGGCTCCCAGAACCTCCCTCCCATGCTCCTTCTCACTGGGTCAGAGACCTCCAGGGTCTGACGGTTCTCCTAGCCTGGGGCTCCTCCTCATTTTCTTTCACAGGCATTTTTCCTGATTGAATAAAGAAGAAGAAGAAGGAAGATTTTGCATCTCTAATTCTGCCTTGGCACCTGCTTCTTGGAGAGCCTGGGCTGGCACTGAGTGTGGGACAGAGATTCTGATCACAAATCCTGTGGTACCTGCCCTGGCAGTGATCACAACATGAACGTGATGAGCTACTGAAAAATTAACTGAACCATGAGCTGGGTTCAGGGAAGAAGAACACCTGGAAATGTCCATTTCAGCACATGCTGGACACCTCCTTGGCTGGGCTCTGTGGTGGTTCAGGAGATGCTCAGACACATCAGGTCATGGTTTTGTTGACACTCGGTGTCTTGTGGATAGGAGGAGAGCGGCCCCCAACCTCCTTTGCGATGCTCACACTAACCCTGGGGGCCGCATGTGGCTGAGCTGGAGATTTGCACCTCCAAGGAAGGCGGAGAGCTTGGAGCACTGCAGAAAGCAAAGGAGCACAGGCAGCGCCTGAGGACTGTGTCCCAGGAGACGGGAGGAAGTGAACTGGAGAGAATGGTCTTTAGGGCAACATGATTCCTGACTCACACATTTGAAGCACTCATTTGTGGAAGAGGAGATTTTATCCACTGTCTTTGAACATGGGGTCATCATGGAATAGGCAAAGAGAAATTCAGGAAAACCTGTGGCACAGCAAAGCAGTTTCTAACAGTGTTTTTAAACCTGAAATGTGATGCCCTTGAAAATGATGAATCCACTGTTTTCTGGAAACGTTCAGAGATACAAAATTGCCTGTGATAGAAGTCGCGGAAGGAGCGCCTGAGCGTTGCAAGGACACGGGGCGGGACCTAACGTCTGCTGCAGCCTGGTCAGTCTGCCATCGGGGAGGTGGCTTCTCATGTATCTACTCACAGCTGCTTCTCGAGGGCTTTCTAAGGAACTTTGTGTGTCAAGCATTAGACTAAATGTTAAAAGTGCACATTCCATACCTAAGGCTAGTCTCTTAACAATAAAACTGACACGGAGGAACGTCTTAGTCCATTTGTGCAGCTAGAACAAAACGCTTGGACCTGGGTAATTGATAAGTAACGGATTTACCGCTCACGGTTCTGGAGACTGGAATCCGAGATCAAGGCCTTGGCAGGGTCCGGGTCGGGCGATGGCTGCATCGGCTTCCAAGGTGGCTTGCTACTGTGTCCTCCCGTGGCGGGAGGGGTGGAAGGGCAGAAGCCAGAACGCTGCATGAAGCTTCTTTTTAAGCTTTGATAAGCATTCATCAGCTCCACCCATTCGCAAGGGAGGAGCCCTCATGATCTATTTGCAACGATGCAAATACTTACAGAGAAGTCCCCGAGCAGTGTCCATCAGGCACCCGGTTTCAATCTGCAGTATTTGATTGGAAAAAATAAAGATATTCAAGGTATGAACTCACCTTCACTCAGTGTGCAGTTGAATTGGGGGTCCAAGATTAATGCAATTGAAATAAAACTAAGCAAAACTAGAGAGAAGAGATACAGCTCTCATCTGCCCCTCACCACGAAGGCCACGTGACATCACGCAGAGAGCCTTGACCCAGCAGCAATGAGGCGGGCACATGAGCTGGGCCTTGCAAACCCCTGAGCCCTGCAGAGCCAAGAAAGAGCAGAGGGGGTCGGTGGGAATGGGAGCCCCTCGAGGCAATTCCTTCCAGACCCTTCATTTCCCCGTCAGCACGATACATGCCGCCTGCGGTGTGACCCCACCGAGTGGCAAAGGTAAGCTGAGAACACCCGTGAGCCTGCCTTCTGGATGGAAAACGTGCACGTGCGTGTGGCTTGTACCTGCCCTTAACTACACTGAATTCCTGACGCCAGGGCTGCACCTTTCACCTCTGAATCCGCAGAGGCTAGAAGAGTGCCTGGCCCAAAGCAGCACTCGCTCAGTATTTTCTAACTTATTGAAAAGTGTGAATGGACAAATGAACCTTTTTCTATTTCAAATGAGGTGAACCTCCCGGTGAGATTAAAATAGCATGCCTTGCTCAGCGATAAGAATCACCCTTTCTCCATCCCCACTTCTGGACAGACGCCTTCACAGCGAAACCCACGTGCACTTTGTCCAACCACAGGCTGTGCACAGCAGTGCCTCCTGGCAAAAGTTTTGAATTTTCTCTGGTTTTGTGAATTTTATTTTACACTGGGCTGAGTAACTCAGTTTCAAGGGGCTAGGTCTCCAACATGTTACAGTTCATGGTAAGGACACATCTGGAGTGTCCGGGCACATATGGTTTAAAATTTATTTGTGAATGTTATACTCTGGGTCTTTCACCTTAAAATTATGCATGTTTTCAGATTCAAAAGCAAGTGTTTGTGAGTTAGCATTCACAATTTGTCTCAGTCTCAAAAGCAGATATTAAAGGTCCACATAAACTCTGGAGATGATGTTAACTGAGTTTTTTCCTGGTGAGCAGTTGTATTTTAAAGGGAATTTTGCACTGGGAGGAAAGAGAAGCCTGGATGTTAAAGGCACGCCCTCCGGTTCAGCATTCAAGCCCGCTGGGAACCATTGCAGCATCCCCAGGCCAGTCACATCTCTTAACTTGGTTTTTACAGAGATGTTGCTAGAAATATTGAGAAATGGAGTTTAAAATTCAAAACTTCAGCTAACTCTAGAAAGTCTTGCCATGGATGTAGAGACAGTTCTTCACAGAACTGAGGGACTGACAGAGGCTCTGTAATTCCAGCTTCTTTATAGGATTTAAACAACAACAACAACAAAGAAAGAAGAAAAACATGAAAAAGCAGGAGAAGGCTAAATCCTGAAGGATGAATTCACACAGGGGAAGAAGACAGAAAACCCAGCTTTTCTCAGCGAACACGAAGATCAGGAAGTGCACAGACAGGTGGACCGTGAGCTCTCCATCTGCGCACTAAGAGCACATGGAGGTGGGCACCTCCAGGGCCGCCAGGAATCTCTGATTCTGTCCACACAGCTCCACCTTTTACCGTAGTTTAATTTCTAGCATTCTCTCTTCCCAAAGGAACAGAAAAACTTCTTTTATAAGTTAAAGGGACATGTTCTCTTAGTATTAATTGAGTTTTGTATGATACAATAATACATTCTGCAAACAATACTTTTACTTTTTAACTTTTGAGCTCAGGGGTACAAGTGCAGGTTTGTCACACAGGTAAACTTGTGTCACGGGGGTTTGTTGTACGATTATCTCGTTACCCAGGTATTAGGCCTGGTGGCCATTACTTATTTTTCCTGATCTTTGCCCTCCTCCGACCCCCCATGCTCCGACAGGCCCCAGTGAGTGTGGTTCCCTCTGTGTGTCTGTGTGTTCCGTCGCTCACTTCCCACATGTAAGTGAGAACATGCGGTGTCTGGTTAATTGGTGAGGACCATGATCTCCAGCTTCATCCATGTCCCTGCAGAGGACGGGATCTCATTCTTTCCTATGGCTGCATGATACTACACTTTCAATCCCACGATTTTTAGTATTATATGTTGAACGCATGCCTATTCACAGATGCTACATTATACACTTGTCTTTTCCTCAGGAAAAAAGCCAGGAGTCTGAATGGGTCTCGAGGAGTGGCTGAGAACGCACCATGTGCTGTGAGGTCATGGAGATCGTAACAAGGTGGGGATGCTGGAGAAGCTGCCCACGTCTCACCCTCTCAGAAACACACTTCTCTTCCTGGACACATTAAAGCATTCATTCATTCACTTTACAAAGGATATTGCTTGTTCTGTGAAGCACACAGGACTATAAAGGTATACTTAATGTAGCCCCAGCTGCCCCTAAGAATGTTACTGAGACAGACCAAATTAAAGTACTCATCATAACACCAACCAGCTAGACACATACACAAGCAAAACCCTGACGCTGCCCCATGCCCAGAGAGCACCAGGATCGTAGGGACTGGCATCCAGCCAAGACCAGGGCTCAGGGACGGGCGAGTCAAAAGTCAAGCTCGAGAGAGACCTTCGATAAAGGAGATAAAGAGCAAAGCGAGAAGGCAGACTACTGGCCTTCTAGGAAAATGAAACGCCATTTCTGAAAACACAAATTTATGTAAATGCATGGCATATTTGGAGAATATAAATAATTTCTGTGAATAAAATGCATCAAATTAGATAAATATAGCTAAATAGTATAAGCTCTCTCCTAAGGGCTATGAAGAGCCGTGAAAAGAACCTCACTGCCTCACATGTAATATGGAAAACTCACTCACACAGCAGGTAGCCTAGGGAGAATCTGGGTGGGGTGTGTCTGGAACATCAACGCACTTGTGTTAATAGCCACTGGGGTGGAGAATGGGAGAAATTCTGAAGGAACGTCACGTATACAGGATTTGACCGAGGTCTGTAGGTAAAGGAAGGTGCAATCATGGAATGCAATGTTTGGGGCTGGCAACACGAGTCCCAGTGTTTGGGGCCATTCAGGAAATGCTCACGAGGGAACAGGAAGCGGAAGAGCAACTTCTCTGTCCTGACGCTAACACATTCGATCTGTGGCTGGTGCTCACACAGACCTTCAGCCCGCAGTGCCTCACGGCATGGGCACCAGTAAGGGTGTTTGTGTCACCTGCTTTAATCTGGGCTTCCTGGAAGCAGCTGCTTTATTAGGCGTTCAGTAAATGTTTGTTAAGAAGACAAATTGATGAATTCCTCTGGCTTGCCTTGTGTACATCTCACAGTAGAAAAGCGTGGACTTCCCAGTTTCCAATTAATTTCATGAAAGTTACCACACTTTGGTTTCCTGATTAAGAGTGTTTTGTGACATTACAGTAGATACGGCTGAAAACAGCAGCAAGAGGACCACAGCTGCCTCTGAGAGCTCTCTGGTTCACGCTAAAGTGAATTTCCTTGTTCACCTGTTTTCTCAGCCAGATTACCTGACATGTCCTTCATCCCTCAAACCAGCAACACAATTAGATAGAGGCAAGACCCCAATAAAAAACAGATGCTACTGCTTCAGAAATGAGGCTTTGTTGGGAACATAATTTCAAGGTCTGAAGCATGAATAATTTCCCCAAAGCAAAAGAGTTGTTGGTCATGTTAGATTCCCAAGAACATTACTTTTAAAAGCCTGCTGACAAAATTGCTTAGTGTATTCAGCCCTGACAGGCGGTTAGTCAGAACGGCTTTGCTCCCCAGGGAAACACAGAAGGTGGAAATGCACAATTATTAGGATAGAGGTCGCTGACAAAGCTCCTCTTATTGAAAAACAGTTGATGTAAATATACAAATTGCATGCTCACTTACATATGAAGTGTAGCTAATTTTCATTTTCCATTTCAAGATGCATTTTTATTTTCTGACAAATATGTTCTTATAACAATCCTTCCTGTTTCATACAACAGCTTTGTAACATCTTCTAAAGTATTAAAAGCAAACTCAGAAATGTTGTGCTTTTTATACGCAATTTTAACCTATTTTGTTCATTCTTTGGCTTAAAATATTAAGCTTAACAATCAGACAAAATCTTCACTGCTCAGGTATTCCATTTAGCAGTGACATTAATAGTGATTTACCCTGAAATTGTATGAAGACCACACAAGCAGCCAATGAGCATGCCACCATCAACACGGTGGGGCGGAAGCCCCCCGCCATCCTCCACCTGGTGGGGTGGGAGCTTCCTGTCATCTGCCCACAGAAGCATCAAATTTTACAACTAAGCATCAAGTTTTACACAGGCACCCAATGAGAGTGCCACCATCAACACGGTGGGGCAGGAGCTTCCTGCCATCCTCACAGGAGAAGGTCCAGCACACTGACAGAATTAAAAAATCCAAGAATGAATGTTTTGAAGTGGACAAAAAGAATGGTTTCACCTTATCACTCCTCCTGCCATTGAGTGTAGCTCAGTGCCACCGGGAACCCCTCGGCCCATGATCTCCCTGATAGAGGAAAGTGAAAGCATAGTGAGTGAGCACCCAGCCTCCCAGCCTGGAGGATATTGCCCAAGAGGCCCACTTTTCTTGCCCCATCTGGAACACTGAGGTTATCAGCACAGCTGTGTGTTGGGAGATGCCAGGAGCACAGAAGAGAGATGGGTGTTTTGCCAACACTCTGCAGATCCATGTGGAAGCCCACTCATGAGTCACTTGGGACATCCACATATGGATCCCCGAACCAGCCCATGGGTCCCCCAAGTGACACATACAGCTCTCCTCCTGCTGCCCCTAAGCCGGCTCCCCAAGCATGCCCCTGCAGACAGCCAGTGCAAGCATAGCAAGCAGACACCGAGCTCAACTCTGCAGAATTTGGAGAAGACACACACTGGAGAAAACAAATGGGAGGCTTTTAGCACGTGTCCTGGCTTTGCAGGATCAGAAGGTATACAATCTTCAGAACTTCCTGCCAAGAAGGAACATGAGGGATTAAGCAGGTGCATCCACAGAAAAGATCTATAATGGCCCCAGAATCCAAAACAGGGCTGATTGGTGAAGGTATTTCTTTTCTGAAGCAAGTCGGTAAATACTGGAGAAGGTGACCACTTCTTCAAATGTGTCTAAAGCAATGTCAGAATTTAAAAAAAACATGAAAAATTTCAAGAAAACAAGACACCACTAAAGGAGCATCATAATATTCCTACAAGCAACCCTAGAGAAATGGAGATACACAAATTGCCAGAAAAATTCAAAATAATTGTGTTAAGGAGGCTTGGTGAGCTACAGCAGAACACAGACACTCAACAAAATTAAAAAAATAATACCTAAACAAAATGAGAAGTTCAACACAGAAATAAAAATTGTTCTTAAAACTAAATGATAGTTCTGGGGCTGAAGAGCAAATTAATGAAATTTAAAAATGCAACAGGTGGCATCAATGTCTGACTTAAACAGAAGAAACTTGAAGATGAGGCATTTGGAAATATTGAGTGGGAAAAAAAGAGATTGAGAAAGAGTGAAGAAATTTTACAAAATGTATGGGACACCATCAAGACAGCTATAATTCATATTACAGAGGTCCAAAAAAAAAAAAAGAGGGAGACATCTTACTTTAAAAAATAATGGCTTCAAATTTACCAAAGCTGTGAAAACATATGGACATTCAAGTATGTGAGGCTGAAATGTGTCCAATTAAGTTCAATCCAAAGAAGACTTCACCAATACACATTATAATAAAACTATCAAAAAATCAAAGACAGAGAGAGAATTTTGAAAGCATCAATAGAAAAAAAGCAAATCAGAGAGAAGGGAACACCTACAAGGCTACTAGAGGATTTTTCAGCAGAAACCTTGAGAGCCAGGACAGAGGAAGATGCTATATTTGAAATGATGAGAAAAAAAAGAAAAAACCCTCAATCTGACAAGCAAAAAGACTTCACTAGAAAGACAGTCTTTTAGAAATGAAAAAGAGATGAAGCCTTTCCCAGTCCAACAACAGATGAAAAATTTCATCACCAATATACCTGACTCCAAGAAAAGCTAACAGAGGTTCTTCAAGTTGAAACAAAGTATGTTAACTGACAGAATGAAAATACAACATACAAGACTGACAGATAAACACATGCAGTCAATTTAGAATACTTTAACAATATGACAATGATGTCTAAGTAACTTATAACCCTATAAAAATATTAAAAGACAAAAGTATTAAAATTGCTATAGCTACAAGCATTTGTTTATGGATACACACATAAAAATATGTAAATTGTAACATCAAGAATGTAAAATGCTGAGGGGGGAGTAAAGTGAGAATGTTTTGATTCAATCAAAGTTAAGTTGTTACCCATTTAAAATAGGCTGATATAACTATGAAATGTTTTATTTAAGCCTCCTAACCATCACAAAGCAAACTATGGTAGATACACAAAAGATAAAGAAAAATGAATTAAAGGATACTACTTGAGAAAAGCATCGTATCATGAAGAAAGACAACAAGAGAGAAAG
Organism: Saimiri boliviensis; assembly: GCF_048565385.1. Taxonomy (NCBI): domain Eukaryota; kingdom Metazoa; phylum Chordata; class Mammalia; order Primates; family Cebidae; genus Saimiri; species Saimiri boliviensis. Next base: position 473,739 of record NC_133449.1, on the reverse strand, counting down.
AAAGAAACAAAAGGTCTACAGAACAGCCAGAAACAATTAACACGTGGGCAATGGCTAATCCTTACCTGTCAGTAATTACCTTGAATGTAAATGGGTTACATTTTCCAGTCAAAAGACATAGACTGGCTAAATTGATTAAAAATTAAAAAAACAAGATCAACTACATGCTGCCTACAAGAGACTCATTTCAGCTTTAAGAATACACATAAGCTGAAGGTGAAAGCAAGAAAAAATACATTCTATGCAATCAGAAACCACAAAATAGCAAGCGTGGCTATACTTGTAGCAGCCAAATAATCTTTAAGTCAAAAACTATATCAACAAACAGAGAAGGTCATTATATAATGATAATGGGGTCAATTCATCAAGAGGATCTAACAATGATAACCATATATGCATCCAATATCAGAGCACCTAAATATAGAAAGCAAATATTAACATATTTGAAAGAATAAATAGACTGTAATATAATAACTACAAGGGATGCTGTTACCCCACTTTCAATAATGTATATATTATCCAGATAGAAAGCCAATAAGGAAACACTGGACATGATCTACACTTTAAACTAAATGGACCCAACAGGCATATACAGAACATTCCATCTAATGGCAGCAGAATACTTACTCCCCTTAAGACACTCAGAACACACTCAGGGGTACCTCATCTGTTAGGCCATAGAACAAATCTTAACAATTTTGAAATTATATCAAACATCTTTTCCAACCATAAAGGTATGAAATTATAAATCAATAACAGAAGGAAAAGTGGAAAATTCAAAAATACGTGAAAATTAAACAACCCATTCCTGAACAGCCAATAGGTCAAAGAAATAAAAACTGAAAATAACATGAGACAAATACAGTGGAAATATGATGTACAAAAACTTATACGATACAGCAAAATCTGTTCTAATACATTTGTAGTGTTAAATGCCTTCATGAAAAAAAAACCTAAATAACCTAATATTATACTTCAGGGAACTGAAAAAAGAACAAACTAAGTCCAAAGTTAGTAGAAAAAAGGAAACAGGACCAACAAAAATATAAATGAAATACAGTCTAGAAGAACAATAGAAAACATCAACAAAACTAAGAGTTGGGTTTTTTTTTAAGATAAGCAAAATTAACAAACTTTTTGCTAGAGTAACAAAGAAAAAGAGAGCAGTCAAATAAAAATGAGAGAGGAGACATTAAAACATACCTTACAAATGCAAAGGATCAGTACAGACTAAAATGAACAATTATTACATTCTATCAAATGGGTAACCTAGAAGAAACAAACCAATTTTTAGACACATGCAACATACTAAGACTAAATTATGAGGAAATAGAAAATCTAAATGGATCAATAATTAGGGAGATTGAATCAGTAATCTAAAGCTGTCCACCAAACCCAGGACCTGATGGCTTTGCTAAGTGAATTCCACCAAGTATTTAAAGAATTCACACCATCCTTCTCACACTTTCTCAAAAACTTGAAGAGTAGGAAAGACTTCCAAACTCACGTTACGAAGCCAGCATCACCCTAATACCAAAGCCAGACAAGGACACTACAAGAGAAGAAAATTACAAGTCTATATCCCTGATGAATGTAGATACAAAAATACTATGCATAATAGTTTTAATTTATTTCCATAAATAAATGGAAAGATACTCCATGTTCATAAACCAGAAAATAACTATTGTCAAAACAGCATCACTATCCAAAGTGATCTACATGTTAAATATAATCTATGCCTAAATTTCAATGACATTTTTCAGAAAAAATTTTAAAAATCTATTCTAAAATTTGTATGGAATCACAAAATACCCCAAATAGCTAAATCAATGTTGAGGAAGATGAACAAAGCTGAAAGTGTCACACTTTCTGATTTCAAATTATATTGCAAAGCTATGGTTATCAAGATAATATGGTACTGGCACACAGACTAATGGAAATAGATGCATGAACCACTGAAACATAACAAAAGTCCAGAAATAAATTCAAACATTTACAGTCAACTAATCATTAGCAAAGAGACCAAGAATACACAATGGGCAAGGAAGAGTTTCATGAATAGATGGTGTTGGGAAAACTTAACATTAACTCTTAAAAAAACAAAATTAGATTCTTAACTTACACATGCAAATCAGCTCAAAATTGATTAGAGATTTAAACATGAGACCAAGACCGGAAACCACAAAACCCATATAAAAATCACGAGGAAAAGATCCATGACATTGGTCTTTGCAATGATTTTTGAATGTGACACTAAAAGCATAGGCAACAAAAGCAAAAATTAACAAATGGGATTACATCAAACTACAGACACTTATGTGCAGTGAGTGGTGACAATCACAAAATGGGAGAAAACATTTGGAAATCCTTTATCTTATAAATAGTTAATGTCCAAATTATGTAGGGAACTCATACAAGTCAAGAGCAAAAAGGAAGGAAGGAAGGAAGGAAGGAAGGAAGGAAGGAAGGAAGGAAGGAAGGAAGGAAGGAGGGAAATAATTTAAAAATACAAAGGATCTGAATTGACATTTTGTCAAAGAGGACATACAAATGACCTAAAGGTCTATGAGGAGCTCAGCATCACTAATTGTGAGAGATATGAGACTCAAAACCACATGAGATATTATCCCGTTAAGATGGCTATCCAAAAGTCAGACGTGTTGGTGAGGATTTGGCAAAAATGAAATCCTTGTATACTGGTGGTGGAAGTGTAAACTGGTACAGAAATTATAGGAAACAGTTTTTTAAAAAATTGAAAATAGACTGTCATCATAACCAGCAATGGTTCTTCCATGTACTATCCAAAGCAAATAAAAGCACCAGCTGGGGATTACTGCTCTATCACACTCACTGCAGCACCAATCACAATATCCAAGGTATGAAAATGACCTAAGTGTCCACTGATGGATGAATGGGTACGGGGATGTGATATGATGGAATATTATTCAGCCTTAAAGAAAAAGGAATTTTGTCATTTGCAACAACACACACAAAAATACCTAGGGTACATTATGCTAAGCTAGACACAGCAAGACAAATACTGTATGATCTTATTTGTCTGAGGAATCTAAAATCAGTCAAACTCACAGCAGCAAAATAGAAGTGTGGTTACCAGGGACTGCAGCAGGAAGTGGAAAATGATGAGGTGGTGGTCAAAGGGTATGAAGTGCATTCATCAAAGGAGTAAATTCTGAAGGCCTAATGTTTATCATGGTGACTATAGTTAATGATAGTGTATTATTTGTAGGTACATGTATTTGTACAATGCATACCTGAAATTTACTAAGACAGTAGATCATAAACATTCTCAACACACCCAAGAAGGTAACTATGTGGTGGGATGTGATGGATGTGTTAACTAAATTGATTATGGTAATCGTCTCACAATGTTTAGTTACATTAAAAAATCATATTGTGTATATATAAATATATAGGGTTTTGTCAATTATACCTCAATAAATCTGGAAAGAGGTATTTGATAATAAATGTGAGACTCATGTAACATACTGAGGACTGTGTCCGTTGACTATGTGGTTTCAAAGATGAGAATCTACAAACCTTGTGCAGTAGGTTCCAATATCAGTCTCTATGAGAAACTGATTAAATATGTCCCGATTAGTTATGGGATTTTATAGAAATGTTGTAGGTGGGAGAAGCAAATCTATAGATCACCATCTCAAGCAAAACATAAAAATGAAACCCAAATTATTAAAAAGCCAAGATTAAAAATAAGGAATGAGCACAGTGGTTAAACACAGTGCAGGATGGTGGTGTAGACAGTGGAGGATGGTGGTGTGAAGAGAAAGAATGACGGTGTGGACGATGAGGATACTGGTGGGGATGTTGAATATGGTGGTGTGGAGGGTGAGGATGGTGGTGTGGGTGGTGAGGATGGTGGTCTGGACAGTGAGGATGGTTGTGTGGCGGGTGAAGATGGTGGTGTGCACATGAGGATGGTGGTGTGGGTGGTGAGAATGGTGGTGTGGGTGGTGAGGATGGTGCTGTGAGTGGTGAGGATGATGGTGTGAACGGTAAGGATGGTGTTGTGGGTGGTGAGGATGGTTCTGCGGATGGTGAGGATGGTGCTGTGGTCAGTGAGGATGGTGGTGTGGACGGTGAGTATGGTGGTTTGGGTGGTGAGGATGGTGGTTTGGGTGATGAGGATGGTGCTGTGGTCAGTGAGGATGGTGGTGTGGACGGTGAGGATGGTGGTTTGGGTGGTGAGGATGGTGGTTTGGGTGATGAGGATGGTGCTGTGCATGGTGAGGATGGTGGTGTGAGTGGTGGGGATGGTGGTGTGGACGGTGAGGATAGTGGTGTGGAGGGTGAGGATGGTGCTGTGGGTGGTGAGGATGGTGGTGTGGACAGTGAAGATGCTGGTGTGGATGGTGAGGATGGTTGTGTGTTTGTTGAGAATGATCATATAGACAATAGTGGATTGTGTTGTGGATGGAGAGGGTTGTGGTGTAGATGGTTGGATTGTGGTTCATGCAGTTAACGATGGTGGTCTGCATGGTGAGAATGCTGCACAGAGTGTGTGATATGTTGGAGACAGAATTTCGAGGCATTACTGTTGGTGTTTTGTGTGAGGAAGGAGAATATAACAGGAAGAACTTTATAATTCTGCTTAGAGTGATGGATTCATTGTGGGTGACTCACCGTTTCTGCAGGAGAGCAGTGCTTCTGTGTGTCTGCAAACTGACGTGGGCATTCTTGTCTTGAAAGTCCTCTGCTCTGTAAACCCTAAGTCTTTCTTCAGGGCTGGTTTTGTTTGTTTGTTTGTTTGTTTGAGATGGAGTCTCACTTTGTCGTCCAGGCTGGAGTGCAGAGGCGCAATCTCGGCTCACTGCAATGCCTGCCTCCCAGGTTCAAGTGATTCTTCTGCCTTAGCCTCCCAAGTAGTTGGGACGACAGGTGCACCTCACCATGCCTGGCTAGTTTTTGTGCTTTTAATAGAGATGGGATTTCACCATGCTGGCCAGGCTGGTCTCGAACTCCTGACCTCGTGATCCACCTGCCTCAGCCTCCCAAAGTGCTGGGATTACAGGCGTGAGCCACTGTGCCAGCCTCTTCAGGGTTTTTTAAAGGAAGCCACGTAGGCGGCTGCTGTGACCTCTGCTTATGCAGAATAAATGCACTGTTCCTCTGTGCTCTTCTGTCTCTGTGTACACAGCACCAGTCCATGTCACACATTTAACTTGTGTCAGCTGATTTTTCCACAGACTATTAGACAAAGAATTTTTTTAAGAGAGTATGTCCCTTTTTCTCTGTTCCCAAATATCTCCATTTCCTTTATAAAATACCTTGACTGGTGAATGGGGAGTGAACACATGTGCGAGCATTTCCCATGGCATCATGGGTTGACATGCTCACATGCTGATGGGTGAACCAATCCTTATATTTGGGGGCAGAGTTTATGCAAGAACCTTCAGATAATATTTCCTTTTGACCTTACTGCTGTGCCTAGATTAGCTGCGATTCTCTAAAGACATTTGTTTATTTGATCATCTTTGACCTTCCTCTTTGGCAACTTCATGGGTGTTTAGTTTGAAAAGTCACAATGGCTTTGTTATATTACACATCAGTCCCCTCTTGCCTGGGCCATGAGTCTAAGCAGAATTGAGTCATCCAGTAACCTGCCTCCTCCTACATCACACATTTTGAACTTGAGAGATTTAAAGAGGAAGTTTTTTTTTTAAGTCAGAGAAAAAAAAAGATTCCATTAACTCAGCAATAATTCTGTTTTTAAAAAAAAACTTCTGATTTACAACAATTTGAAAAGATTGAATATCCAGTATCATCAGAAGATGGCTTCAATAATTAGAAAACTATTTCCTTTGGAAGCATTTAGTTTAACACATAATGTAATCGCTGCCCACTGCATGAACGACAACATAGGCAGCAACAAACTTTAAGATGCAGCTGCATTTCATTCAAAGCTTTATAACTGTAAAAACATGGCACTTCATAAGCTCGTGTTTTGGATTTTTGGTATGTTTTGCAAAATCTGCATTTAACATTTTAAAAGCTTCACTTTTGCCCAGCAAATCCATTACTCACATGTATATTATATTTCCTCCTCAGCCACATAGTCCTGTACCATGGTTGGGCCTGAGTGTGGATGGAAGAGACAGCCCCACATCCACACCCCACACCTGCATGCCTCCTGCCACTGTGAAACCTCTGAAGTGCGCCGTGAGGAAGTCCTGTCAAGAGATTGCTGTGGAGGACATGGCCAAATGCAAATAGGTCTTTCTGAGGGAGGGCTCATCAGACACATGGCTGTCTCATAGCAGGGCTAGTGCAGGTGAGGGGGTGAGCTGCAGGAAGAGTCCTCCAGGAGAGAACCTGGCATCTGGAACCACTGGGACAGTGACTGGGCACCAGCCAGGGCAGCTGAGAGGGTTGCCAGCCCTTTCTTGCTGCTCACAGGCTGAAATGGAGTTACGTTGCTGCTTCCTGCCCATCATAGAGCCGTGGTAAATTACACTAGCACCCTAAAACCAGATGTGGCCAATCCAGAGTGAGCCTGTCATGTTAGCCTTTACAGTAGGGTGACACTGTCTTTCATTCTGCTGGGACCTAGAGGTACAGGGACAGATGTGTATGTCAGGTCTGCACAAGGTCAGACTGGTTTTGATCAGTTAAGGTTTCCCCAGCATGGTTTTTGGCCAGGACAACTCCAGACACTGTGTTGTCAGTATTTCTCAAAAGCACTAACATTTAATTTTATTGCTCTTCCTGTTTTGCAAAGTGGCATTAACACTATTGCGTCAAGCTTGACTACTCAAGTACTCAAGCAGTGGTTGAAGATTTAAAGGAGCTTCACCACCTGTGCTGGCAGCAAAATAAAATTTGATCTTTTATAGCATCTTGCTTGATAAATAACAATAACAAGCTTCTCCTGAACTGCGGACCACGTTCCTTTCATTCAAGTTTTAGAAATGGATGACTGTTAATTCTGCCCATGTCCCCTAGCATAGTATGTCTAGCTCACAGAATCAAGGGTAATTTCGGTTTTGTAAATGCCATTGACGCCTTCCAACCACACCCCAGGAGCACACCTGCAGTTGGACAGCTGGGCTCATGAATGGTTGCAGCAGAGAGGACTCATCCTGGGGAGCCACAGGTTGTCAGGAAGGGGGTGTCAGGAAGGACTTATCATAGGGTTTGGCTTGTGCTTGGTAATTTGGGGGGTGGATTTTCTATGGATTGGATCTCCTCAGAAAGCAGAAATAATTTTATGACTTGGTCTCAAATAAATCTTCTTTAAGAAGAGGGAAGATGAGAATAGGCTGAGCTGGTAAAGATGCAGCTGCCCCTCACATTAGCTGGAAAGGGGGTCTGGGGATTTTGTGGTTTGAACGATGTTCCTGTTTTATCTGTTCTCTGGGTGATTACCAGGTGGGTCTTATTTTTGTCTTGATTCATGATTGGCTTGTCTGAAGTTTATGTTCTCTGAGTTGTCCAACAGGAGAGAACAAAGCATTTCCCCAAGGCACAGGCCAGTCCTGGCTGCCAGGGACTGTTTTTCATTCTCAAATTTCACAACTATGAACTTACAACCCTACAGTCAGATGGCCAGGAGAGGTCAGGTGCTATGTGCATGGCCAGATTGTCAGCATCTGCACAGTGACCAAGGATGGTTCGTTCTTCCTGCTGACTGTCTGTGGCACTGCCTCCACCCAGCCCATCACACAGGCTGTGAGCTCCATGTGTCCTAAGGCCTGAAGGATGACTTCTAACTGGGACTCCTTGGGCCTCATCGCACACCAATATCTGTTCTGAAATTACCACTAGAGTTGCAGACCCCAGGCACTGCATGCATTTGAGCTGTCTGTGTCTTCATTCTCTCAATAACCAGCCCAGGGAGGATTCTAAGTCAGGTGCTCTGGGGCCGGACCAATCACTAGTGTGCTTTCAAGTGGAATTAGCTTTCTCAGCTAATTCCAATGTATAGTCATGATCAAGGGCTGCTGCTTCAGGATATGACACAGAAGACGTCAGATTGAGGACCAGTTCTGCTGAACTAATCAACCGTTTTTCCTGGATATCGTTGTAAAACTCAAATTAACCCCAAATGTGCAATAACTTTCTCTCCTGCGTGGCCTCCAGGGGCCCTGACTTATGAATCCCTTTGATAATGCTGGAATGCTGGAAGTAGGGGAAAGGGAGGGGCAGGCACATCCACTCAGCTACCACTCTGTCCTGACTTTCCATTCAGCCTCAGCTTCCAAGTTTGCTTGTCTCACCAAGGGTCTGTGAAAAAATAGCCTCCAAAAATTAGCTAGAAAATCTGGAGAAAAGCCTGTATTTGAAAGTCTCATGATATGGTTTGGCTTTGTCCTCACCCAATTCTTATCTTGAACTGTAATCCCCAGAATCCCCATGTGTTTGGGAAAATGCCTGGTGGGAGATGATTGTTTATGGGGACTACTTCCCCCATGCTGTTCTCATGCTAGTGAGTTCTCAGGAGATCTCATGGTTTCATAAGGGGCTCTTCCCTCTTCACCCCTCATTCTTCTCTCTCCTGCTGCCATGTGAGAAGGTCCAAGCTTATCCTTCACCTTTCTCCATGACTGTAAGTTTCCTAAGGCCTCCCCAGCCATGTGGAACTGTAAGTCAATTAAACCCCTTTCCTTTATAAATTACCCACTGTCAGGTATTTCTTTACAGCAGGGTGAAAATGGACTAATAAGGTAAATTGGCACCAAGACTGGGGTGCTATTATAAAGATTCTTGAAAATGTAAAAGCGACTTTGGAACTGGGAAATGGACAGAGGCTGGAACAGTTTAGAGGGCTCAGAAGAAGACAAGAAAATGCAGGGAAGTTTGGAGCTTCCTGGAGACTTGTTGAATGGTTTTGACCAAAATGCTGATAGTGATGCAAACAGTGAAGTCCAGGCTGAGATGATCTCAGATGGACATGAGGAACTTACATGGAATTGGAGCAAAGGTGACTCTTGCTATGCATTAGCAAAGAGATTGGTGGCATTTTCCCCTGCCCTTGAGATTTATGGAACTTTAAACTTGAGGGAGATGATTTAGGATATCTGGTGGAAGAAATTTCTAAGCAGCAAAGCACTCAAAATGTGACCTGGGTGCTCCTAACAGCATTCAGTTCTATACATTCACAAAGAGATGGTTTGGAATTGGAATTTACGTTTAAAAGGGAAGCAGACCATAAAAGTCTGGAAAATTTCCATCCTGAGGATGCGATAGAAACCAAAAACACAATTTCTGGGAAGAAATTCAGGCGGGCTGCAGAGATTTGCATAAGTAACAAAGAGTCAAATGTTAATTGTCAAGACAATTGGTAAAATGTCTCCATGGCACATCAGAAACCTTCAGAGCAGCTTCCTCTCCATTACAGGATTGGAGGCTTAGGAGGAAGGAATGGGTCTTGCTGCATTACGCAGTTTTGGAGCTTGGTGCCTTTCACCCCAGTCACGGTTAAAAGGGGCCAATTTACAGCTCAGGCCATTGCTTCAGAAGGTGTAAGCCCCAAGCCATGGCAACTTCCACATGGTGTTGGTCCTGTGGGTGCACAGAAGTCAAGAATTGAGATTTGGGAACCTCCACTTACATTTCAGAGGATGTATAGAAATTCCTGGATATCCAGGCAGGAGTTTGCTGCAGGGATAGAGCCCTCATGGAGAACCCATGCTAGAGCAGTGAAGAGGGAGATGTGGGGTTGGAGCCCCCACACAGATTCCCCACTGGGGCACTGCCTAGTGGAGCTGTAAGAAAATGGCCACCATCCTCCAAATCCCAGAATTGCAGATCTACCAACAGCTTGTAGCATGTGCCTGGAAAAGCTTCAGACACTCAACACCAGCAAATGAAAGCAGCCAGGAGTGGGGCAACACCCTGCAGAGCCACAGGGCAGAGCTGGCCAAGACCAGGGAGCCCGCCCATACATCATCGTGACCTGAGTGTGAAATCGAGAGTCAAAGGACATTTTTCAGGAGCTTTAAGATGTAATGACTGCCGTCTTGGATTTTGGACTTGCATGGGGCCTGTAGCCTCTTTGTTTTGGCCAATTTCTCCCATTTGGAATGGGAGCATTTATTCAATGCCTGTACCCCAGTTGCATCTGGGAAGTAACTAACTTGCCTTTGATCTTACAGGCTTATAAGCTGAAGGGACTTGCCTTGTCTCAGATGAGACTCTGGACTTGGACTTTCGGTTTAATACTGGTATGAGTTAAGGCTTTGGGGGAATATTGGGAAGGCATGATTGTGTTTCAAAATGCGAGGACATGCGATTTGGGAGAGGCCGGGGCAGAAGGATGTTTTGCCTGTGTTCCACCCGAGTTTTATCTTGAATTACAGTCTTCATAACCCCACGTGCCTCAGGATAGACCTGAGAGGTGACTGGATCATGGGGGTGGTTTCCCTATGCTGTTCTGTGATAGTGAGTGAGTTCTCACAAGATCTGATGGTTTTACAAGGGGCTCCTCCCCATTCGCTCCTCACTCCTCTCCTGCTGCCATGTGAGGAAGGCCCAAGCTTGCTTCCCCTCAACCTTCTGCCATAACTGTAAGTTTCCTGAGGCCTTCCCAGCAAGTAGAACTGTGAATCAATTAAACATCTTTCCTTTAGAAATTACCCATTCCCAGGCACTTCTTCACAGCAGTGTGAAAACAGACTAATACCCTCACCAAACTATTTGAAGATAATTCCAAATGCAAAAATCTTCCCAAACTTCTCAACAGCTCCTACAGACAGAGAGAGCTGGGAAAGACTGGTTCCTCAGGCCCATCACTGCTGAGGTGTGTGAGGGGCCCCTCAGCCTCTCCCATGCCCAGGCCAACCTGGATCCTGGCAGACAGGCTGTGAAGCCAGAGCTCGCTCCCCTCTGGCCGGGTCAGTCAGCGGTTGAAGGTAGCCCTCAAGACAGCAGCACTCACTCAGGACAGATGCGGGCAGTGCCCCAGAACTTACCATGTGCCCTCTCAATTTTTAAAAATGAAACACATTTTTTCCTGATCTTGAATTTTCCCACAAACTGGAAAATTATATTTTTGACCAAAGGTTCTCTCTGTCTCTCTCTTTCTCCCTCTCTCTGTCTCTATGTCTCTCTCTCTCTCTCCTTTCTCCCACCCCTCCCCTCCAGGGCTGTCAGGGTGATTTCTTTACCACTATTCCCAGAATTATACAGCTGTTTTGATAAGTAAATTCACTTTTGCGTTATTTTAAATAGTATCATGGTTCACTCGGCCAACATTGATGAAGGCACCAAGGACAAGTTCCTGCCATTCCCTGTCACTGCTCTCAGGGAAGGGTGATGCTGCCAGAGCTGCTCTGCGAGGTGCCCTCAGATCCAGAGGGGAGAGGCCTCTCTTCCAGCCATGGGGCCAGCTGGTACCACATGTCTCAAATCTAGAAGAGGCCTCTCTTTGGCCACAGAGCCAGCCGGTGCCTTCTGTTTTGGAAAACTGGACGCTGAGGCCCTGCCTTCATTTCTCCAACCATGTCAGTCCCAAACACCCAAATCATTCCTGGCCTTCAACCACCGTGGTGAAGCACTGGTTCACATTCCTGTATTCAAACTCCCATTTGTGATGTTTATGAGATTATTCCTACAAGTGCAGGAAGAGAGGGAAAACACTAGCATTTTTGGAATTTCTACCAGGTGCCTGGATTAGTATAACGATTTTGCTTGGTTAAAAGTAAACCCCTTCAGGTAAGTGTTAATCTCCCCATCTCACAGATGCGAGCACTGATGTAAGACAAGTTGAAGTGCCCAGAGCCACACGGTCAGTCCATGGTGGGACAAAGGACCAAACGCAGACGTTTTGATCCCAAAGCCTATGTTTATTTAGGATCCATCATTACTATTAATAAAAATATCAGCATCATTATTATTTAGCCACTACATTGGACCAGACATCACACAGAGTGACTTTCAAACACAAACGTTTACAATTTTCATAACCCCATGCAGAGTGGATGTATTTCCATTTTTATTTAAAGAAAAACTGAAACCTACAGTGCTTTGTTTTCCTGGCTCAGGTTTCACAGCGGGGAGGTGGCAGAGCAGGGACCCATCCTTTCCACCCCACTCCAGCCTCCACCCCTTCCACGCAGGCCCTAAAGTTGGGGACAGAATTGCAGAGTGCCATTTTTACGAACCCATTGTGTATATTTTATTTATTTTTCCAATCACCAGTTAATTCAAAATGCACCAGTGACATGCTGTGCACCAGTGACATGCTGTGGCCCCAGCCATGAGGTGCACACAGTCTGAGATGGTCACATTCCTCACGCAGCTCTGGGGCTGTGAACCCAGGGCCTGTCCCATCCTCCATGGCCTGGAGTCAGGGATGAGAAACATCAGTGGTGGATTACATCATCAGAGAGACGAGGAACACTCCAGCAAGATGGCAGAGAAGCGGAGGTGAGTGGAATGTGACCCGACCTCCGACGTGGCCTGGCAACGTGGCACATGGGTCCCTCAGTGTGCCACAGGCTCCTTCTCACCTCTGTGTCCTCTTGCACGTGCCATGCTGTCTGTGGGATCATCTGTGCCTTCTGCCTGGCTGACTCCCCACAGTGCTGACCGGCTGACTCCCCATGGGGGTCCCCACTACCCCCCGAGGCTGGCTGGGGTGCCTGTCTTGAGGTTCACTATTGCAGCACTTGTTAAATAGTCCTGTAGCCCTGTGACCCTGGCTGTCTGCACAGCCCATGGGTTTGGTCCCAGAAGGCTCTGACTGGGGCTTTTCACCTTTGTGTCTCTGACACATCAGTGCCCAGCAAACAGTGGGTACTTAATTCACATTTGTTGAATGAATAAATAATAAAAAGAGCAGTTATTTTCACTGAGCCTTCAATTAATTGAGTGTAAGATGTTATGGTTTGAGTTTGGACTGAATGCTGCCTTGGTCATGCTGCAAATATCCGGAATGTCGGGAACTAAAGTCTAGTGAACCAGTTATGATACAAGTCAACTGTTTCTCAAGAGAAATGCTGAGAGGGGTTCAGGAGATTCAGGAAATTCACTGAACCCCCAGGCCACGTAGCATGTGATTTACAAACTGAAAAACAATCAATGTTGCCTGTCCTCTGGAAGCACACGTTAATTTCTGAGCATAGAAATATCTGAGGATAGCTACTGCATTCTGCATTTTTTAAACATTTGGCAAAATGGTTTCTTTAATTATACTATTTTCTCCAGAATCAAAATAAAAGAATTTGTAGAAAAAGCCTAAAAATTACAGAAACAAATGAAATACCTCTGTCCTTTGGCTTTCTCTTGTGCCCTGAAAGAATGCTGAATTGCTGTGATGATTTAATTTACCTGCCCAAATCCTTCACTCCGCAGGGAAACGTGACCCTCCCCGAGGTGGCTTCTGGGAAGCAGCCGTGTGGTGCCTCCCACTCCGGGGAACCAAGCAGCTGTGCTCACAGCAGCTGCCCCCAGTCACCCTGATGTCAGCAGAGCAGCACCATAACTTCGAGGGAAAGCACACCAAACTCTGATGGAATACTTTGAAAACACGGTGGCTTTGGCTTTTCAGTATGCACATGGGAGTGGAAAGCATTCGTGAAGAAAAGAAAGAAAATCACCACTCGCCACAAATGACAGACCATGTGTCTTAAAAGTCCAAAATAAATCAAGATAAACTGTTAGAATTTAGTAAGATTTCTGGACATAAGGACAAGATTCTAAATGTAATCATAGTTTTATAAGCTGGAAACAAACAGAAAATAAAACAGCACGAGAAAACATTTAATACATGAAACCATAATACAAAATATGCACAGAGCTGCTAACTCAATGTTGCGAAGACATCTTTTACTACCAAAAAATCTGTAGAGTCAATGAATTATCATTAATTGCCATCAGAAGTTGTGCTTGTCAAGTTTTTCAAATTCTGAAATTTATGTGGATTGCAGAAGCCAAGGACAGGTGAAGGGGCTGGGAAAGGAACCCAGGGCACTGGCTGTGCCTTGAAGGCCCTGACGCCAAGACCAGCTGAGTGAAGGGGGTGCATGCAGAAGCCCCACACCCAGGTAGGCGGGGACACCCACCTGTGAGGGAATGTCTCCAAGAACCTCCACCCACGGCGCTGGAGCATGACACACACAGAGAAAATACGGAGACTCAACTCACCTCATGCTCCCATGAAACAAACCCCAGGTGGATTGTGGAAATCAACAGGAAGGGTGAAAAAATAGAGACCTTACAAGATAACCTTGGAAAATGCCTTTATACTGGGGAAGAAAAATCTGTCCTAACAAAACACAAACATTGCAACCATAAAGGAAAAGATTTATTAGCCAAACTATGTTAAATGGTAATATAAACATAAATACAAGAGCAAATATGTGTGTATTTACACACACACACACACACACACACACTCATCAGGTGCAGGTTAAAATTCTCAAAAGGAAAGATACGGATATAACGTATTTCACAGGCATCCACTGCACCTCGATGTTAAAATTATTTGGAAGCCTCATAATAAATCACTGAACAGCATCCCCATGTCTACTTGTGCCATCATCATCCAACCTGCACCTTCCTTAGCTTCCACAAACAGAGGGGTCCCAGGCCATGGCAATATGCCCCCTGCCTGGAGGAGGGATGGGGAGGACGCTGGGTGGGAAGACCCAGGCTCTACCTGCTCCTGCCTTCTGGGAGGTCCCAAGCTGTGTGCAAGGCGTATCTCAGGTTCTTTGTCTAAAACAGGAACAAATCCTATCAGCACTGTTTCGGCCCAAGATTTATTGAAGAATCAAGATAATAGAATTTCAATAAGATATCTATAAATGCTCTGTTAAACTGAATGAAGAACAAGCATGTCACTTCATACAGATCTTTGTGGTCCTCACGCTTACCATTCAGAATTTCAGCAGTAAACTTTCCAAGCCATGTGCCGTAGTCAGCCCAGGATTCTGTAACAAAATACCCAACACTGGGCAGCTCAAACAACAGACTTTCACTTCTCACAGGTCTGAGGCTGAGGTCCGAGACCAAGGTACTGGCAGGGCTGGTTTTGCCCAAGGCACCTTCTCTCGGGACCATGGCCACCGTCCTGATTGCACCCGCAGGGCTTGGCTTCCCTGGGCCCAGGAGGAGAGGGATCTGGTGACTCTTCTCATGAGAGCACTGACCCCAGCAGGCGGCCCCACCTCATCAAACCCTAATCACACCCCTGAGTGTGAGGGTGAGGCTGCACCATATGAATCTCAGGACAACACACATTCTGTCCATAAAACACTTGCCCGTGTTAGAGTATACTTTCTTTCTAGTCCTTCACTGGAAATAGAAAACATTAAAAAGCAACTGGTAAGAGAATAGAAAACTCAGTCATCCCAGTTGACCCAAGGTTTTCAAAAGAACAATTCTAACTCTAAGAAACACACTCAGGTTTTGTTTTCCTGGGTTCTGTACTTAAGGTTCCGCACTAAGGCATCCTCGGCTTAAACCCACGTGGCTCTGTGGGGCACCCAGCCCCTGTATAGTCCATTTGTGGACCTAGGGTAGCTATGAGGTGGGCATTGACACTTTCAAATGTCATTTGCTTTCACTCCAAAAAGAAGCCACCTGCAGAGCAATTCCACCGACAGATCCATGACAAGAGCAGAATCATTAATGACTTAAGCCAAAGAAAAATGTATCAATAAAGCAGTTACTTTATAAAAAAGCAATAATGAACCAAATGCCTACATGCTGGCAGACACTGTGATTTCACAGCAGATTCAATGTGGTGGCAACAGAGCTGATTTGGGAGTGAAATAATTGATGCTGTAGGCATACGTGGTGCTGGAAACAGGATTTTCTTCCGTTCGAGGGTTGAGCTGCACTGTTGACTAAAAACATCCATTTCTATAATAAGCAACCTGAAGGCTTTCTTCACACAGAAGGGCCTCACAAGATTCCATCTCCACAGCCGCCCCCGCCTGAGCATCTGCGCTGAGGCTTCCTGTGCTCAGCTGTTGGGCATCACATCACTTTGCTGAAGCAGCTGAGAATCAGCTCCATTGCTGCACCATGGCTTCATGACTGGGCATTTAAAATGCAGCAACATAGGTGGGGCGTGTTAGCTTATGCCTGTGATCCCAGCACTTTGGGAAGCAGAGGCAGGTGGATCACTTGAGGCCAGGAGTTCGAGACCATCCTGCCAACATGGTGAAACCCCATCTCTACTAAAAATACAAAAATTAGCCATGTGTGGTGGCATACGTAGTCCCAGCTACTCAGGAGGATGAGGCAGGAGAATCGTTTGGACCCGGGAGGCAGAGGCTGCAGTGAGCCGAGATCACACCACTGCACTCCAGCCTGGGCAACAAAGCCCAAGCGTCTCCAAAATGAAAAAGAAAACGAGAAAGAAAAAGTAAAATGTAGCACTATAGATTAATTAAATCCAGGCGAATATCCTCCCAAGTAATAAATATAGTCAAAGTTAAAGAGACAGTGGAGCCGGGCGTCCGCCAGCATCGAGGGTGCTGAGGTGAGGCAGGTGCATGGTGGGCAGTCAGGCAACGTGGAGAGGCCGTGAGACCAGGAGCAGAGCTGAGGCACCCGCCTAGGCGGGGGCATCAGTGGCACATCACGAAAACACGTGAGCTGGACGTGGAAGGACGAAACACTCAAACACGGGAGAGGCGTCACCCGCGCCGTTAACTGAAGCATACAAGAGGTCAAAGGAACTGCAGAGCAACAGAATACGTGAAAACGGTGGCAGATTTGGGGTGTTAGGTTACACGTGCAGCAGATGTGGGGGTCTCTGCCGAGGGGAGGCCATGGGGACCCTCGGAGCCTGACTCCCGGGACATGCGGCTCCGTGTAGGAGTCTGCAGACCACAGTGAGGACGAGAGCCAGGACCGCCAGCGAGTCCAGGACACAGCGGGTCTGGAGATGAGAGGAGGCTGCAAATAAGGAAACTGGCAAAGCCGTCCCGGCTCCATGGCAACGACACAGCTTCTGCAGACACTTCCTTTCTGAATGAGACGCTGCAGGCGGCAGCAGGGAGGAAGCCGGAGGTGGAGGCCGCCCCACGTGTCAGCCCAGCGCCTCCTGGAGGGCGGATCCCTGAGCCAGGGGCCTCATCTGGCAGGGGCTGCAGTCGTTCACAGTTGGCATGGCCATGCACAGGCAGTTAGCCCGTTTCAGAACAAGCAGATCGGAGCCAGCCATGCGGGCATCTAGGCAGATCCACAGGCACTTTTAGAATATGGAGTTTGAGTGCAGGCCGCATGAGATTACTTGGAAGCAGGCACCCTCTGCCTGCCGTGGAGCTTGAGTGTGGGGTGAGCACGTGGCTGCATCCTCAGCCTGCCATGGACTTTGAGTATGTGGTGAGCATGTGGCTGCATCCTCAGCCTGTCATGGAGCTTGAGTATGTGGTGAGCATGTGGCTGTACCCTCAGCCTGCCGTGGACTTTGAGTATGTGGTGAGCATGTGGTTGCATCCTCAGCCTGCCAAGGACTTTGAGTATGTGGTGAGCAAGTGGCTGCATCCTCAGCCTGCCGTGGAGCTTGAGTGTGTGGTGAGCACGTGGCTGCACCCTCAGCCTGTCATGGAGCTTGAGTGTGTGGTGAGCATGTGGCTGCATCCTCAGCCTGCCATGAACTTTGAGTATGTGGTGAGCATGTGGCTGCATCCTCAGCCTGTCATGGAGCTTGAGTATGTGGTGAGCATGTGGCTGTACCCTCAGCCTGCCGTGGACTTTGAATATGTGGTGAGCATGTGGCTGCATCCTCAGCCTGCCAAGGACTTTGAGTGTGTGGTGAGCACGTGGCTGCATCCTCAGCCTGCTGTGGAGTATGAGTGTGTGGTGAGCACATGGCTGCATCCTCAGCCTGCCAAGGACTTTGAGTGTGTGGTGAGCATGTGGCTGCACCCTCAGCCTGCCGTGGAGCTTGAGTGTGTGCTGAGCACATGGCTGCATCCTCAGCCTGCTGTGGAGCTTGAGTGTGTTCTGAGCACATGGCTGCATCCTCAGCCAGCCATGGACTTTGAGTTTGTGGTGAGCACGTGGCTGCATCCTCAGCCTGCCATGGAGCTTGAGTGTGTGGTGAGCACGTGGCTGCATCCTCAGCCTGTTGTGGAGCTTGAGTGTGTGGTGAGCACATGGCTGCACCCTCAGCCTGTCGTGGAGTTTGAGTGTATGGTGAGCACGTGGCTGCACCCTCAGCCTGCCGTGGAGCTTGAGTGTGTGGTGAGCACATGGCTGCATCCTCAGCCTGCCGTGGAGCTTGAGTTTGTGGTGAGCACGTGGCTGCATCCTCAGCCTGCTGTGGAGCTTGAGTGTGTGGTGAGCACATGGCTGCATCCTCAACTAGCCACAGACTTTGAGTTTGTGGTGAGCACGTCGCTGCATCCTCAGCATGCCGTAGACTTCGAGTATGTGGTGAGCATGTGGCTTCACCCTCAGCCTGCCATGAAGCTTGAGTACGTGGCTGTACCTTTAGTCTACTGTGGAGCTTGAGTGTGTGGTGAGTATGTGGCTTCACCCTCAGCCTGCCATGGAGTTTGAGT
This sequence comes from Saimiri boliviensis, assembly GCF_048565385.1. Lineage (NCBI taxonomy): Eukaryota > Metazoa > Chordata > Mammalia > Primates > Cebidae > Saimiri > Saimiri boliviensis. Next base: position 455,239 of record NC_133449.1, on the reverse strand, counting down.
CTGTGGTGAGCACGTGGCTGTGCCCTTAGCCTGCCATGGACTTTGAGTGTGTGGTGAGCACGTGGCTGTACCCTCAGCCTGCCATGGACTTTGAGTGTGTGGTGAGCACGTGGCTGTGCCCTTAGCCTGCCTTGGATTTTGAGTGTGTGGTGAGCACGTGGCTGTGCCCTCAGCCTGTTGTGAAGCTTGAGTATATGGTGAGCATGTGGCTGCACCATAGTAAGCACATGCCTGCACCCTCAGCCTGCTGTGAAGCTTGAGTGCACGATACCAGATTCCATGTCAGGCTGCCCAAGAGTGAGCAGGGGAGGCAGCCACCATCTTAGGACCCAAAGCATCGCATGGAGGTCAGCTGTGAACCAGCTTGAACACGGAAACCAGCTTCCAGGAGCACTGAGCAAAGGTTTGGACTATGAGCGGCACACGCCTCCCAGATGCACCTGTGGTCAGTGTCTTACATCTGCACATGCCCTTTCCTCTTTGTGACCCACCTGAGAGGCTCCCTCTCCTGTCCATCCACACTTCTCAAGCATGTGCCAGTTTTTCTGGCCCAGAGGAACTGCAAAGGTTCAAGTGTCATTGTTGGTTTGTTTCTTCTGAACCAAAATCTGGAAATGCTGGGGAGGTTTCCTGACTCTCACTAATCCTGACCCCAGCTCACAGGCTGCGTAGAGCTCAAGGCTCCTTGTTGGCTGTGGAGTCCACGCCCAGAGCCTCCCACCTCCACCGGCCCCAGCCCTGGTGCCCCCTGTTCTGTGCTCCTCCTGCTCCCTGCACTTGAAGGCAGGGACAGCAGAGGCACACGGGATGCCAAGAGCTCCCTGCAGGCCTAGAGTCACGGGTGCTTAGAGGTGGGACAAACAGGCCTCTCACCTGCAGGTAGGAGACCCAGGTGGAGACATGCAAGCATTAATGGATTTCTTCACTGAGTAACTGATTCCCACCACCCTTTGCTGTTTCTGGGGATGGTCACTGATGTTTCCTTTTCAGAGTTTATCAGCAGGTGAGGCTGAAATCCCATCCTCTCACCCAAATCCCAGCAGGTAAGGGCCTAGGAGGGAATGTCCTGGCATCCCATGGGCTTTCGAAAAGGGGTTTTGGGGAAAATGGAAATAGCTTTTGATTTTATCTCTGCAATATCAGGACTTCCTAGGCTTGACAGAGAAGTGTTATGCAGATTGTGTGAAAGAAAATTGTCCCAGAAGACAACAAGATGACTTCTCTATGAACGATTCACATTTCCACAGCTCCTTGGCGCCTGCAAAGCGCTCTCGCCACACCCACTTTCCCACCCAACTCCCAGCTGTGTATTACCATCTGTAATTAAATTAAAAAAACACCCCAAAGTGTGAGGGCCTACCCTCGGCAGAACATCACCAGAGAACCCAGGAACAAGCCCGGAACATTAGACAGACAGCTCGCGGCGCAGCCTGAATGACCCTCCATCTCAGGAGCATCTTCGGCGTTCCTGTCACTTACTGGAGCACTCTCCTGCAAGGCTCCACAAGCCCACCTGGGACTTGGCTCAGTTCCACAGCCCACGAGACCAGTGTCCGTCCGTCTGAGGTCGGGCATCCCTGCCTCCAGCAACAAGCACGGAGGTCCTGGCGGGCTGACACCTGCTCTCACCTAAAGCCCACACGGAGCCGGCTGGGGAATGCTGCTCTGTGCCACACCCTCCAGTTCGTTCATTCCCAACATGGATCCAGGAAAGATGAATAAACCTAGTGAATATTCAGGCAAAGGAGATCACTTAAAGGTATATTTAAATTATGTGCTCTTCTCTTTTATTTTCCCTTATACGTGATCTCTCTCCTAGTCTTACAGAAGCAGCCGTTTGCTTAGGGAGATGCGAGCGTCAGGGTGGAAATGCAAATTAAAGGAAGAGGCATGGCTCCTGTCCTGACTGACGGAATGAGATAGCTAGTTCCCACGAAAACACGTGTAAAAGTCGTGGCTGTAGAGGGACAAGTGAGTGGATAAGGAATTACTTGTGTATGAACATGAGCACACACACACAGGTGTGCACATACATAGGTACTGTCTAAACCCCTTAAACTTGTCTTGACATAACAAGAGCCAGGCCTGAAGGAGCTTCCGCAAAGTCCTGGGTGGAAAACTTGGGATGTGATGGAGGAAGTCTCCTGCCCAGAAAGGAGAGTGAAAGAAGGTGGGCAGGAGCTCACAAGCCGCATCTTCTTTCCTGATGCTAAGGACGGAATCTGAAGGCAGAGCATTCGGAGCAGCTGTGGGTGCCTGGTGGGTGCCTGTCGGCCAAGCCCCAGCCCCAGCTCGAACCTGCAGCCGCTTCCAAGTCAGTATTGCTAAGCAAGTCGGGGGTTCTGGTGGAGACCACATGCAGCAGCTTAGGAGGCAGAGTTTGGGGTGCTGAGGCTCTGCCTAGAGGGTCCCCAGCCAGAGGTGGTGGCAGGAGCACAGCATACTCAGCCCCCCTGCCAGGAGCCGCCAGCAGGTTTCAGAGACCAAACCCCGGCCTCCGCAGCCAACCACAGACCATGCCAGGCTCCCCCGCACCCAAAGCAGGGAAGAAGGAGCGCCAAGGGGTGGAATGTTTGCCCCTGGAAGCTGAGTCCACCTGAAACTCAAAGAGCCTGAAATCCCCATCGCAGTTTCTGTCTCCTGCAGCTGCCACCGGTGTGTGCGGAGGGGTCAGCACAGAAAAGCAAAGAAAACACGGGGAAACCGACCATAAAATCATGAAAACTCCGATTCTCCTTGTTCTCAACGAAGGCTTAACATCTACGCCACAACAGGGAGTTATGCTTATAATCGAGTTATAAACACAAAAGGCAGATACATAGTTGCTTTATATTATAAAGAGATGACTATATAGCCATGTAATTGTAGAGAAAAAGCTTTAAAAATACACTGAAATATTAGTGATGGTTGGATGATGACGTTTGTATTGTTCAAGGTGTTTTCATCTTTTTCTATTTCGATAGTTTTTATAATACAAAAATAAAATTTCTTTGAGCCTGCATTTTCTTCTGAAGATAGTTTCATATACAGAGTTAATTTTGCTTTCCTTCTGGAAGTTGTCTTGCTACTTAGACTAGTGATCAGCTAATTCCTCCATCTCAGATGGAAACATTCACAGAAAAATATTAGGAAATTCGACTAAGTACCTTGCTGTGATGGACAGGTTGGAAAAACCCTTTGGCTATAATAAAATACTTTGTTTTATTCAGTTGTGGGTGATAGTTGGTCTAGAATTCTTTCTTTTTAAAAAGTATTTTGAATTTTGCTGAAAAATCCAAGGAATGCACAGTTAATGCTGAGTAAGTGAGCTACAAAAGGATGTAAAATTTAACCAAATCATCTGATTGTGAATTCAAAAATTAAAAAATTATCATGGTTCCCACGAAGGAGCCAATTCCACTCCATAGTCTGCATTTTCTAAATAAGAAACTGACAATTTGGGTGAAATGAGTGCAGTTGTCCTGATCTTGTTGATATTTGAGTTTCAAAAAAATCAGTGTTTGGAGAAAGTGAAGGAGGGAAAAGCTGGAGTGGATGCAGAGAGGGGTGAGGAGGGCAGAGACCCAGGAAAGGGCAGGAAGCAGGGAAGAGGGGAGAGGGCAGAGGGCAGAGGGGAGAGGGCAGAGGGCAGAGGGGAGAGGGGACACGGGAGAGAAGGAAGGAGGGCAGAGGGGAGGAGGGCAGAGGGCAAGGGCAGAGCAGCCACAGGGTGATGACTGTGTGAAGCGGAGCACCAGCAAGAAGGAAGTTCAGCCCAAGTCCCAGCCCTGCTCCTGCTCTCAGGTGAGTGGTGAGCAGTAGGTGCCTGCAGGGAGGACCCCCTTGCTGACTTGCAGGATGACGTGAAGGCCACACAGAGCCACCTCAGGAGAGAGGACAGGGGTCTGAACCGCCACCCATGGCAGGACCTGTGGCCTCTAACATAAAGCCCTCACATCTCCTCTCATGAGGCCACCACGGGGACACAGATTCGAATCATTCTTTCTTGTCATGGTAAAGGTATTGCTGAAGAATTTAACATAAGAAGAAAACTGCAGTTCAGAAAAGGGAACGGGTTCAGGTCTGAGAGCTGCTGTTCTGAATGCAGGGAGCCCTGTGTCTGTCAGAACCAGGAGAATTCACTGCTTTTTCCTCTCACAACTGCACAGAGCAAATATATCCCTCCCTGCCCAGCCCTGTGGTCACATCCTCCTCTCAGGGAAAGTGGCTCTTTAGACCAGGAATGAATAAATGGTTTTATGGGTTTTTTTTTCATCAAATAAATGATTTCTCAGGGGACCGCCTGCCACTTTGGGGATTTGGCCCCAAGACGGCCTCATCGGGAGGGCTGGATGATCTCTATTAGCCAGAGAGAAGGAAACGAAGTTGTAGAATCCATACACACTTCCTGGAGCTGCTCTTAAACACTGTAATTACCTTTCAGTTCAGAAAGAGCACTTTGTAAGCCTCCAACATCCAGTAACTCAAGTCCTGAGGAGGCAGCACGGCCCAGGGTGGATCATTAGCCACCTACCTTCGGGGAAACGGAGCTGGATTTCAGCACTTACCTGTTCCATCTTCTTGCAGAGACGGAGTTGAAGACCCTCACCCAGCTGAGCCCCCACTGTGTCCACTTAGCTTGTGAATAGTGACAGGACTTTCTAAACATGTTTGGCCACATTGTCTCCAAGTATAAATTCCTATTTCACTTTTTCATTCAATTATCAGAATATAAAAGGACAGCACAATAGAAAAGTGCTATTTAAAAACACGATTTCCTTCATTATGAAGTGCTCAAAGTCCAGCACTTTATAAAATCCAGTACTTTGAGCACTTTATAAAGAAGGAAATCATGTTTTTAAAAACTGTTGGCAGTTACAGTAGTGAATCATTTCCTTTCCAAATGATTTCTCAAAGGGGGTTCCAAAAAGAAAGGCCAGGCATTCACAGATCCTTGACGAAGCAAGTGCTCCCTCCTCTGTAAGAGGGTCCTCAGCCAGCTTTGACTCTCAGGAGGCACTGGGAGGAGGGCAGGTGCCGGGGCCCAGGCTCCAGAAGGCAGGAGCCACCAGGAACCTGTGCCGGCCCCAGGCACCCACAGTAATAATATCGGGTGGCAGCAGGAGAAAGGCCAAGGGCCCTGGGGAGGGTCACAGTCAGTTTCTGGGTGCACTCTGCACTCTGCAAAGCTTCTTTTCTGCACAAGTGCCACATGCCAGTGTGAGAGGACCAGCTCCGGGGGGCTGGCTGGGCTGGAGGGGGCTGTGGTGTACGGGGGTCTTTGCCAAAGGGAGACAAGAGCTGCCGTGCTCTATCGGTGCAGGCTGACACTTGGGGGTTCAGGTTTGAGGGTGAACAGTGTTCCCACCCGGCTACAGTCCAAGCAGGAGCAGGAGAGCCTGAACGAGTCACGAGTCTCCAGGTGGGCCTGTGGTTGCACTTTCTAAGATGAAGGTTAGAAACATGGAATTCATTCTGCTATAAGGACACATGCACACGAATGTTCATTGCAGCACTGTTTACAATAGCAAAGACCTGGAACCAACCCAAATGCCCATCGACGATAGACTGGATAGGGAAAATGTGGTACATATACACCATGGAATATTACGCAGCCATCAAAAATGATGAGTTTGCGTCCTTTGTAGGGACATGGATGAACCTGGAAACCATCATTCTCAGCAAACTGACACAAGAGCAGAAAATCAAACACCACATGTTCTCACTCATAGGCGGGCGTTGAACAATGAGAACACATGGACACAGGGAGGGGAGCACTACACGCTGGGGTCCTTTGGGGGGAAATGGGAGAGGGACAGGGAGGTGGGGAGGTGGGAAGAGGTAGCATGGGGAGAAATGACAGATACAGGTGAGGGGAAGGAAGCCAGCAAACCGCACTACCACGTGTGTACCTATGCAACAATCTTGCATGTTCTTCACATGTACCACCAAACCTAAAATGCAATAAAAAATAAAATAAAATAAAATAAATAAAATAAATAAAAAAGAAACATGGAATTCCTAAACTTCTCTTTTCACAAAACACCTATTCATCAAAATCATTATACTTAGTTACATTTTCAAGCCTTATGTTAGAAATAATATCTATATATCGTTTAAATAAAAACCAAGCAAAGGGTGGCTCCCTCTCTGGCCTTAGCTGATGTTTAAACAACATAATTTGAGTAATAAGATTAATTTATCCTAACATTTGACTACAATGATCTTTTGTTGTTTTTAAGGCAGGGTCTGCTCTCTTGCCCAGGCTGGAGGTCAGTGGTGCCAACACTGCCCACTGCAGCTTCAACCCCCTGGCATCCGGCCATCCTCCCTCAGCCTCCCATGCAGCTGGGACCCCAGGCATGCGTCACCATGCCCAGCTAGTTTTTCTAGTAGAGATGAGGCCTTACCATGTTGCCCAGGCTGGTCTAGAACGCCTAGGCTCAAGTGATTCTTCCACCTCCATCTCATTACAGGTGTGATCCCCGTCCCCCAAGGACAGCCCGATCTTTTCCAGCACATTCTGATCCTTGTTCCAGAGCTAGACCATTCTTCATTTGCCCACAGCTCCAGGACTTCAAAACCACTCGGAATCAAAGTACATACACAGTTATTGATTATCTATCCACATTTCCACTTAACTAGTCAGTCCAAATATTCCCCTTCATTATAATCTGCTGTAAGAGCATTTCTATCCAAATTCTGCACCCTTGAATCCTACTACTCCTTGCATCAAAGAAAGGATAAAAGGATACAGAACTTTAGTGTCACTGAGTTCAGAAACCATGTCCGTTTCCCTATATAGGAGGACAGAGCACCCGGCACCTGAGGCCCAGCTGGACCCCCGCTCCTGCTGTGTCAGGGCCTCCATCCTGGGCTCTACCACCTGCATGTGTACCTGGGCTCCTGGCCAGACTCTCAGCGCTGGCTGGGTCACCTGGGCTCATTGCAGAGACAGGCAGTGGCAGCTGAGTCACAGGGTCACAGGGTCACAGGGTCACAGGAGGCTGCCAGCCCTGCAGGGTGGGGCTGGCTTCATCATGGAGCCACCAACCCCAAGAATCTGTCAGCTGGCGTCTGGAAAAAGCCCAGCACTCAGGAAGTTTGCCCAGAAAGTAGGAAAACCTGGATGGTAATAACTTTCCATATCAAGTTATAGAACTGTCTACTCCCTTTTTAAAAGGACAGAGACACTCTGTGCCCAAGTAGAAATTTGCATGGCAGCTTCTTGCTAGGCGTTATGTGAAAAATAAATTCTTTGAGTTTCATCTTCAGTTAAGGCTGTCAGAAGGTAGTTTTAAACGGTACAAGGAACCTAAATTTTATTAGCAAAAAAAGTGCTGTTAAATTGTCTAAGTGTGTGTGTATGTATGTGTCAGAAAAAGCATTTAAAACGATTTTTTAAAATAATTCCAGTATTTTGATTACAGTCACACAGCCACGCCACTGATTAGACTTGCATTCGATAGTTGCTGAATGCCGAAAGTCTTAAGCCACGTTGCAAGACAGCGTCAGGGAGGGAAAGCCCAGAGGAAGACAGAAGGCAAAGCCGGGATAAACGCTGCCATCTTGTACCTCAAAGAAAACACCACCAAGGGAAATGGAGTTAGATTGGTAATAGCCTGAGCCATTTCAGCGGTGCTGCCCGTGTGAGGACAGAGTGACCGCCCTGAGCCGCACCTGCTGTGCCCCAGCGCAGCTGGCCCCTGCCGGCAGCCCTTCCCACACAGCTTCCCGGGTAGGCTACCAGCAAGTCAGGCTGGTCTCTGGCGATGCTCACTACAACAATGGATCTTTTCTCTTTTGCTTTATGGCATATTTGACTCTAGGTTTTAGGTTTTCCTTATTAACTATGTTCTTATAACTATTTTCTTATAACTCTTAGCTGGTTTTGGTAACTTTTTTCATGTTTTTCTTTTTTTTCTCTTATGAAGTCAGGTTTGGAATCTGTCAGCCACATTGCTATGAATGGGTATTTCCCATATCTGTTTGCTGAGTTCAGTTTCCAGGGTTATTCATCAGTGTCTTTAAAATGCATGGTTCTGTGTTTTCATCAGCTTGCATCTCTGAAAAGTGACGTGGTGGGGCAGAAAGTGTGTGTGCTTCTGTCCCAGACATTTGATTTAACTCCACCGGCACCTCCCCATCATGTGGCCACAATCGATTTGTTCAGTATGTCTAAGGCTTGGTTTCCTTACCTGCAAAAGGAGAGGGTAGTAATACCTACTTCACAGGATGAAACAGCTCATCTCCTACATATTTATCTTCTGTTTGAATAAACACATTGAAAAAGCCCCCTGCGTTTCAGTGCCTGGGGCGCTGGCTGGGTGATTGGCAGTCGGTGACCTATGCCAGGACGCAGGTGCTTTGAGATGCTGATTTGGGATGGCCCTGAGAATCACTGCATCCCATGAATGTGGCCAGCTGAAGGCCATGGGGACACAGAAATGCCAAGCTCCATGGACAATCATGGATTATTATATCTTAAATTTTGTGTTTACATTTTCTTATTTGTAGAAAACTGTTCACGATGTATATCCTGAAGGTTTCCTGACTAGAACACACATGCAGGTAACTGCTTGTCAGTGCCGCAGTTCCCGTAGGGGTTGTCTGGTGGTTTGGGGTGCTGCTTTGCAGTTCCTCAGAGCCTGAGAGCTGCCACATCTCAAACGCCCAACATTTTCGCCCAGGCTACAACCCCCAGGTCTCCCCATTCAGGAAGCCGCAGGTGAGCAGGTACTCCTGGGAACCATTCACAAAAACCTCTCTCCGGCCAGATTTTCCACTTCGCTGACTTCCAGGTAATAGCAGTTTTAAAAGGATGTTTTCCCGGAGATTCTCAGCCCACCCAGTGAGAGGCTGTTATTGTCTGTTTTATTAAATGCATTTGTTCTGATCTCTGTAGGATTCTGCATTCACACTTGCTCCTGAGGTCTGAGATGGGAGGGCCGAACAGCAGAATGGTGTGAGGCGTGCTGCCGCCGTGAGGCCGGAGAGGCATGCACTGCACAGCTGTTCCCTCCTCCGGGTTAACGCACCACACTTTGCTGCCCACTTTTATTTCATAAGAAATAGAAAAATACCTGATTTTTTCCATGTTGTGTCTGGACTATTTCCTCAGTTCACATGGAATGGTTTCCAGAACAAGGCACATTAACAGGGTATAGACTATACCGAGCATAAAATGGTTTGACAGATTTTTTGACTTTGTGGTGGCATGAAAGTGAAAAGCATTCTGTAGAAACTGTTCTGCTGTTCACTTTCAGTAAAATATTCCACAAATCACATGAGAACTCAACACCAACATCAAATGCGGTTTGTGGGACATGATTCTGCCCAGCTGAGGGCTGATGTGTGTTCTGAGCGTGTTTAAGGTGGACCAGGCCAGGCCGTGATGCTCCCTAAGGAGAGGGTACTAAATGCATTTTCTACTCACAGTATTTCCAAGGTATACACTGGGTTTATGGAGACATAACCCCATTGTAAGCAGAGTGTCTGCATGTTGAGGTCAGTAAATCTTTTATCAACCTCCTTGGCTACGGGAAAATCACAGACTTGGGGATGACAAAGAACTGGTGAATAGAGCCAACAGAAACTTCAAACAGCCTGAGTTCCGATGGCAACGGTGTCCCGGCCAACCCAGGCAGCCACAGGGTAGCCTTATGCGGTGTGAAAGGTTGCGACTTCTCCAGCTCTGCTGGCTGCAGTGTGCAGCCCCGCTGAGGGCCCAGTGTCCCAGCACTCAGGGTATCATCTGGAAATGAGAGACCCAAAGATCTACTTTACTTTTAAAATTACATGGTCCTAAGAGTGAGTCTTCAATCCTGGCAGGCCATTCGCATAATGGAGCTATTGCGTTGCCTCTGTGTCGTGCCCTAAGATGTATTCACATTTATTTCCATGAAGTTGTTATTTTTATTTATTTATTTATTTATTTAAAAACACCTAATTTTCTTCCAGCTTTATTGCATAAAATTGACAATGTGATGATTTGATACATGTGTACCATGTGAAATGATCACAAGTTAATTTAAGACATCCATTGTTTCACGTAGTGACCTTGCTGGGTGGGTGGGTGGGTATGTGCACGCACACACACACACACACACACACACACACACAGAGTGAGAGCACTGAATTTCTACACTCTTAGTGACTCTCACGTATGAAATACAATATCATTCACCATGGTCACCCACTGCCCCTTCAATCCCCCAGGACTTAGTCACCTGCATAACTGAAGCTTTGTATCTTTGACCAATGTCACCTCATTTCCTCACCCAGCCCAGCCCCTGGGAACCACCATCTACTCCCGATTTCTATGAGTTTGACTTTATTAGATTCTACATACAAATTAGATCATGTGGTGTTTGTATTTCTGTGTCTGGCTTACTTCACTTAACATAATGTTCTCCAGGTTATCTGTGTTGTTACAAACAGCAGAATTTCCTTCTTTTTAAAGGCTAAATAGTATTTCCTTCTATGTACATATTGCATTTTCTTTATCCAATCTTCCTTTCTTGGACATAGATTGATCACATGTCTTGGCTACACTGAAGAGCGGCGCAGTAACATGGAGAGCAGACATCTCCACACAGTGATTTTCTTTACTTTAGATAGACACACAAGAGAGATGCTGGATCATATGGTAGTTCTATTTTTATTTTTTTGAGGAAACTCCATATTGTTTTCCATATGGCTGCACCAACTCACATTCACACCAACAGCACGCAAGGCTTCCCTTTCTACCGCTGCTTCCCCTAAAGTTGATACTTTTTGTCTTTGTGATAGTAGTTCTAACAAGTGTGATGTAATAGCTCATTTTGCTTTTAATTTGCATTTTTCTGATGATTATGATATTGAACTTTTTCCATATACCTATTGGCCATTTGTATGCCTCTATTGAGAAATATCTTTTAGGTTCTTTGCACATTTTAAAATTGGGTCTCTCTGGATCTTTTTCTTTCTTTTCTTTTCTTTTTCTGTCTTTCTTTTTTTTAAATACAGTATCCAGCTTTGTTGCCCAGGCTGGAGTGCAGTGGCACGATTGCAGGTCACTGCAACCTCCATCTCCTGGACTCAAGTGATTCTCCCACTTCAGCCTCCTGAGTATCTGGGGCCACAGGTGCATACCACTGCATCAGGCTAATTTTTCTATTTTTTGGAGAGATGGGGTTTTGCTATGTTACCCAGGCTGGTCTTGAACTCCTGAACTCAAGCTATCCACCCACCTCAGCCTCCCAGAGAGCTGGGATTACAGGCATGAGCCACACACCTGCTTAGTCCTTTGTTTTCTTGTGATTGACTTGAGTTCCTGACATAGTTTGGATACTAACTCTGTATAAGATGGATGATTTGCGATTATTTTCTCCCATTCTGTAGATTGTCTGTTCATTCTACTGATCATTTCCTTTGCGTGGGCAGAAGTTTTTTGGTTTGATTCAATCCCATTTGTCCATTTTCACTTTTGTTGCCTTGTGATTTTAGTGTCATATCAAATAAACTCATTACCAGTGTCAAAAAGCTTTTTCTTTCTGTTTTCTTTAAGTTGTGTTACCATCTCAGATCCTATGTTTATGAATTTAATCCATTTTGAGCTGATTTTTGTGTATGATGTAAGACGAGATCCAATTTTGTTCTTTTTCATGTGGATATTTGGCTTTCCCAACACCATTTATTGAAGAGATTATTCTTTCCCCACTGTGTGTTCTTGATGCCTTTGTCAAAAATCAGTTGGCTACAGATGCATAGATTTTTTTCAAGGCTCTCTATTCTGTCCCATTGGTCTGTGAGTCTGTTTATATGCCAGTGCCATGCTAGTTTGGTTACTACAGCTTTGTGGTATACTTTGAAGTCAGGTGGTGTGATGCACCCAGCTTTCTGTTGCTGTTTTTATTGTTGTTTGTTGTTTTTTTCTTGCTCAAGATGCTTTTGGCTCTTCAGCATCTTTTGTGGTTTCATATGAATTTTAAAAATGCTTTTTTTGATTTCTGTGAAGAACACCATTGGTACTTTGAAAGGAATTACATTGAATCTATAGATTGCTTTGGTTAGTATGGACATTTTAACAATATAAATTCTTCCAGTTCATTAACAAGGTATATCATTCTATTTATTTGTATCCTCTTCAATTTCTTTCATCTGTGTTTTGCAGTTTTCAGTGTAGATATTTTTCACCTTCTTGGTTAAATTTGTTCCTATGTGTCTTAATTCTTCATCACTATTATAAATAGGACTCTGTTTTCTTGATTTCTTTCTCCCCTTTTATCTATTTCTAGTTTAGTATCATTGTGATCAGAAAAGATACTTCATATGGCTTCATCTTCTTAAATTTGTTAAGACTTGTTTGTGACCTAATATAGGATTTATCCTGGAATATGTTTCTCATGAGCTTGAGAAGAGTGTATTCCACTGCTGTTGGATGGAATGTTCAGTACATGTCTGTTACATCCATTTAGTCTGTATTGTTGTTTAGGATCTCTGTTTGCTTATTGATTTTCTGCCTGGATGATTTATTCATTGTTGGAAGCAGGGTACTGAAGTTCCCTACTATTATCACATTGCGATTTCTCCCTTCAGTTCTGTTAACATTGACTTTATACATTTAAAGTGCTCTAATGTGGAATGCATATGTATTTGTAACTGTTATATCCTCTCAATGAATTGACCCCATTATCATTATACGGTGCCCTTCTTTATCTCTGGTTACAGTTTATTATTTAAAGTCTGTAAGTATAGCCCCCAATCTCCTTTAGTTACCATTTTTATGGAATATCTTTTTGCTTCCCTTTACTTTCAGCCTGTAAGCAACATAGATTTGTATCTTGTTTTAATATTCCTTCAGCCACTTTATGTCCTTTGCCAGGAGAAGTTAACCATTTACATTTAAAGTAGTTATTGATAAGTAAGGCTGTACTATCACCATTTTGTTAATTATTTCTGGTTGTTCTGTATCTCCTTTCTTCCTCACCTGCTGTCTTCCTTTGTGATTTGATCATTTTTTCAGTGGTATGCTTGATTCTTTTCTCTTTATCATTTTTGTTTCTACTATAAACATCACTGTCCTTTTAGAAACTTATGTATGTAAGGAGACTTATTTCTCTTGCTGCTTTCAATATTCTCTATTTGTCTTCCACTTTTAAGAATTTGACTGTAATGTGTCTCTCTGAAGATCTCTTTGTGCTTAACCTCTTTGTGGTTTCTTTGGGCTTCATGCATCTAGCTGTTCATTTCCGTCTCTAGATTTGGAAAGTTTCCATCCTTATTTCTTTAAATTAGCTATCTGCCCCATTTCTCTTTTTCTGCTTCTTTTGGAATGATCATCATGCATATATTGACTTGTTTGATGGTGTCTCTTAGTCCCATAGAGTTTCTTCACTCTTTTGTTGTTGTTCTGCTGGATAATTTCAATTGACCTGTCTCTGATTTCACTGATTCTTCCTTCTGCTTGTTCAAGTTTCCTTATTGAAGCTCTCTATGGAACTTTTCAGTTAAGTCATTTTTCTCTTCAGCTTCAGAATTTCTATTTGGTTATTTTTAATGATTTCTATATATTTCTTAACTTCTCATTTTTCTTGTGTATTTCCTGATTTCATTCAGTTGCCTATCTGTGTCCTCTTGTCATTCACTGAGGTTCTTTAATATGATTGTTTTACATTATTTGCCAGGCAGTTCATATATCTCCATTTCCTTAGCTGTTTGATCCAGAGCTTGGGGCTGCAGGGGCCAGTCTAGCCCTGAAGTTATTGGAGGTGGGCCTGGTCCTGGGGCCCCCCTGGCAAAGTCAGATGCTTGCCACACCCCCATCTGGCCCCTCCCCCAGAGGGTATAAGTCTCTGTCCTGTGCTGTGCTGTGCAGGCTTGGTGTAGGAGTGACATGGGTAACATGAAACTGTCTTTCCTACCCTCTTAGACACATTTTTTTTCTTTATTACACCAGGTACTTTGTTGTCTCATATTAGCCTTTCTGAAAGTATTTTCATATGCAGATCATTGTCCAAATTGACGTTTCTGTAAGAAGAGCACTGGAAACTCCCATTCTACCATCTTGCTAACATCACTTCTTTACAGCTGTTTTTAAACCCTGCATTTTTATAATTCACTGAAATTTATTGTATAACCCACATATACAACACCTACTTTATAAAATCACTACATTGTTCTTAATGTTCTGACAAGAATCTTCCTGTTTAGAGAGATTCAGAAGATGTACATTCATACTTTCAACAATGACAGGGAATATCTACATTCCATTTTATCCACCTGCCATGAATATCACGTATTTCCTCCATAACAGTAGAAGAGTGGGACCAGAGTTGCTATTTTTCAGAATCTTTTGTAATTCTTTATACTTTAGCATGTATGTTAAGAGTATGATATTTAAAAGAAAATCAAGTATCAATTGGTAAATTTATATCTACATCCAGAAATATCCATTTTGTAAGAGTATATATGTCTGAGACTACATTTCAAAAGAAAATAACAGGCCAAACAAAAGCAGATCAAATCTTTTGAGCTAAAAATGATTTTTAAGAAACAAGTGACAAGCAGATTGAAGATGATGGATAAAGTTCACAATTATAATCTTTATTCTTCCAACAGAATTATGCACATTTGGTTTTTAAGAGAAAAAAAAAGAAGTATTACAGAAGTTCTTCATTTTATCTGAGCCAAAAACAGACTTATCTTCACAATAACGATTAAATTTCATTAATCTGATGTTGTTCCACTATATAAGTGCATTTCAAAAATGAATTCTAAAATAATAATCATCATAATTTTAAAACTCAAGCTTTCACTTTATTTTTAGTTGTCTAAACTTAGCCTGAGCCCTCTGGCTGGTTTTTATAAGCTGGAAAACAAGCCAGTCTCTTTAGAAAAAGATTTTCTTTTCCTTAGGGAGTTTATGGCTCAGGAGATCAGTAACGGGATACACAAACTTTTTTTGCGGATTGCGCGTAATCCTCAGCTACCCTAGTTTTAAGCTGTAGAGAAATGCGCAGTAAACTGAGTGCTGGACCCGCATTGTGCGTGGTTTTATCTGCGAGATTCGGCCTGGTAGCCATGATGCCGTCAGTACTAAGCCAAGGCGTGTCAAAGGGAGGCCAGAGGAACTGCTGAGTGCGGGTCGTTCGTCCTCTGAGAAAGTGAGTGCTGGGAACCTAAGTGCGTTCTGAGAAGGCGTCTAGCGGCGGCTGCCCCGGCGGCGCAGGTAACGAGTTAGCGTGACTGACGGCCCCGGAGCTTTCAGCATGGACGGTCGTTGGCCTGGCTGCACAGTTTCAACTTCCGGGGTCCTCGGCCTGGCTGCACAGTTCACTTCCGGAGCTGAGGTGACAGCCTTGCAGGGAAGGGGAGGTCACGTGGGGAGAGTCTCTTCCGGGACCTGCAGCAACACCAAGCATGCCTTGAATTGCCGCTGTCCTCAGACCCACGGGAAACAATAATGCATTGTTACTATGACTGGCATCCAAGAGTGAGAAATGGGAAGGGAATTTTCTAAAGAAAAACAAAGAAAAGCTCAGTGTGCTTTTAGGGCTTGTAACAAATTGGAGAGATTCCATAGATTTTAGGGCTTTAACAAATTGGAGAGATTCCATAGATTTACCTAAAAATAATTTGGCCCAATAAAATTTTCTTGGTCTGAGAAAACTACAAAACTCTTTGCACTTAATGAAATCCCAGCCACCACAGCACTAATAAATCTAACCTCATCTTTCAAAATTGCGTTTTTGGACAGAAGAACTTCATAATATTGGATGGAATCCACAGTAAACCGATTCTACAGAAGGCTTTAGTGAATGTGTGGTCCTTTACCATGTGAATGACACACAGTTTGGTTTGTTAGGGTTTTGTAATTAGATCAAAGCTCAAAATATGTTGACTAGGATAGATACATGTGTGAAAAATATGAATTAATGCTCACAGAGAATAAATGCCAGGTAGGCTGTTATTCTCAAAAGTCTCACTGTCGGCTTATTAATTCAATATGAATATGTTGTCTTTAATCTTTATATAGCTACTCTTTGCTTTCCAGATGTCATTGTGCTTATAGCCTGCCTTTGACACACATCTGTAAGAGATCCATGAAGCAAACAGCACTGAAGGGAGTCAGCTGAGGCTGGGGATTGTTGGTCAATCAAAGAAACCTCTAGAAGAAAACACTTGTATACTCTGCTGCAATTCTTATAATTATAGCAAATATCTGAATCAGAATTCATGTCTCTAAGGAGAAAACTCTTCATGTAAGACTCGGCAGTGTGCTATGGAAAGCAGTGATTTTCTAGGGAGCAACTCGTCTTTCAGGCTGCTCTGCCATGAGGGCCAGAATGGGGTGTGGAAGACAGGGGTGGTTGTGGAAGGAGGAAGTGGGACCCTGGGTATTTCTTAGAGGAAGAGAAACCCCTGCTTCAGGTTGGCTGATATGGGAGGGTGTGGGCTGCAATGAGGGATGCTGAAGAAGGCAGCCGCTGTTGAAATGCAGGTGAATTAAGGATGCAGTGTAAGTGCAAAACCTGCTTGGAGAGTGTGTCCCTAGAAACGTGCTTGCACAACCTGTGGGCTGTATGAGACAAAGGTGTTATAGGATGCAACACGGTCGATATTCCACCTCACTAGGCATGACTGCAAAAAAAAAAAAAAAAAAAAAAAAAAATCAATTCACTAATTTCCTTTTGCCCTTGCAGGGTGGTTTCTCTGTACTGCTTTTACTGGTTTTGTTTCTATGGCATGCCCTCTAGCCAGTGACATCTTTCTAATGTGGTGTTCACCTTGCTTTGCCATTCTGGGTATCATGAAAAGCTCAGGCCATGGGCTGCAGATGAGGTGTCTTCCCTTTGTTTATTTTGAGACTGGTCTGTATCTGGGTCACCATTCATGTAACTGCTTTTTCAACCACAACTGATGGCTGTGGCTCGCAGAGCAGTTGCAGAAGCCTCCTCAGAGCACATAGCACATGATGGCCATCCACCCCACCCTGCAAACCTGTAAGGATATGGTAAACGGGAATTCTGTCATCTCATGGGTCAGAGTGGCTTTGGCTAACCACAGTTTCAATCCTAATACTGCCATCAAGTTCATTTGTAACTTTGGAGCCGTCATTTATATTCCCAGTCTGGCCAGGCCCAGTGGCTCATGCATGTAATCTCAGCACTTTGTTTGAGAGTCTGCAGTGGAAGAATTGCTTAAGCCCAGGAGCTCAAGATCAACCTAGGCAACACAGGAAGAATCTGTCTCTATAAAAAATTAAAAATTAGCCAGGCATGGTTGTGCATGCTTGTAGTCTCAGCTGCTCGTGAGGCTGAGGTGGGAGAATTACTTGAACCTGGGATTCAGAGGTTGAGGCTGCAATTAGCCGTGACTGTGCCACTGCACTTTAGCCTGGGCAACAGAGTAAGATGCTGTCTCCAAAAACAAGACTGTTTGCCCCTTGTTTGTCAGAAATGCAAACAATAAATATCAGTTGAGCCAAACACTGATTGCTAAGCAAAAAAAAAAAAAAAAAAAAAAAAAAAAAAAAAAAAAAAAAAAAGTAGTCTGACTTATGATTGTTATTTGATACAAAAATTTAAAGGTACTAAAAAGATGTTAACAGGATACCTACTTGAGCCCAGGCTGGCCAAGGAAATTAGAAGGTATCAGGTACCTTTGCATACAGCATTGCCTGCCTGCACGGGAGTCACCCACTTGTACACCCCAAATCTACCTCAAACTCAGCTATCTCTGATCAGGTGCAGCCCCTTCAAATGGCTTCTGATGACCTTCTGTGAATGCCCTGCTTCTGTGATGTCAGCATCCCCCATCCAGTTACACAGACCATGTCCTCTGCCTTCATTCTCATGGTCCATTTTCTACCTAAATACTCTTAATACCATTCCTTTCTCCACACCCGCTCACCCCAGCTGTCATCTGATGCTTGTGTTGGCCCAGGTTTAACTCTCAGCATTCCTGTGAGATAAAGACGGTTCAGCTAGAATTGCTAGTGTGGGCCTTGGGATGAATTCTCAGTACAGCTGTTTGATTTAGTTGATAGTATTCCTAGTGCCTCAGGAAAATCAAAATAATGAACAAAGTTAATACAGCAAGAAGGGGCATGTCAGGAAGACTGGGTTTGTCAGAGGTTCTGATGGGTTTGCCAGACATTCGTACAGTGCTCCTCTAGTCACTACAGGGACCTGGTGACAAAGCACATGAGCCATTTGTCAAAAATCATCTGACCTAATGCTGCGCCAGCACCAGTGGATGCCACCCAATGGCTCAAGTTAAACCGCACCTGTGTCCTGCCATCTGGTAAGTCACTCTTCCAATGTGCAAACAACTTCCTTGAGCAGTAAGTTCTACCCCTTACTTTTTAAAAGTCAGGTAAGATCTCTTCTGTAGGGAGAAGCTTTGTTACAAAGTAGCATCCCAGCACAATACTTCCTAAAAAAGTTCAAGGAAATCAACAATCTGACCAAATATTATTTGACTAAAAACACCTGGGGAATCCCAGCCCTCTACTCTCAGGGTTCCTTCAGACTCCATCAAACCTCCTTTCTCCTCCTTCGTTATTCACATCATTCAGTGAAAAGAATCAGTGAAAGAGGTAAGTGAGACATCCCCAGTCACAAACCTAGGAAGTGGCAAAGCCGGGTCCCAGTCCAAGTCCACACAAGGCCAAAGTTGTGCCCCATGCTCTGTGTCATACCCTTGAATCGGTCTGAAAATAGCCTGTGTTAATCAGTAAGAAGAGTCTAACCTTAACCCAGGTAGTCATCACAACTGGTGGCATTTTTCAGAGGTAATGCTTGTAGCATCAAGTGTAGCATAAGTATGAAATCACAAGGAATACAACATCTCAGCATCCCAGGATGAGAATTCATCAATAAAGCTTCCTTAGGAGCCACACTCTGCCTGCGCAGGTGCAGAGCAGGCCCCTGACAGCAGATCACAGCTTCTCCCCAAGCGCACACAGAGCATGTCGAGGACAGAGCGCACGATCAACCACAGAACAAGTTCCAGCAAACTTAAGACTGAAATCATAACAATCCCCTTTTAAAAAACAATGATATTAAATTAGAAACCAATAACAGGAGGAAAGCAGGAAAATTTAAAACTGTGGAAATTCATACATTCTTAAACAACCAATGGGCCAAAGAAAAATTTTAAATTAAATATCATAAAATGAACAAAAGTGTTTTCATCCTTCCCCAAATTTTTATGCAGCACAAGCAGTTCTGAGTAGAAAGTTTTCAGTGATGAATGCCCATATTTTAAAAAAATCTCAAACAAATTGGATAAACTAGAAAAAATGGATAATTTTATAGAAACATACAACCTACCAAGACCAAATCATCAAGAAAGATATCTTAACAGACCAATAACAAACAAGAAAATCAGTAATCAAAAATCTGCCATCAAAGAAAAGTCCATGATTAGATGACTTCAGGACTGAATTCTAACAAACATTCAAAGAAGAATTAATACCAATATTTAAATTATTTCAAAAACTGAAGTCAGAGGGAAACTTCCAAATTGATTTTATGAGCCTAGCATCATCCCGATACCAAAGCCAAAGACACCACAAGAAAATGATAGTCCAATATCTCTGAGGAACACAGATATAAAATTCACCATAAAATACTAGGCAAATAAATTCAACAACAAATTTAAAAGATTATATATCATGACCTTGTGCGATTATCCAGCAGATACAGGATTGGTTTAACAAACAAAAATTAATGTGATATCCCCCTTTAACAGAATGAAAAATAAAAAACTTTGTCTCATCTCAATAAATACAGAAAAAAAAATTGATGAAGTTCAGCTCCCTGTTATGATTTAAAACTCAGCAAAAGAGGTTTAGAAGAAAATTTCCTCAACATAATCAAGACCATTTATGAAGACTGTAGCTAACAGCATAGTCAGTGGTGGAAAACGGAAAGATATATCTCTAAAATTCAAAAGAAGATAAGGATGCCCACTCTTACCACTTATTTTCAACATAGTTCTGGAAGAACTAGCATGAGGAATCAGACAAGAAAAAGAAATAAAAGATTAAAATCAGAAAGGTAAAAGTAAAAACATCTCTATTGTGGATGACATGATCTGGTATGTAGAAAACCCTAAAGATTACACACACACACACACACACACACACACACACACACACACACAGAGAGAGAGAGAGAGAGAGAGAGAGAGAACTAATAAATGAATTCAGTAAAGTTACTGCATACTAAATCAACACCCAAAAATTAGTTTAATTATTCTACATGAATATTGACCTATCCAAAAAGAAATCAGGAAACAATTCCATTTATGATAGCCTCAAAAAGCATGAAATACTTAGGAATAATTAAACATGGAGTTGAAAGACATGTACCCTACGTGTAAATTAGTTTGAACATTGTGAAAGACAGTGTGGCGATTCCTCAAAGATCCAGAATGAGAAATGCCATTTGACCCAGCAATCCCTTTACTGGGTATATACCCAAAGGATTATAAGTCATTCTGCTGTAAAGACACATGCACATGTATGTTTATTGCAGCACTATTTGCAATAGCGAAGACTTGAAACCAACCCAAATGTCCATCAATGATAGACTGGATAAAGAAAATGTGGTACATATATACCACGGAATACTATGCAGCAATAAAAAAGTATAAGTTCACGTTTTTTGCAGGGACATGGATGAAGCTGGAAGGCATCATCCTCAGCAAAATAACACAGGAACAGAAAACCAAACACTGCATGTTCTTGCTTGTAAGTGGGAGTTGAACAGTGAGAACACATGGACACAGAGAAGGGAACATAACACACTGGAGCATGTTGCAGGGGGTGGAGGTCAAGGGGAGGAGGAGCATTAGGACAAATACCTAATGCATGTGGGGCTTAAAACTTAGAAGATGGGCTCACAAGTGCAGCAAACCACCATAGCACATGTATGCCTATGTAAAAATCTTGCATGTTCTGCACATGTATCCCAGACCTTAAAGTAAAATAAAAACAAAGAAAGATATGTACCCCAAAAACTATAAAACATCAATGAAATAGAAAGAAATTGAAGAAGACACAAATAAATGGGAAGCTATTTTATGTTCATGGATTGAAAGAATTAATATTGTTAAAATGTTCACAATACCCAAAGTGATATATAGATTCAATGCAATGCCTATCAAAATTTTAGTGGCATTTCCCACAGATACAAAAAAAAAATCCTAAAATTCCTATGGAACCATAAAAGACCCCAAATAATCAAAGCAAGCCTAAGAAAGAAAAATAAAGTTGGAGGCATCACACTTCCTGATTTCAAAATACATTAGAAAGCTAAAGTAATCGAAACAGCATGGCACTGGCATAAAAACAGACACATATGCCAGTGGGACGAAAAAGAGAGCCCAGAAATAGACCTTGGTCAACTAATTTTCAACAAGGGCACCAAGAAGACCCAATAGGGAAAGGATAGTCTTGTCAGTTCATTGTGCTGGGAAAACTGAATATCCACCTGCAAAATAATGAAATTAGATCTTTATCTTGCACATGCACAAAACAAACTCAGAATGGATTAAAGTGCTGAAACCACAAATCTCTATAAAAACCATTAGTTTTGCTCCTTGACATTGGACTTGGCAATGATTTTTTTAACTGAACACTTACAGCACAGGCAACAAAAGCAAAAATAAACAACTGGGATTACATCAAACTAAAAAGTTCCACACAGCAAAGAAAACTATTTTTTTAAAAAAGGCAACCTACAGATTAGGAAAAAATATTTCTAATAAGGGTTTAATATCCAAAAAATATAAGAAACTTACACAACTAAATAACAACCAAAAAAAGAAAAAAAACCCATGATCAATCTTGACCCCCAGTGCGGTGGTATTG
Source organism: Saimiri boliviensis (assembly GCF_048565385.1). Taxonomy (NCBI): domain Eukaryota; kingdom Metazoa; phylum Chordata; class Mammalia; order Primates; family Cebidae; genus Saimiri; species Saimiri boliviensis. The sequence continues at coordinate 433,395 of NC_133449.1, read as the reverse complement.
GGAGGTGGGGCTTTAAGAAAGTCATTAATGCCCTCATAAAAGAGGCTTCAGAGAGAGTTCATCCATTCCTGCCCTCGGGCCCTCCCTCTGTGTGAGGACACAGCCTCCGTCTCCTTCAAAAGCAGCAGCAGCAGCAGCAAGGAACCACCTTGGATGGGACCCCTGAGGCCTCACCAGACCACAGTCTTTTTTTTTTTTTTTTGAGACGGAGTTTCGCTCTTGTTACCCAGGCTGGAGTGCAATGGCGTGATCTCAGCTCACCGCAACCTCCGCCTCCTGGGTTCAGGCAATTCTCCTGCCTCAGCCTCCTGAGTAGCTGGGATTACAGGCACGCGCCACCATGCCCAGCTAATTTTTTGCATTTTTAGTAGAGACGGGGTTTCACCAGGTTGACCAGGATGCAGACCACAGTCTTGCTGGTGCCTTGATTTTGTGTATCCAGCCTCCAGAGCAGAGAGATAAGTTGTGGTTCTTTATAAATTGCCCCATCTGAGGTATTTTATGATAGCAACACTAACAACTCAAGGCAGTTGGAAAGGAAATGGGTGAGACCACTGAAGGAGGTGCTCACCCAAGACCCTCAATGTGAGGGCACACAGGCTTGGTGGGAAGAGCTCAAGAGGGCATCTCATGTCTGCCACATGCTGGGAATATCCCTCCTAGCCACTGAGAATGCAGCGCTCTCGCTGGCAAGAATCCAAGCATTATGAGACTTATATGAACATGTATTAGGCGGAACCATATGAAACTGCTATCTGACCATTTTTTATGCCAAAAATATGGATTTGATAATATTCAACATTGCGTGTCTTGTTGATATTTCAGTATTTTTATTGTTAAATAAAATTATTATTTTATTTTTAAATACTTTGTATTGTTTATATTAATTACTAAATATTTTTCAAATCATAATTCTTTTTTATTTTTGAAATTTGTTATTTTTATTTTTAAACGAACTTCCTTCCTTGTATACATAATTTTTTTTGTAAATGTTATATTTTGAGATAGGGTCTCACTCCCTTACCCTGTCAACCAGGCTGGAGTGCAGTGGCAAGATCACAGCTCACTGCAGCCTCAACTTCTCAGGCTCAAGGGATCCTCCACCTCAGCCTTCTGAAAAGCTGGGACTACAGGCATATGCCACCATGCCCTGCTAATTTTTGTATTTTTGGTAGAGACAGGGTCTCACCATCTCACTCAGGCTGGTTTTGAACTCCTAAACTCAAGCAACCCTCCTGCCTGGGCCTCCCAAAGTGCTGGGATTACAGGTGTGAGCTGCCACATGATACTTTTATAACTCTCTATTCTCTATTTTCAACTCTTCTCTTATTGTAATTTCATTCTGGTTGTTTTGTTCCTGATAGCTCTGAAGCGGGACAGAAGGGTAAAGACTGCAAAGGCTTCATGCCATCAACAGGGCTGACTGAAGCCTCTTCACTGCTCACCTCAACTCCTTCTGTCTCCACCAATGATCAGTGATGAATTTTAAAAATAAAATAGTCTTCACATGGAGAATCATAACCCCTAACTGCATATATTCTCCCCATGATCAAAGTGCCCCTGAGCTCCAGATATTTCAGACACATCACCTGGACTTGGCTTTGCAAGCTCAGGCCCCTGCAGACACAGGCAAGAGATGAACCGCAGGCGGCCCCTGGTCTGTGGCTCTGGCCTGTGGCTCTGGCGGGCTGAGTCACAGCTGGGGTGGTTCACATATTCTGGAATCAGAATCACCCTTTTACAAGGAAAACGGGCAATAGAGTTTTTTACATAAACTCCTGATTTCTAAAAAATGTTAGCTTACTCTTTAATGCTGTGAGGGCCAAGTGGAATATGTTTATAAGCCACATTTGCCCCCAGGGCCTCCCGTAGGCCTTGACAAGAAACCCTATGATCCCAAGAGCTGTGGAGGCCTGCCTTCTGCCATGCAGATTTCTCAGACATTGGCTTAGCCAGGGGAAGAGCTGCCAAGACCCCTGATCATAAGGTCATAGATGCTTTTTCCTGGTCGGGATTAAGGAGGTTATTCCTCCTATTTCATAGCAAAATGCACCAACCAACATTTATTACTCAGGGAGAAATCGGGAGGAGGGAAAAGGTGAAGCAAAAGAACAGGTTTCTTCAAGGCGGCGTGCACACAGGTGACAGCTGGCAAACACACGCTCCAGCCTGCTGGGAATGGGGCAGTCCATCCTCGTGGGAGCCGGGCCAGCCTGCAGGAAAGCCTTGACACGCCCTTTGCTGTTTCGGTTTAAATCTAAACAGAGGCTGGGGGCGTTGCCTCCGATCTTTCCTCGGACCAATCACTGTGTGGGACCCATGGACACGGTGGAAACAGGAGCTCCAAGTGCAAGCAAGATGTGAAGGGAGAGGCAGTGCAGATGAGGCCAGAGGCTGTGTCCTCCTCAGAGCTGTCCGTTCATCCTCCCTTCCCCGGGTCACCTGGCCCACTGGCCACACGGCACCCTAAAGATCCCACTCGGCTTATCCACAGCGAAAGGCCTGAGGGCAGTGGTGGAGACGAGAGGGCGAGAGAGCGGCCTCATCCCCAGGCGCGGTGGCTGCGCATTCTCCGTCAGCCTGAGTGGGCACGGGCGATCTCCACGGGTGCTAGGGGGGCATGGCTGAGGACGCATCCACTGTGAGATTGTCGGCCAGGTCTCCCCCAAATATCACTGTTAGTCAAAGATAGTTGGGGAGAAACTACTGTTTTTTATTTATTAAAAATTAAAATAGTGTGAAACAAGTGACAAAATTCATACACATTTTAATATAACATACCAACGTTAAAATAATCATCTTAATGGCACCCAAATGTTCTCTGGCCTCAGGCTCTGTGGATCACAGGTCACTCCTCAGCCTTCAACCACATCAATAAATTGATGCCAGACAGCACCTTCCCCACAACCAGGAGTTTCTTGTTTGCTGTTAATGAAGAGAAAACCCGTTTTCTGGAATTCCTGTCATGGAGAAGTCTGGGGGGACCCTTCGGAGACTTGCTTCCCGACAGCCCAGCAGGACTCACTTGAGGAGTGGCTTTCAGTCCCAGGAAGGTGCTCAGGAATCTGTCCAGGCTGCACTGAGGACCAGGTTTTTGTTTCATCCGTGCAGGCCAGCCCTCCGGGACAGCACTGCCTGCCTGCGTCCTGGGGAGGACGCTGCCTCCGGCTCTCTGTCCCTCTCCTGCCGACTGGCTCTTCCTCACCTGACTCTGCCCCAACCCTTCACATCGGCTGCCATGGCCTAGTCTCTGCTCTTATAGGGATGCAGACAGTGGGTGCCCCAGGACCTCACGCTGCTGATGACAGCCCAGGTCCTGCCTCCAGCCTCAGCTTCTATCCTGAACTCTGGGTTGAGCACATGGTTGCCCACCTCACCTCTCCTCTTGAATGTCCAGTCACCTAAACCTAAGCGTCCCAGGCACAGCCCCAGCCTGCAGCCCCTCCCGTCTGGCTCAAGGCAGCTCCGTCCTCCAGGTCTCTGGCCAAGCACTGGCGCATCCTTCATTCCTCTCTCTCTGCACCCCAAATCCAATCTGACCGGAAATGCTGTCTGCTCTGCTTTTAAAATATTTCTGGGAGCTGGGACGCTGCCCACCTGGTTCATGGCAGTAGCACCCTAAAGCTCTCCCTTTTCTGCCCTTAACGGCTGAAAGCAACACCTCAAACCCCACGTTGCATGACGTCCTCAGGGCTTGCTCATGGAGCGGCTGCATTTCAGATCTTACTCAAAACACCACTTCCATTCTTTTCCTAACTTCCCTGATCGGGTGATTCTTGTAACTCTCAGTTCCTTGACATGAGTGTGCCTGGAGCACCTGTGTGGAGACTGACGTACGGACTCCTCCCTAGAGGAGATGCTACAGGAGTTTGAAGATGCCTTCTCTCCTGACACCACGGAAATAAATGCAGGAGGAAACAGAAAGATGCACAGAGGAAGGCTGGAGACGCTCCCGTCTGGAACCTGCCAAGGTGAGCACGGTACCATTCCTCTCTGGCCTGCAATGTGAGCGGCTCGGGCCGGGATTGGGTCCTCGCCGTCTCTGTGTTAGGCCAGCCCTGTGGGACTTGGGAGGCTTCTAAATCTGCTCCAGGCTCCTCGGAGTTTCTGAAAGCCCAGGCAGAGAAGACCGCGGCGCTGGAGACCTGCTGGTGGTTGAGCCACCTGCATCTCCCTTTCTGTGAACTGTGGACCTTGAGTCTCTGTTTGTGGCATGTCTCTATAATTAATCAAGATTGCACCACATTGATTGGGGCTCAAATGATGTTGGCAACAATGTCTAATGGATTGATGGAGCTAATCAATGTCAAACAGCATTGATTTCATCTTCTCAGGGCTTGTGTCCGTCCACTGATAGGCAGTGTCTGGGCACTGTGCCTCTAGCTAAGGGTGTGACCTGATAGAAACTGTGACACTTCACGTCAGGGTCACCTTATCCAGTAGGCAACACAGGCATGGTGACCCCAGAGCCCTGAGCCTTCAAAACTAAACTAAAAAATGGCTTCAAAACCGGAAAAATGAGGTACAAAGTTAAAATTAACACGTGATAATTGTTAGCCAAAAAACACTTTTTCATCTTAGCCACATGACTGTAACTGAACTAACATATTTCTTCATCAGTTGTATTTATCATGCGATGCCACAGAAGATTTCCTTTTGCACTTCTTGGCTATTAACTTCTAACAGTCTCCGTCTTCAGACAGCACAGCCTGTTCGTTCCTAACCTGCTCTGTTTTACTGACTTGGTATTTAATAGGTTACTGAGCTCTCCTCAGCACGGTGCCAGGCCCTGGGGGATTGGTAACTTAAATAGGTTTGATCAGTAGGTTATGAACGCCACATTTTGACGTGTGATTTGCCGTGAGGTTTGGTCCTCAAGGCCAGGGAAAGCCTCATAGAGACCCTCCTCCAGCTGCCGCCTTCCAAACCCACCTCTGACACGCTAAGGCTGCCACCCGCCGGCTGCCATCTTCCTACCCCACCTCCAACACTCCAGGTCAGGTTCCATCATCGCCAAGAGACCAGCCAGTCAAAACCATCACTTTCTGCAACCCCGTGTATTTACATCAGAGAGACATCAATCTGAGGGCAAGTAAGTTGCTGACCTAAGATTCTGATATTTCCATGCTCTTAATCATATTGCTACAGATAACTTAGTTTCTAAATTTGAGTAAAAGGCACATCAGCCTCCCTGTCTAATCTTAAATGCTCTGGACATTCCATGCTTGAAAATTAGGTGATCGGTTTTCAGAATGTAGGAAGGAGCAGAGACGGTGTGATATAAAGATAGAAAGAAAATGGCTAATTCAGTCGTTATGCACGTCTGTCTCTACTACACAATCATTACAGATCTTTACCTCTTCATTTCCTTAAAGGGAAAAAGCAGAATCACTCAATAGAATTATCAGCTTAGGCAAGTTAGGCATTGATTTGACAAACCACTCTCTAGATTAATAATAAACTTCAAGTTTCTAAGATGTTGGAATCTAAGAGCAATACCTTGAACCTTTAAAACACATCTTTCATCACTTTCACTCACATGAAAAGGCATTGTTTTCTGGCTTTCATCCAACAGAAGTTATCATTTTAGAGGGCTGAAATCATCTTTCTCAGTAGATACTAAAATTGCGTTGTGAAGAAGGAATCACGTCTCAGGTCTTCACTTTACAGACCCTTGTCCTCAGTTCCCCACAGCACAAAATCCGAAAGCTTTGTACCAACTCCCAGGGCCTGGCACCATGCCAAGTAGAGCTCAGTAACCTATTAAGTACCAAGTCAGTAAAACAGAGCAGGTTATGAACGAACAGCCTGTGTTGGCTGAAGACGGAGACTGTTAGAAGTTAACAGCCGAAAAGTGTGAAAGGAAATCTTCTGCGTGTCCCTCGTCTCCACCTCAGCACCTTCCTCCCTCGTTGTTCCCAACTCTCGTGACAATACTCAATTTTCTCTTTAATATGTTGAACAGCTTGAGTTAGGACAGTCCAAAGTTGATGCCAAGTGGCAAATTTTCTAAAACTTTGGATTTTTTCTATATATGCATTAAGATAAAATACAGAAAAGGAATACAGGAAAAAAAATTGCCAAAATGTCTATCACTTAATATTGTAACGTTTAAAACACAAGCTTTATGTACAGTGCAATGTTAAAAATATCTTCAGAAGTATTGATAGAAAGCCAACATTTTTACTGTAGTAAATGTATACGACCCAAAATTCACCATTGTGACCATTTTTAGGTGTGCGGTTCACTGGCGTGAAGTTCATTCACATTGCTGTGCAGTCAGCAGCACCACCCATCCCCAGGACGTTTTCACTTTCACCAAGTAAAACTTTGTACTGTTAAACCATCACACCCGCCCCTTCCTCCCCCAGGCCCTGGCAGCCTGCCTTCTGCTTTCTGTCTCTGTGGATTTGACTCCTCTAGGGAACTTCACACAGAATGATGCATGTTATGCCTGGCTTATCACACGCAATGTCGTGTCACCAAGCTTCATCTGCGTTGAAGGGTGTATCAGAACTTCACTTTCTAAAGGCTGAATAATGTCCCTTTGTGTGTACACACCACATTGTGTTTATCCATTCATTTGTTGATGGGAGGTTAGGTGGTTTCTACCCTTTGAGCATCGTGTAAAGTACTGTTTTGAACACCAGTGTACACACAACTGTTCAAGTTCCTGCTTCCAGTTAATTTCAGCGTATAACCAGAAGCAGCACCACTGGATCGTGTGGGGATTCTGTGTTTAGTTTTCTGAGGAGACTGATACTGTTTTCTGCAGCGGCTGCACCATTTCACGTTCTCATCAGTGCGAAAGGGTTCCAGCTCCTCCACGTCCTGGTCACACTTGCTATTTTCTGTTTGCTTGGTAAGAGCCACCCTGATAGGCGTGCTGTGGTGTTCTGTGGTGGTTTTGATCTGAATTTCCTTTGCTTAGTGATGTCAAGCATCTGTTCATGTGCTTATGGGCTGTCTGTGTTTCTTCTTTGAAGAAAAGTTCACTCAACTCCTTTGCCCACAGTTTAATTAGGTTGCTCGTTTTCTTTTCTTGTGCTGTAAGAGTCCTTTCGTGTATTCTGGAAATTAATTCCTTATCAGATTTATAACTTGCAGATATTTCTTCCAATTATATGGGTTGTCTATCCGCTATGCTGATCATTTCCTTTGATGCACACAAGTTTGTATTTTTAATGAAGTCCAGTTCACCTATTTCTTCTTTTGTTACCTGTACTTTGGATGTCATGCCCAAGAAACCGCTGCTAAATTTAATAGCTTGAAGCTCTTCCCTATGTTTTCTTCTAAGTGCTTTATAGCTTTACTCTTATATTTAGGCCTTTGATCCATTCTGGGTTGCATTTTTGTATGTGGTGTGAGGTAAGGATCCGACTTCATTTTTTTGTTTGTTTGTTTGTTTATTTTTTTTCTTTCTTTTTTGGAGGGAAAGGTCCCTGCAAGGCCCCTTCCCAGGCAGGGGAGGGACGGAAATGCCGTCACAGTAGTAGGGACTGGAGCATCTACAAAGACGGAGGGGAGATACTCAGGCCCAATGGTAGCTACGAGGAAAGAGGACACCTTCCATGACACATCCTTGAGGTGTCTGTGTCTGCCCCAAGTGGCTGGCGGTGGCCTTCCCTCCAGGCCCATGGCCTGCAGCCACCTGCTCTAACTCTGGGTGGGGGTGGGGCGGGGGTGGGGGGACTTGCAGGGGCTCAGGGACAGGACAGCAGCAAGAGGCAGGGGCCGAGGACGGAGGCCTTCCCAACAGCGGGGTGGGGGGGGTGTACATTCAAGTGTGAGGTGAACCCTTTGGTTGGGAGGGGGCCCCTGAAGCCTCAGCAGGGCCACCTCTCCCCACGGTACCTCTGAGTCTGGGGAGAGCGGCTGCTGGCTCGGCCCGGCCAGCCTGGCTTCTCAGAGGGTCTGTGGATTGACACTGTTTCTTTTCATAAAAAAATAAAATTTAAAAAAACAGCATGTCACGTCTGCTGTGACTGAGGCCTGGTCGTCAAAGGGAGGCCCTGGCTGGCCAGGCCACCTTCCCACTGGAGTCAGACAAGGGTACAGATGCCAAGGGACCTGGCAGACAGGGTGGGGCAGCCTGGGCTGGGTGGCAGCTGCTCCCTCCCCGCAGCCAGTTCCAGCCAGTTCTAAATCAGGCCACTAACCACACCTGCCTGTTCACTAAAGCCCTTGTCATAAATTTCAATTACATCTTGATCTCTGGCTTTATTCACGTAACACAGTCCACCAACACTGGGTTGGGAATCCCCAAGATCGGAGCCTGTGACTTGTTCCTGGGGTCTCCAGTGCCACCGCTGCTCCAGGGACACCGTGGATGCTGGAAAAGGCACAGCTTAATGACATGTGCAGGAACATACGCTAGAGACAAGCCACATTGCCAAGCCCTGGTAAAATACGGATACCTGGTGTCGAGTTAGGAGATTATCACACACCAGCTTTTATTCCATGCCATTGCCGTGTGCCACTAAGTCTGAAAAATGCTTCCTTTTGTCTTGAATCTCGGCCCTAGAGAACACGGCACTCCCTCAATGCCACTGAGCAGGACATCAGGGACGTGGCTCCCGTAAAACACAGGAACCTTACGATGATGAACTGTGTTACAAATCATTCTGTTTTCTCAACAACCACATCTTTGATGTGTGTCTTTTAGATATGAGAAATATATTTTAGGATCAGGTAATGTCCATTAGTTTTTAAAACACACAGGAGTGAGTCTGCTTCCTAAAAGTCTCTGTCATGATGGAACAGAGGAAGCAGCTCGGTGTGGATGAAGATAACCCTCACGCTCGGGGCCGGGCCCCGGGCCCAGGATCTGCCCTGGGTGCTGTTGGGACTGATCTTAGTTCTGCTAGGACTTACCTCTGGGGCCTGGCTCCTCCCCAGGTGCTGTTGGGACTGAACTCAGAACTTACTGTTAGGAGTAACCTTCTTGGACCCAGATACCAGACCTAAGATACTGGGATGGTCTGTCTGAGCATCCTGAAGTCTGTATGATCCCTAAACCTTTTTCCAGCTCAAAATTTTCATGATTCTAATTATACCACCTTCTGCAATTCCTGGGAATACTGTCATTTGAAATACGATATTGGTAAGGTCTCAAGCTAAAAAATATTCACGAAGGAGCCTTTTCCCCTTTCCACATGGACCACATGGATTTAGAGTTGCTTTCAAGTGTAGTATTAGGATTTGGGACAAAGTGCTTTATTTTTTGAAACAACTAAAGCATTCTTATTACGTGTACTCTGAGAATCTGGGGAAAAAAATACAGATACTGAAAAAATTGAAGTGGTCTTCTGGCTATTGAAGCTTCATAGCTACATCAAGGGTAAGTTCAAAGGCATCAGTTGTTCAGCAAAATGACAGACACTGGAGTCATCAAAGGCGGAAAGAGCCACGTCCCAGTTCACCGACCACGTCTGCCTCTCAGCCTCAGCACGCTGACCTTTTGGACTAGAGGGGTCACTGTTGTAGGGGTTGTTCAGCCACACCTGTTGTCTCCATCTAGTAGATTACAATGCCGCCCAGCATTCCTGAACAAAATGTGCTGAGGTACGCCAGATGGGTCTCCCGGAAACCTCCCCATAGCTGGGAACCCCTGGATTACAGGAAACGACTGCAGGCCCCACACCCCTTACCCAGCCTCCCATGGACGTACAAAGGTGAACATAACCAGTCCTTGACCCACACGACCGGTACAGAGGCCACCTGCTGTTGCAGATTGTAGGTGAAATGAGTCCAGTGCCCACTGCCCAGTGCAACTGGCCGAACCCATGTAAGTCAGTCAGTTGCTGCAGCCTGTATCTGAGATTTAATTAGAAATCCAGAGAGGCTGTTACAGCTATCAAAAGTCACACAGCCTGTTAAAGTTAGACACGTAATCTGTGATCTTTCTAGATTATAGACTAAACCCCATATTTTAGATGTGAAGGATCAAGTTAACAAAGTAACTAAAACAAATGGTGAAAGCTTCTTCTTTATCATTAGAAATTTAAAATGTTACTGTTTCTACACACTTAAATCTTTATGTAGTAAAATATTTTAAAAGTTTCAGTTCAGTCATATGAATCGACCTATTTTCCTAACGATCAATAGAATTTTGACTTAATTCAATGATCTTTTCCTTCTCCAAGTTCTCATCCCAAGCAAGTCAGAAACGGTGTGGGCAGAAGACAGTGAGCAGAAGCAGCAAGTAGGAAGTTTCAGGAGTGATGTAAATGCAGCCGTGCCACCTCTCCAGACTCCCTGAGGTTCCCCGTCCTCCCCACGAAGCCATGAGTGAAAGGCACAGCCCGAAGTTCGAACACTGAAGGCGGCATCCACGCTGCAGGGCTCGGGCCACACAGCACGTTTCCTCCTGGCGCGGCAGAGGGAGCCTTAAAGCGCTCATGCCCAGCTGTCCCTCCTCCGCCCCAGAACGCCTCCTCCCAAGGAGAGGACAGGAGCCTTGAAGCTCTCACAAACCTCCCTCCAGGCGTCTAGCCGCCCGTCATCCTTACTCTGCCGTGTTTTGAGTTCTCACAGCAGCCGGAACACCACCTGCCTCCTGGCCTGCAGGGCCTTTCGTGGACTATTCAGAGGCTACAACCTCAAGCAGACCTTGGGCAGGAGCGTGTGTGAAGCCACGCAGGTGGTGTGGACCGGCAGTGCGTGGACCCCGGGAGGCACAGTCACCACAGGTGCACGTGTGTTCAGGGGCCAGGGTGAGGCGGGGTGGGGTAGGGTGTGCAGGGACCACGAGCAAGGGTTGCACGGCAGCAGGACACGTGCTCAGAAAGTCATGAGAATGATGTGGATGTCTGTAACAGGAAATAGGACCTTCCCCAGGATCACCTGTGACCCACAGAAAGGGACTGGAGACGTGGAAAGGCAATAGGCAGAGGACGGCGTGACCACCTGGCACTAACTCACACTCCTGCCAGCAGCTTCTCTGCCACATGTGCACAGCTGTAAGCCTCATTCGGGCCTAAAGGAAAGTGGTGACCTAACAGCTGATCTTCACATTGCACAACTATCCCCTTTCTGAAGTCATTCCTGGAAGGGTGGATTGTGTGATCATACCCAGTTATTTCTTGTCATCCTTTAAGAGGACTGTATAGCTCTGCTCATTGTCACCGACTTGCAAGGCTTTATTTTTTATTTTCTTAATGGTCATAGTTTATTTGGTGATTAATTATCCTTCTGTGGGGGAAAAATCTTTCATCTGATGCTGTGTTTGTAGTCCAGTGTGAATCACAGCAGCTTCTCAGGAGACTAAGAGTAAAATAGAACATAGTAAAAGTATGACCCAGCAATCCCATAACTGATATCTCTCCACAGGAAAGGAAATCAGAATGTCAGAGACGCCTGCACCCACATTCACTGCAGCAACATTCACAAGAACAAAGACATGAAATCAACCGAAGTGTCCATCAGTGGGTGGAATGGTAAAGAAAATGTGATATATATACACACAGAAACACACACACATGTGTGCACACACACGCACACCCATACTCCCACACACACAGACATGCACACGCAATGGAATACTATTCAGCTACAAAAAGGAATGAAAACCTGTCATTTGCAGCAACGTGGTACAACTGGAAGCATTAGGTTAAGGCGAATAAGCCAGGCCCAGGGAGACCAACGTCACACCTTCTCACTCACATGTGGGAGCTGAAAACGACAATCTCATGGAGGTGAAGAGTAGGACACTGGACACCAGAGGCTGGTAAAGATGTAGGGGAGGGAGGACGACAATCGGCTGGGTGACCGACACAGTTAGATAAAAGGAGCAAGTTCTAGTTTCTGTAGAACAGTAGGGTGACATAGTTAGCAACAATATCTCATGTTTTTCAAAATAGCTAGAAGATTTTAAATGTTCCCAGTACAAAGAAATAGCAAGCCTTCAAGGTGATGAGTATCCTAAATACCCTCATTGGATCATTACACACTCTATGCATGTAAGAAAATCTTGCGTGTGCCCCATAAATATGTACTATATTATGTATCAATAAGAAAATTAAAAAGCCAACCATCTTGAGCTGAAAAGCAGTGTACACAGTCATTCCAGACAAAACCAAAACAAAGCAAAAATAAAAGATAAATGAAGAGTGACAACAAATAGCGTTGTCTGTACAATAACAATTTTTTAAAAAGACTAAAATCTACCAGCACTGGGCAAGGAGGACAATCGCCTACACAGCAACCAAAATTTCATTCCCCCCTGAAAGTTAAATGTCAAAATATCATGAAATAAGGCCTCCCAATATTTGGAAGAGAACGCATGACTACACAATGTTTTAGCCAGAAAGATGTGTTTCATCCAATAAGCATAAGTAGCCGTGCTCAAAAATGCTTCCACTCCTGGGCCCTTCCTGAAAATTATTCTCTGAGGGAACTTCCCCTCTGCCATGAAATGGATCAAAGTGAAGAGACCAAGAATGAAAAAATCACGATAGGAAAAAACTAGCGAGAATCAAAAACAACTTAACAGAGATACATCTAAAGAAATCTGGTTACAAAGTCAGATTCAAACTTCAGAAGTCTTTTCAATCATGCAGTAGATGATGAGAAATATCAGACTGTTATGGGATGGATTGCCTCTGCCTCCCCACCTCTCCATTTGTGTGTGGAAGCCCTGACTGCCGTATTGGAGGCAGATCCTGGAGGAGGCATAAAAGTTCCTGGAGGGCGTAAGCGTGGGGCCCTCATCCAACAGGATGAGTGCCCTCATAAGAAGAGAAGGAGACACCAGGATGAGGTGCACAGGGATGGCCAGGGGAAAAAGTCAATTGTAAATCATTATTTAAAAACGCAAGAATTTGACCCTTATACAAATTGATACTGAAATGTGTTTTAAAGTTATAATGATTTTTAAAGTATTATAATTGTACAGTAACTGATGAATATATAAATACATACTTAAACTAGACCCAAGGAAATATATAAATGTTTTATATGGTTAATATAATTTTTTCTCTCGATATATAACACAAACTGAAGCATTAAGTGTAATAGAAAAAAATTCTAAAATTATTTTCAGAAAGATTCGTGACTACTGAAGCCTAACAACTCACTATAAGAAATTTGACAGACTAATTTCTTTGAAAAGATAAAAAAGTCAAAATAAGTGAGACTGTGAAGCTGTTAGGAAACATAACGGGAATGTTTAAATTTTATTCTGATTATAAAGAACTCATTGATTATAGAAGATCTTCAACCTCTATGAAACTTAAGGTAAAATATTACAAACATTGTAAATAGAAGTTTACAGTGCAATTGTAAAAATACACATTGTAAAAAAGATTAAGCTAACTGCTCAGAGTAGCCATTGCTAATATTTTTTGTATATTAGTATTTTTTCTTTAGGAATAATAATTATAGTAATAATGAGAGCTATAATAACAGCAGAAAAACTACTATGCATTGAAGAACTGTTGTGCACTGGAAGACAAGTCCGTGATTTCATTTAATACAACAACAGTTCAAGGATGTAGGTAGTAGGTAGGGAAACTGAGGCGAACCAGGCTCTATTCCGTCAGGGTGTGGGGGCTGGGAACCACCGGAGAGCTCTTCCTGACCACAGACCCATACAGCCACAACAGCATCCCCACGTCCTGCATGCAGGCATCTTGGAAGTCATTGGAATTTGCTCTGCATACATTTTTTTCTGCTCTTTTACTAGGCAATCTGCCATGAGCAGTTACACATGGCTTTAAATGGTTTTTAAAAATATTTATGTCTGTATAGCATTCCATTTTAAGCTGTGCCATATTATTTTTACTTTTTCTTCTATGGTTGGAGATCTAGGTGATTTTCCATGCATTAGGCTACAAACATGAGACACTGAACAACTTTGTAAATATAAGCCCACAGAGATGTGCACACGTCTCTATTAAGGTATATTTCTAAAAGTGGAATTACTAGGTCAAAAGGTGTGCACATGTTTAAGACTCTTAAAATATTTTGTCTAATTACCTCCCCAAATTTTGACCAATCTACATTCTCACTAGCTGTTTATGAGAAGGTGTGTTCCACTGTATCCTGCAGCACTGATGGTGACTACTATGAGAACTGTCCACTTGGTGATGTATCCAAATTTTAACTTTATTTGATTTCTAAGAATCTTACTCTTTTTTTTCTTCTTAAAGCAGTTTATTTTATTTTTGAAATTTTTGGTGATTCATTTGTATTTTTCTTATTAATTTGCAATGGTTCATTCTATATTATGGAAATTAACATTTCTGTCACACATATAGACAAATATTTTATTACTCCATTATTCATTCTTAAAACTGTTTTGATGTTTTGAAGACAAATTTTAAGTTGTAAAATATGTTAAACCTTGATGTGTAGTTATTATATATACCTAAGCCCCAAAATATATAACTCACTTTCAAAAGGTTGTGGTTCCCTATTTTAATAGAAAGCAATTCCATCTCTACCAATCAATAAATTAATACATAAAAATTAGCTGGGCATGCTTTCACCTGAGGTCCCAGCCACTTGGGAGGCTAAGGCAGGAAGCCTGCTTGTGCCCAGAAGTCTCAAGCTGCAGTGAGCCATGATCACACCACTGCCCTCCAGCCTGGATGTAAAAGCCAGACCCTGTCTCAAAAAAAGAGAAAGAAAGAAAATAAAAAGAAAAAAGCAATTGAATTTCCAGATTCTTTTTCATCCTAAATTTAATTTTTTAAAAATCCCAACCAGGTTTTATAGTTTCAAGTCTCATGTATTTAGTCTATTTTAAATTGCTGTGGTCCACGGTGTGAAGGAGGCTCCAGCTCCATTCTTCTGGACACCCAGTTTCCCAATACCCTTTACTGAAGAGACTGTCCTTTCTCCATTGTGTGCTCCTGGCACCTCTGTCAAAAACCAATAAACCATAAATTCATGAACTTATTTCTGGCCTCTCAATTCTGTTTCATTGGGCTTTGGTGTCTGTTTTGATACCAGTATCATGCTGTTTTGGTGTGCATATATTTATAGGTTTGTAATATATTTTGAAGTCAGGTAATGTAATGTGTCCAGCTTTGTTCTTTTTCTCAAGATTGCTTTAGCTATTCAGGTCCTTTGGGGGTTCCATATAAACTTTAGGGCTACTTTTTCTATTTCTGTGGAAAATATCAGAGGAATTTTGATAGGGAATTAATTGAATCTACAGATTGCTTTAAGGAAATTATGGGGGGATACTCCATGGCATTAATCTGGCAGTGATTTTGGAGATGACCCTAAGAGCACTGGCAACAAAAGCAAAAATAGACAAATGTGACTGCATCAAATTAAAAAAAAAAAAAAAAAAAAAAAAAAAAAAACTTCTGTACTGAAGAGAAAACTCATGAAATGAGAGAAAATATTTGATAAGAGGTTAATATCCAAAATGCATAAGGAACTCAATAGCCATAAAACAAATAACCTAATTTAAAAATAGGCAAATATCTGAAGAGACTTTTTTAAAGAAGACATACAAATGGCCAACAGGTATATTTTTTTAAGTGCTCGACATCATTAATCATCAGGGAGATACAATAAAAAAATCACAATAAGGTATCACCTTACACCCATTAGAAAGGCTATTATCAAAAAGATGACTGTTAGTAAGAAATGGTGGAAAAGGAAGCTTTGCACACTGTTGGTGACAGTGTAAATTGGTAAAACCATTATGAAAAGTTTTGAGTTTCCTCAATGACCATATTACCCAGCAACTCCACTACTGGGTGTATCCGAAGGAGATAAATCAGGATCTAAAAGAAATATCTGTACTTCTGTGTTCACTGGAGCATTGTTTACAATAACTGAGGTATGGCATCCACCTGAGTGTCCCCAGTGGTTGGAAGAAACATATGAAAGAAACATATAAAAGAAACGTGGCACATATACACAATGGCCTACCAGTCAGCATTTGCCTTGAAAAATAAGGAAATCCTGTCATTCGTAACAACATGAGTGAACCTGGAGGACATCATGTTAAATGAGATAAGCCAGACACAGAAGGACAGATGCCACATGATCCCACCTCAACATGGAAGCTAAGATGGCTAACACATAAAAGCAGAGGGTGAAGGGTGGGTACCAGGGCCAGGGAGAGGGCAGGGTAGATGTCCGTCAAAGGATGCAGAATTCAACTGCACAGGAGGAGTAAGTTCCGAGTTCTGCTGCCCAGTATGGTGACTATAGTTAGTAGCAATGTAACATATGCTTGAAAATTGCTAAGACGGTCTACTTTAAATGTTTCAACCACTAAAAAAAAATGGTAAGTATGTAAGACAATGGATGTGTTAACTAGCTTGATTTAGCCATTCCACAATGTATATATATATATATAAATATGCATCAAAACCTCATGTTGCCCATCATAAATATAAATTTCAAATTTAAAAATTAACTAATTTTTAAAATTTCAATGCAATATAAAATAGTTATTGAAAAATAATATTATAGTCAAGAAAATACAGTAAAAACTGATTTGTCTGGGTTTTGTCATCTGGAATTCTGTTAATTCTAAGTTTGCATATATGACAGATTATCTTGACATGAAGAGATAAATTTTAGGCAAATGGGTGGACACTGGGGCTTTGGATGAGGCAGTATCTCCTGGGCTGCATGTGCCATCACTGCAGATAGACCCTCCAACAGGACTCAGATCACCAAAAGAAGGTCAAATCATGCACACTGTGATTTGGGTTCTCTGTGTTTTAATATATTTGAATTATTATTTTTTTGAGACAGGGTCTCTCTATGATCCAGGCTGGAGGGCAGTGATAGAATCACCGCCCACTGCTGCCTTGACCTCCTGGCCCTTAGTGATCTTCCTGCCTCAGCCTCCTGAGGAACTGGGACCACAGCACACACCACCACACCCAGCTAATTTTATAAATTTTTAGAGACGGGGTCTCACTATGTTGCCCAGATTGGTCTCAAACTCCTGGACTCAAGCGATCCTTCCACCTCAGCTCTGGGATGACGATGGTCTTACAGGTCTGAGCCCCAACACCTGGGCTCTGAATTCTTTAGGAATGGACCGATGGTGATGTGTGGCTGTAACTTAGCCACCAGTCTTCCCTGTGCTTGTTTTCTCGCTCCGCCTCTACCTTCCTTCAGGATTTAAATAAAACATAGTTTTCATTTTAAAAAATGGCTATTATATTCTTAATTATCAGATAATTTATCTTCCTCAGCCAGGCTTGGAAAAATATTATTTTTTACTTCAATATGAGGGTTAGAGTTTGAACATTTATTTTCAAAAATTCAGCTCTCAATTTCCAGGGTATATTTTTGTGAAAGAATTTGTCTGTTTCAAAGACGTATGGGTGGTGTGGTTTCTTTATGGCTTTGGTAAATTGCAGCTGACAAAATAATGAGGATATTAAGCCGGCATCCTCGGAGAATATGAAGGATGGCGAGGAGGGGAGGAGTCGGACCGAGTGTAACAGCCAGCTCTGGCTCTCGGTCTGACCTCTGACCTCTGAGGTCTGGATTCGTTACTCTTGTGAATTCCTTGTTCTAAGAACAACTTGAGAAAAAATTAGAGATGTCTCCTAGGCATTGAAGGGCTCTTGAAGGTCAAATGCACATGACTCAAATTTGCATCAGACGAACAGGTCTTTGTGACTAAAGGAAATGTTCTAGATAAAATATGCTGTTGCTGTGTCTGACTCACATGTGGAAAAGCCATAGAGTCGCTGACAAGAAATCATGTTTGAAAGGATCTGTTTCATCCTAGGTGCCCTCGTGGGTGTAAGGAGATTTTACCTTTTGCTAATACCCAACCAATTATATCTCAGCTGTCAACACAAGCAGGCTTCAGCCTAAGAATGAGGATGTAACCAGAAATGTAAAGCAGTTACCAAATTTTCTTCTGGTAACAAGTCAGGATTATCAAGGTACATTTATCATATTCTCAATTACGTTATTTTCATTTTACAAGATACTGCTGTAGGAGTATAAGGATACTATGAAAACGAAAGTATTTCAAACAATATCTGGAACTACTTCCAGAACACTGCAGAATTTATAAAATTCATTATTCAATTCAATCGAGCAAACTAAATATCATAGCATTTTAGAATATAATCAAAGGCATATATTAAAATAGATTATCTGCATGATAATAAACTATAAAATCACTACTTCAGGGTACGTAGTTTTTCAACAAACATATGTGGGAAACAAAGATGGCAAAAAAAATGGGAGCAGTAAAGAAAAACAAAGAAAAAATAATTAGAAAAGAAGTAGAAGGTGAGGAGGAGGCGAAAAGGAAAATCATCCCGTGCCAAGCCCTGCACCAACTTAGAAGTGGAGGCAGAGGTGAAGACCTGGCCCTGAAATTAAGAAACTCACACTGGAGCCAAATGTCAGACCCTGGAACAACTGAGAGTTATACAGTGTGGTAAGGAGGGAGAAGACTCTACATATATACACATTTAACTTTAATGATTTTAATTGTCCTCATAGCAAAAGTTGTATAGTATGATAAATCAAATTCTAATAGATAATTACCTAAAATGAAAGGAAATTAAAATTGTATTTTTCATCTATTATTGGGAAAGATCACTTTCAAAAGGGTGAAATAAGAATTTTACCATTTAATATCTTCAGAAACATATGAGGAGAGAAGAAATACGACAATTTAAAGAAAATAAATATAAATTTATATGCATGCACCAGTTTTTTAAAGAACATCTTGGGAAAATATAACTACTTTAAGAAAGATATTATTTTTTATAAGGCCCTAAATATTATTAGCAAATGCATAACTGTAAGAAATTGTTACTTTGGTAACCCAAGTGATAAATAGAAACTAACATCAAAAGGAAAACTAATTCAATAGCTAAAGATAATGTTACAGAGAAAAATAAAGTCAATGAATGTTATGCTCTTGATACATATAAAACAAAAGCATAATAAAATAATACTTAAGAAATATTTAACTAGAAAAAAGCTAAATGTGATTAGAAATCACTATTAGTAAAAGAAAAAGTAACAGTTAATATTAAATCGGCTCTTATATGTCTATATGGTCTGTAAAAGAGGTTAGACAAAAATGACAAATGTTTTGCTATTCTCATTTTTAAAATCCTATAAGCCTATTATGTATTCATTACAACATTGCAGACTTGCTGACCAAGTATAGTAAATAATCTATCATGGAATTGAAAATGTCTAGAAACAGAAATCCATTTACCAATGCCTATTTTCCTTACTTTGATTAATATCCATTTCTGTGACATGCCCAACTAGCAAATGTGTGACCAATGGATATCCAAGTAATCAGCTTTGGGTCTTCACCTGAGTTCATTAAATAAAATTCAATCTAAGTGACATAACAAAGATGTTAACATTTTTAAAGATTAGCACCACTGTCACTTAGCACACTGAATCCATCAACACATCAAAAGGACCGTATACCATAAGGAGACTAAATAACATGAGATTTATCCCCAGAATGCAAGGGTAGCGCAATACAAAAAAAAAAAAAAGTAACCGCATTGATAGAATAAAGAAATACACACACACACACACACACACACACACACACACACACACACACACAAGCAAATCAACAGATGCAGAAATAGCATTCGACAAGGTTCAATGACATCTTATGGTAAAAACACTCAACAAACTAGGAATAGAGGGGAACTTTAACATGACAAAAGACAATTGAAAAGTCCACAACTAACCTCATATTTTATTGTGAAAGCTTTCACCCTAATGTCCAGAACAAGATAAATATGAACATTTCACACTTCTATTCAACATTGTTCTGGAAATCTTAAGAGCAATAGGTAAGAAAAAAAAATAAGAGGATCACATTTAAACTAGAAAGGAAGAAGTAAAACTATATTCTCAGATGACAGCATTCTATATATAGAAAATCCCATACAATACCCACACACCACACACATACCCACAAAACAAAATCTACTAGAGCTTCTAAACAAATCCAGAAAGGTTTCTGGGTTCAACATCAAGACCAACATCCAAGAAACAGCTGTGCTTCTATACACCAACTATGAATAATCTGAAAAGGAATGTAAGAAAGCAATTTCACTTATGATGGTAACCAAAAGAGTAAAATATCTAGAAAGAAATTTAACCAAAGAAGTGAAAGCCTTGTACCCTGAAACTATCAAACATTGCTGAAAGAAATTAAAGAAGATCTAAATAAATGTGAATATGTCCCCTGTTTATGAACTGCACTTAATATTGTTAGTACAAGAATGTTCCCCAACGCTATCTACAGATTTAATGCAATCCCTACCAAAATTCCAATGGTCTTTTTGGCAGAAATGGAAAAGCTGATTCTCAAATTCATCAAGAGGAGTCACAAATACCTAAAACGACCTTGAAAATGAAAAATAGAGTAGGAAGGCTCACATTTGCCAATTTCAATGCTTTCACCCTAAGGTAAAGAACAAGATAGAAAAACACTGCAGATGAGAATGTCGTATGATGTAGTCACTGTGGAAAGTAATCAAAACAGTGTCATCTTGCCATAGAAAAAGACGTGGATCAATGGAATGGAATTAGAGTCCAGAAAGAAACCCAAATACCTACGGCCAAATGATTTTTCACAAGGGTACCAAGGCCATTCAAAGGGGAAAAAACTCTCTTCAATCCCTACCTACCATACAGAAATATTAAACTCAAGATGAATCAGTGGCCTGTGAACTAAAACCATGAAACTCTTAGAAGAAAACACAGGTAAATCTGATGTTGGATTTGCAATGAAGTCTTAGATTTGGCATGAAAAGAACAGGCAAGAGAAGAAAAACATAGATACATGCGACCTCATAAAAACTAAAAACCTTTGAACATCAAAGAACATTGTCAAGAATATGAAAAGGCAATCCACAGAATGGGTGAAAACACTTGCAAAATTATATGTCTCATAACAGTTTCATATTTAGAGCAATTAAAGAACTCTTACAACTTAAGAAAAAGGCAAAAAATATTAAAAATGTGCAAAGGACATTTCTTCAAAGAAAACATACAAATGGTCAACAAGCACATGAAAAGATGTTCACTGTCATTGGTCATTAAAGAAATGCAAACCAAAAACTACAATGAGATACCACTTCACACTTACTGGAATGTCTTTCACCAAGAAAATGGAGAATAAAAAGTGTTGACAAGGATGTGGTGAAGCAAAAGCAAGAACACACAGATGAGAATGTCACATGATGCAATTGCTGCAGAAAACGCCACAGCAACTTCTCAAAAAGTTAAACATGAAATTGCTGTATAACCCAGCAGCTATCTCCTAAGTATATATCCAAGAAAAGTGAAAACATGTGCACACACAGAAACTTGCACACAATACCCAAAACGTGGAAACGGCCCAGATGCCCATCAACAGATACATGGATGAACAAATTGTGGTACACATGCATTTAAATATTACTTAGTCATAAATATTATTTCGCTATAACATGGGTGAATCTTGAAAATATGCCCAGTAACAGAAGTCATTTACAACAGATCACATAGTGAATTACCACTTCTGCATGGTTTATCTTGAACAGGCAAATCCATAGGGATAGAAAGTAGATTAGAGGTTACCAGGAAGCAGAGACTCCCTCTCTTTCCCCTCGTCTCATTCTGGAATTCTGATTTATTGACATATTGGAACTCCAGGACTAATTGTCTAATTTCTGCATGTTTTTCTCTCCTATTTTTCATTGATTTGTCTTTTATCTCTAGCTTCCAAAAGATTTCAACAATGTTTTGTTTTCCAACTCTTTTATGGAGTTGTAAGTTTTTGTCATATATGGTTTTAATTTCTTTTTCTTTTTCTTTTTTTTTAGACGGAGTTTCACTCTTGTTACCCAGGCTGGAGTGCAATGGCGCGATCTCGGCTCACCACAACCTCCACCTCCTGGGTTCAGGCAATTCTCCTGCCTCAGCCTCCTGAGTAGCTGGGATTACAGGCACGCACCACCACGCCCAGCTAATTTTTTGTATTTTTAGTATAGACGGGGTTTCACCGTGTTGACCAGGATGGTCTCAATCTCTTGACCTTGTGATCCACCCGCCTCGGCCTCCCAAAGTGCTGGGATTACAGGCTTGAGCCACTGTGCCCGGCTGTGGTTTTAATTTCTAAAAGTTCATCTTTATTCGCTGAATGTTTCTGTTCAACAATATCTCATTGTCATTACATGATTACTTAGGTACAAGGTGCTTTTCTAGGATAATGAAAACATTTTTAAAATGCAAGATGCTAGAAATTGCACAACATAGTGAATGCACTATCACTGAATTCCTCTTTAATATGATTGATCACATGTGAATTTTGCATTGATAAAAACGTAAACATAAATAAATAGAAATTGAATATTTTAAAAAATTTCCTTTTAAGACAAGCTTGTTTTCTGATAAATGCCATAGGTTAAAAAGACTACTTTGAAGAAGAAATGTACAAGAATTCTGTTCTTGCATGAAATAACCATTCTGTGGAAAGTGTACAGAGCCACCTGGGACTAACCTCAGAACTTTAAAGAAGAGGATGGGAAGGGAGTAGGGGGAACAGAGAACCAGTTGATGAGTCAGGAAGATGAGCTCCCTAAGTGCGCTTCTACCAGTGCTGTTGACACATTGAGACTTAGTCCAACGACGACTGTTTTCTCTCGATATGCTGCATGTAAACATTATATATTCTACATTACTTAGGCATATACTAGAGAATAAATTTTAACAGAATGAAAGTGTAAAATTAGACAAGTATGAAATAAGCTGAAGAAAGGAATCAGGAAGAAAAATGAAATCAGAAGGTCACTAAATGAGCCCACCTTTGACCCTAGGACAGAAGGTATTTGCGAATTTGCCTGCTGGCTAGAATTTGTTGGTAACCCCAACATCAACATTCGCAGCACTTTCTCAGTCACTCGCGGCCACTGCAGAGCGGCGAACACTCTGGGCCCTACATGCAGGTTCACATGCTGCCTTCTTGCTTTCGTTGCTTTCTGTGACCCAGCATCCTCTTGCAGCATATTTCCTGCCACAGTTTTGCATTTTTGCACTTGTCGTTGCTGATCTCTGTCAGCATGCCTCCCTGGGCCTGCTGCTGAGGAGCTGCCTTGCGCTCTGAGCACAAGAAGGCGAAGTTTGGAATAAAATCACCTTCACAGATACACACTCAAACAATGTTTTCAGGAGGGTTTATCCTTCATGCATCTTCCTGTGTTTTTAGTTTACACCAATGCTATCCGTGGACAGAGGCAGCCCTTCTTCCTTCTTTACCAGCATTTTGGACAGCAGCTCCCTCTTTCTGCATCACGTGCTCGCAAGGACCCCTCTCTCTTGAGCTCCTACCCAGGCGGCCCAGGCCTCAGCCTGCTTTTGCCCCCATCCCCCATCTTCCTCAATGGCTGCATTGTAACTTGGGTTAGATCGATATTCAACGTTTACACTTTTGTGTTTGCATGAATTCAGTTGACAGATACAATGTGGAATAAACCATGAGCCTGTTATTTAACAAATACTTTGTTGTTTCAAGAGTTAATAATTGTTTTAATTTGGTTGTTCTCAGCTAATAAAATGCTAAATCCTCTCCCAAAGACTTCAGACACATGCAATTTTTCTCATTTCTTCCTAAAGAGAGAAACACCTAGACGCACTATCCTCCACTGGGTGCAGAGGCATCATTCTGAGACCTCCCTGACCTCCTCCGGGGAAAGCCCTTTCCCTTTCCTGAATCCCGGCTTCCTTCATCCTGGTCTCCTCTCCACGTTGGCGAGACGCCTGCTCCAGCGGCTTCCTTAGAAAGGGTGTAGAGGTGAATGTTGTCTGAAAATGCCTGATAGTATCTAAGAACGTGTGTGTTCTGAGTGAGAGCTGGGCTGGCCATCGACTTTGCAGGTGGAAACTCTTTCATGGCCATGCTTGGCTGGGATGGCAGTTGCCTTGCAGACAGCTCACTGCTGGGTCCCTGCATCTATCTGCAGCCTCCACGGCTCACTGCTGGGCCCAGGTGTCCATCTGCAGCTTCCACAGCTCACTCCTCAGTCCCTGCCTCCATCTGCAGCCTCCACAGCTCACTGCTGGATCCACACGTCTATCTGCGGCTTCCACAGTTCACTGCTGGGTCTCTGCATCTATCTGCAGCCTCCACAGCTCAGTGCTGGGTCCCTGCCTCCATCTGCAGCCTCCATGGCTCACTGCTGGGTCTCTGCCTCCATCTGCAGCCTCCATGGCTCACTGCTGGGTCTCTGCCTCCATCTGCAGCCTCCACAGCTCACTGCTGGGTCCCTGCGTCTATCTGCAGCCTCCACAGCTTTGTACACTAAATGAAGTTCCTCAGTGTTGTGTTTTAGGTTGGGTCCTTGTTTATTTCAATCTGGAAAATAATGTCTTTTAGTTTGGAAAATTCTTTCGTGAATTATTTTAATGATTTAATTCCCTGTATTTCCTCCACCTTCTCCTTCTGGAATCCTTATTTATTAACACAATTAACCTCCAGGACTAGTTGTCAGTTTCGTATTTTCCTTTCATATTTTCTATCTCTGCCTTTTAGCTCTAGCTTCCAAAAGATGTTTTCAATAGTATTTTTAACTCAAATTTTAACTTGTGATCACAGGTTTTTAATTTCTAAGAACTCCCCTTTATCCTCGGAATATTTCTGTCTAATAACATCTTGTTCTTATTTGATGGTTATAATATCATCTCTAATCCTCCTCAGGATATTAATAATTTTGTATTTTAGTTTTCTTCTGCTTAAGTCTTCAAATATTTGTATTTGTCCTTTATTGTTTATTTTGCTCTCTATCTTTCCAAGTGTAAATTTGTCTAATATGTCCAGTCACTGTGGCTGCTCTGTTCCTAGCTTAAATGAAAGTATTAAACAGCCAGTTGATGAGGAAATGCAGGCACCTGCATCGTAAGACACCAAGTCTACCTTGCAGTGGGCCCCAGACACACTCAGCCCTTAGCAGGGGGAGCGCAGACTTCAGTCGCTTGTGAGGACCCGAGTTCTATCAAAGGCCTTTCTCTTCAAGCATCTCCAGGGTTAGATATGGGAGACACTCCCTCCCTGCTTCCTCCTTTAAGGTGACTGACTCCCTGAGGGGTGAGGGGTGAGGGGATGTTATTAAACCTTGTCTAAACTCAGCTTTCTTACTCTGGGGCCAGTGGAGTGAAAGCTACCATCCATGATGCCAAGACTCATCTGTCCCAGTATCATCTGTGATGCAGCTTGCAGCCTCTCTTGCTAAAACAGAAAGAATCCAACTTCAATTTGCCTAAAGGGCGAGGGAGCCTGGGCGCGGTGGCTCCTGCTTGTAATCCCAGCTGCTGGAGAGGCTGAGGCCGGAGAATCACTTGAACCTTGGAGGTGGAGGTTGCAGGGAGCCTAGAACACGCTGCAGCGCTCCATTCTGGGTGACAGATCAGGACTCTGTCTTAAAAAAGAAAAAAAAAAAAAAACAGACTGGGTGTAGTCTGGGTGTAGCACCGGGGTGGGGAACAGCTTAAGCGCAGTTTGGCACCCCGGAAAGGGACTCGGCTGGCTGCTGTGCTCGGATCAGCCATGCAGCCCTCTGAAGCCCCCACACCAGCCCCCAGGGTACATGGGCAACCGCCCAAGCCCAGCCAGGCACCTGCAGGGAGATGCTGCCCGCTGGAAGATTTGGATGCTCCGTCGATTCCAGAGAAAATGAAGTTTTATTTAAAGTTCTTATGCACACAAAGAATTTCAGAATCACCGTCAGGTGGAATACTCTGCAGAATTAATCTGCACGTAGGGATCAGTCCAGCGACTCTTGTGCGGCCTGGCACGGAGGCTGTCAGTCAATGCACCTGCACTTCGTTCAGCGGGAGCAAATGGAAGCACCGCAGCCCGGGAGAGCAAAGCGCCGGCTTTCGGCAGAGCCAGCGGAGAGCTACAGATCTGTATCCACAGAATTATATTTCTAAACGTGTTCCAGGTTATTTTTAACCTTTTATACGCCTTTCTGGTTTTCACTGTTCAGAGGCTATTTTAAAGCTCTTCCCCTTTCGTTAACTGGAAATCCAAAGTACACTTAACTGCAAATTGTGAATGAAGGAGGAAGGGGCCACCACCACAAGGAGGGAGGCCTGGGCTGACTCCAAGGAGAGAGGGTGCACCTGAGTGAAAGGAACAGCACACCTGGGTCAGGGGAGGGGCACACGTGGGTCAGGGGAGGGCACACCTGGGACGGGGAGGGGCACACGTGGGTCAGGGGAGGGCACACCTGGGACGGGGAGGGGCACACGTGGGTCAGGGGAGGGCACACCTGGGACGGGGAGGGGCACACGTGGGTAAGGGGAGGGCACACCTGGGACGGGGAGGGGCACACGTGGGTCAGGGGAGGGCACACCTGGTAAGGGGAGGGAGACACCTGGGACGGGGAGGGATACACCTGGGACGGGGAGGGGCACACGTGGGTCAGGGGAGGGCACACCTGGTAAGGGGAGGGAGACACCTGGGACGGGGAGGGATACACCTGGGACAGGGAGGGGCACACGTGGGTCAGGGGAGGGCACACCTGGTAAGGGGAGGGAGACACCTGGGACGGGGAGGGATACACCTGGGACGGGGAGGGGCACACGTGGGTCAGGGGAGGGCACACCTGGGACGGGGAGGGCACACGTGGGTCAGGAGAGGGCACACCTGGTAAGGGGAGGGAGACACCTGGGACAGGGAAGGAGCACCTCTGGGTCAGAGAAGGGACACACCTGGGTGAGGGGAGGGCACACCTGTACAAGGGAGAGGTTCACTTGGGTCAGGGGAAGGGCATCCCTGTGCAGGGGAGTGGCACACCTGGGTCAGAGAGGGAGGGACACATGTAGTCAGGGGAGGGGCACACCTGGGTCAGGATAGAGGCACACCTGGGTCAGAGGCAGGGCACACCTGAGATAGGAGAGGGCCAAGGCTCTGGACAGCCCCCTGGATCACCATCTATTCTGACCCCCACCCAGCCCTCATGGCCCCTGGCCCCAGTGTCTGGCCTGTGCTGTGACCCCCTTGGTATTCTGTTCCCATGCTGGTCGGGGCATGAGACCCAGCTTATCTCTGCCTGTAGTGCTTCTTTCCATGTGACATACAGTAGCAGCACCTTAGATTTTCAGTTTATCATCTGTTGCTCCCTCTGCAAACTGGACTGCATTATTGCTGGTGGTTGCCCCATTGCACTCTCTCTTGATGTTGATTCTGGCCTCCTCTAGTGGGTGGTTTCCATCTGCTCTCTGGAGCCTCTTCACTGGAGATTTGGGGTAGGTGAGAGAATGCTATTCATGCTTTCTCATATAATAAAAACTGAGTAACATCTTGTTTTTCTAAACATTCTTTAGGAATCTTCTGTCCTGGATGCAACTCTTTTCCCCTTGAAATTCCTCAATGCTGTGCTCAGGCCACACCTTCACCCTTCCAGTGTCTGGGTCTCCTCTGAGGGAATCTCACTCCTTCCAGCTTCACCTTCACTCCTCTTGGATGTAGTGGTTCCACTGCTCCTTTGCAGAACATCAGCTGAGGAGAGACGTTGCGGACTTGGATGTCACCATAGGAGTTTGGAAAGTGGGTGGAGGGGAAGAAGTACAGGGAAGAAGGGGGTGCAGAACCCTGTTCACCCTACTCCTATGGTGGGGAGCCAACTGGTTAATGCAAACTGGGATGGAACCCAGCAGCGTGGCAGTCTGAGAATGAATATTAAACAAAGATGTGACAATTGGAAGAAAGTGAGATTTGACAGGTTCAGCTGAGGATTTATTTCACTTTAAAGTATAAGAACCAAACACAAAAGTAGCATGTCTTCATTCCCTTCAAAAGAATGCATCAGATATTGTGGACTGCTGTTTTGTGTGTGTGTATTTCTATATCTAAGTACAGAGTAGATGTTGTTACTTATTTTTTGTGGTTTTACTTATTTTTTGAGATATATTTATTTTTTAATTTTACTTATTGTTTTTCAGGGTTTTTCTTTTTAATTGAAGTAAACTGTATATGCAATCAAATGCCCATATCTGAAAGATACATGTTGGAGTTTGGTGAACACATGTATTCATGGAACTACCATGCCCATATCTGAAGATACATGTTGGAGTTTGGTGAATGCATGTATTCATGGGCCTACCATCCCAGTGTCTGAAGCGTACATGTTGTAGTTGGATAAACACATGCATTTGTGGAATACCATGCCAGTATCTGAGGGGTACCTTTTTCAGTTTGGTAACAATACGCGCATTCATGGAACTACCTTGCTGGTATCTGAAGGGTACTGCATTAGTCCATTTTCATACTGCTATGAAGAAATACATGAGACTGGGTAATTAATAGAGAAAAGAGGTTCCCATTTGCACATGGCTGGGGATACCTCACAATTATGGCAGAAGGTCAAGGAAAAGCAAAGACACATCTTACATGGAAGCAGGCAAGAGAGCATGTTCAGGGGGACTGCCCTTTATAAAACCAACAGATCTGGTGAGACTAATTCACTATCAGGAGAATAGCATGGGGAAACCCACTCCCATGATTTGATCACCTCTCACTAGATATGGAAACTACAACTCAAGATGAGATTTGGGTAGGGACACAGCCAAACTATATCATTCTGCCCCATCCCCTCCCAAATCTCATGACCTCACATTTCAAAATCAATCATGCCTTCTCAACAGTCCCCTAAAGTCTTAACTCATTTCAGCATTAACTCAAAAGTCCACAGTCCAAAACAGGCATCCCCAAACTTTTTACACAGGGGGCCAGTTCACTGTCCCTCAGACCATTGGAGGGCTGCCACATACTGTGCTCCTCTCATTGACCACCAATGAAAGAGGTGCCCGTTCCTGAAGTATGGCAGGGGGCCAGATAAATGGCCTCAGGGGGCCTCATGCGGCCCGCGGGCCATAGTTTGGGAACACCTGGTCCAAAGTCTCATCTGAGACAAGGAAAGTCCCTTCCACATATGAGCCTGTAAAATCAAAAGCAAGTTTGTTGCTTTCTAGATGTGATGGCAGTAGAGGAATTGGATAAAAGTACCCCTTCCAAATGGGAGAAATTGGCCAAAACAAATGGTCCACACACCCAAAGGATCACCATCATGTGGAATCTGCCAAGGCTTGGGGCTTTCATCCTCTGAAACCATGCCTCAAGCTGTACATTGGCCCTTTTAGCCATGGCTGGAGCAGCTGGAATGCAGGCCACCAAGTCCCAAGGCTGCACACAACAGGGGTCCAGACAAACCCAGGAAACCATTTTTCCCCCTAGACCTCCAGGCCTGTCATGAGAGGAGCTGCTGTAAAGGTGTCCGACGTGCCCTGGAGATACTTTCCCCATTGTCTTGGTGATTAACATTTGGCTCCTTGTTACTTATGCAAATTTTTGCTGCCAGCTTGAATTTCTCCCCAGACAATGGGGTTTTCTTTTTTATTGCATCATCAGGCTGCAAATTTTTCAAATTTTTATACTCTGTTTCCTCTTAAACTCTTGGCTGCTTAGAAATTTCTTCCAGCAGATACTCTAAATCATCTCTCTCAAGTTCAAATTTCCACAGATCTCTATGGCAGGGACAAAATGCCACCAGTCTCTTTGCTGAAGCATAGCAACAGTGACCTTTACTTCAGTTCCCAACAAATTGTTCATCTCCATCCGAGACAGCCTGGACTTTATTGTTCATATCACTATCAGCATTTTTGTCAAAAGCATTCAGTAAGTCTCTGGGAAGTTCCAAACGTTTCCACATCTTCCTGTCTTCTGAGCCCTCCAAGTCTATAGGGAGTTCCAAACTTTCCCACATTTTTCTATCTTCTTCTGAGCCTTTCCAAACTGTTCCAACCTCTGCCTGTCACCCAGTTCCAAAGTCACTTCCACATTTTTGGGTATCTTTACAGCAGCACTCCACTCTTGGTACCAATTCACTGTATTAGTCAATTTTCATTCTGCTATCTGAAATTAGGTAATTTGTAGAGAAAAAAGGTTTAATTGACTTTCAGTTCAGCATGCCTGGCTACACCTCACAATCATGCCAGAAGGTAAAGGAAGAACAAAAGCATGTCTTACATGGCAGCAGGCAAGACAGCATGTGCAGGGAACTGCCCTTTATAAAACCATCAGATCTGGTGAGACTTACTCACTATCATGAGAACAGCACAGGAAAAACCCATCCACCATAATTTAATTATCTCCCACCAGGTCCTTCCCACAACACATGAGAATTATAGGAGCTACAATTTAAGATGAGATTTGGGTGGGGACACAGCCAAATTATATCCAGTACATATTTGAGTTTGGTGAGCATATGTCTTCAGGGAACTATCATGCCAGTATCTGAAGATTACCTTTTGGTCTTTGGCAAACACATGAATTCACAGAACCACCATGCCTGTATCTGAAGGGTACATGTTGGGTTTGGTGAACACAAGGATTCATGGAACTATCATGTAAGCATCTGGAAGGTACATATTTTGGTTTTGTGAATGCATACATTCATGGAACTATCATGCCAGTATTTGAAGGGTACATATTGGGGTTTGGTGAACATATGCATTCATGAAACTACCCTGCCTGTATCTGAAGGATACATGTTGGTGTTGGTGAACATATTCATTTACAGAACTCTCATGCCAGCATCTAAAGAGTACATGTTTGGGTTTAGTGAACACATGCACTCATGGAACCATCATGCCCATATCTGAAGGGTACATGTTGAGGTTTGGTGAACACATGCATTCTGAGAACTATCATGACAGTATCTGAAAGGTACATGTTAGTACAGAGTAAACACATGCATTCATAGACATATCATGCCTGTATCTGAAGGGTAAATATTGGGGTTTGGTGAATGCATGTACTCATGGATCTATCATGCCCATATAGAAGTGTACTTGTTGAGGTTTGGTGAACACATGTATTCATAAAAGTATCATGCCCGTATTTGAAGAGTATATGTTAGTGTGTGGTGAACAAATGCATTCATGGAACTATCATGCCATAGTCTGAAGGGTACATGTTAGTGTGTGTTGAATGTGTGCATTAATGGAACTACCATGCCACTATCTGAAGGATACAAGTTAGTGTGTGGTGAATACATGCACTCATGAAAGTAACATGTCCATATGTGAGGGGTACATGTTGAGGTTTGGTGAACACATGTATTCAGAGGAACTACCATGCCCGTATCTGAAGGGTACATGTTAGTGTGTAGCAAACACTGCATTCATAGAACTATTATACCAGTATCTAAAGGGCATATGTTAGTGTGTAGTAAATATATGCATTCATGGACCTATCATGCCAGTATCCAAAGGGTACGTGTTAAGGTTTGGTGAATGCGTACATTGAAGAACTACCACACCAGTTGTATTAGTTTTCCATGGCAGCTACAACAAACTACTCCAAATCTGATGCCTTAAACCAACACACATTTATGCTTACCCAGTTCTGGAAGCTAAACAACCAACGTGTTCACTGGGACAAAATCAAGGTGGTGGCAGGGCCCTGCTTCTTGTGGAGGCTCTAGAGTCCATCCCTTCTCCAGCATCTGGAGGTCGCCCTCATTTATTGGCTTGGGTCCCTGAATTATGTCACCCTTTCTTTCTTGTGACCTTTGTTTTCTCATCTTCTTCCTCATCATTCTGCAAATCTCCCTCTGTCCCTCTTTCATAAAGACATATGTGATTACATTTAGAGCTCACTGGGATAATCCAGCATGATCTACAAATTTCAAGCTCCTTAACTTAACCACATTTGCAAATTTCCTTATCCATGCAGCATTCTCAGGTTCCAGGGATTAGGATCTGGATGTCTTTGGAGGCCATTCTTCAGACGACCACAATAGTCAAGATGGGTAAACATCTCTGTTGTCCCAGAACATTCCATTCTGCTTCAACTACTCAGGAAACAGCCAGCAACTCCTGCAGGCACTGAAATTCTGGTTCTTGTCAAGACAGTGCCTGTTCTTAAATTTCCTATCAAGGGAATCATGCAATACTCAGTCTTATGCCTTGGTTCTTTTTTTTTCCTCAGTGTATTTTTCAGATTGTTTTGTTGTGTGCAATTCCTTATTATTGCTCAGTAGTATTTTGCTGTATGATTGTATCATCTTTTTAAAAATCTGTTTTCCTGTTAATGGGCACTTGGATTGGTTAAGGCCTTGGCAATTATGAGTAAAGTTACTATAAACATTCTTGTCCAAGTCTTTTTGTGGACAGTTATTTTTACATTTCTTGAGTGAATACCAGTACAGTATAAGAGCCATAGAACAGGTATATTTTTACCTTAATGAGAAACTGCCAAACAGTTTCCAAAGTGCTTGGTCTATGGCCCTTTCTGAGCATCTGTGAGACTTCAAGGTGCTTTGCAACCACCTCAGCAATCAGTGAGTTTGAATTTTTAATTTTAGCAAATCATATACATTATGCAAAGTGGTATCATCTAACATTAATTACATTACCCTCATATCCAATATTTTTGATATTTTTATGTTTTTATTGAACATAAATAGATTCTTCAGTGGAATATATATATATATGTCATTGAATCATTTGCATTTATTTATTTTTATTTGTTGGAACTCTTTATCTGTTCTTTATAGAAATGCTTTGCCTGATATATGTATTATGAATATTTTCTCTAAGCCTGTTTTGCTTTTGTGTTGTCTTACTGATCTGTTTTAAGTAGAAGAATTTTTGACTTTGACAGTTTAATTTTCCCATTTGTTCCTTAGGTACATGCCTTATTTTTTTCTCTGTAAGAACTTTCTGCCTATTCCAGGGTTGCCAGAACATCCTCCTATGTTTTCCTTTAGGAGTTTTATAGTGATGGTTTATATTTTGTATTAATATATGAACCATAATTTATGTGTGTAGTGAGAAGTAGGGATACAGGTTGCTTTTTTTCACTTTTTTTTCACTTATGCTAGCATCATTTAAAATATTCCTTTCTCCATTTAACTTCTCTAGAACTTTTGTCAGAATTCAATTTACCCTCTATGGGGGAGTCTGTTCCATATTTCTCCTTGTTTTGTTGAAGGGATGGTCAATATAAGTAATAATATTATGCTGTCTTTATTGCTGGAGCTCTACAGTAAGACTTGAAATTAAGTACTATGGGTCCTGCTGCTTTGTTCTTCCTTATCAGTATTTGGGTTATTGTGAGTCCATATAAATTGCATTCCATATAAATTTTAGAATTAACTTGAAATTTTCTCAAAAGCCTACTGTTGAGATTTTTATTGGGGTTCCATTAAATCTAAAAATCTATTTGTGGATATTTGAATTCTTAACAAAATTGAGTGTCTAAATTAATGACAATAGTGTTATCTCCATTTGCTTAGGTCTCCTTTAATTTCACTGCATACGTTTTGCTCCTTTTTTTTTTTTTTTTTTTTTTTGAGACCGAGTTTCGCTCTTGTTACCCAGGCTGGAGTGCAATGGCGCGATCTCAGCTCACCGCAACCTCTGCCTCCTGGGTTCAAGCAATTCTCCTGCCTCAGCCTCCTGAGTAGCTGGGATTACAGGCACGTGCCACCATTCCCAGCTAATGTTTTGTATTTTTAGTAGAGATGGGATTTCACCATGTTGACCAGGATGGTCTCGATCTCTCAACCTTGTGATCCACCTGCCTCGGCCTCCCAAAGTGCTGGGATTACAGGCTTGAGCCACCGCACCCAGCCTCCTTTTTATCAAATATACTACTAAATGCTTTTTTAAAAAATTCTATTATAAATAACATTTAATCTCATTTTTCACAACTGATTCTAGCATATGGAAATACAATCAAGTTATATATTTATTTTGTATCTTACGGCCTTGTTAAATTCACTTACAAATTCTCATAGTTATTCTGTATATTCCTTAGAATTTTCTTCATAAACAATTGTGACATATGTGAACAAAAACAGTT
This sequence comes from Saimiri boliviensis, assembly GCF_048565385.1. Classification (NCBI taxonomy): domain Eukaryota; kingdom Metazoa; phylum Chordata; class Mammalia; order Primates; family Cebidae; genus Saimiri; species Saimiri boliviensis. The sequence continues at coordinate 399,542 of NC_133449.1, read as the reverse complement.
TTCCTTTTTTTTTCTAATCTATATACCTTTTTATTTCTTTTTCTTGTGTGATTGCACTGGCTAAAAGCTCTACCTCAATGTTGACTTGACATAGTCAGAAAGAATATCTTTGTCTTGTTCCTGACTGTAGGAGAAAAGCCTTCAACGTTTCACCATTAAGTGAGCTATAGGTTTTTCATAGATGCCCTTTACAGATTGAGGATGTTTCTTTTTATTCTGTGTTTATACTTGATGAAAGTTTTCTTTAACATTAATGCACATTTAATGTCATCAAGTATTTTCTACATATATCAAAATGATCATATTAATTTTCTTCTTTATCCTATCACTGATTTATATTGATGGTTTTTCAAGTGTTAAATCAACCTTGTATTCCTGGATTATATCCCACTTGATAATGATATTTTATCCTTTTAGTTGCCAATATTTTGTTAAAAGCCCTTTGAAATTATGTTCATGACGAATAATGCCTTTGTTCAGGTTGGTATCAAGGCTGTGTGGACTCACAGAATGTAGTGAAAAGTGTTCTCCACTGTCCTCTACTTTCTGTCAGAGTTTGTTTGAGTTTCTACTTCTCCCATCATTATTCTAGATAGCGCCATCTAGACTCAAAGCATCTTTGTGGCAAGGCTGTTTTTATAAGCTTCAATATCCTTTAATAGAAAAGTTGAAAATTTTTACTAGATATATGGTTACTCAAATTTGTAACATACTTTTGTGTTATTTTTATTAAACTATATGTAAAATAATTTCTCCATTTTCTCCAAGTTATCAAATTTACTGGAAAAACTTTGTTCATAATATTCTCTCATAATATTTCTAAATTTTGTAGAAATTTCAGTGAAATCTTTCTGATGATGGTAATTTTGTGTTTTCCTGTTTTTCTTGATTGGTATTTCTACAGGCTGGTGTTTTTTTCTGTTCACAGAACCAAATTACAGTATTTATAATTGTCTTTATTGTTGACCTTTCTCTATTTTACTTATTTCAGCTCTTTATTATTTACCTTATTCTTTTTATTTGGGTTTAATTTTATTTTCTTTTTTCTAGTTCCTTAGGTGGAAATACAGAAAATGTTTCTTGTTCTTTTCTAATATCAGCATTAAAAGCTCTGGATTTTCTTATAAACACTGGTATTGCTATGTTTATTTTCATAGAGTTCAAATATTTGTAAAAATATTTTTAGTGCTTTCATCCTTTTCTCATGAGTTATTTAAATATGTGTTGATTTAATTTCCAACACTTTGGATGTTTTCTAGATTTGGGGGGCAGTTCCATCAATTTCTAAAAAAGGATGTTAAAAATCATAATTTTGTATTTGTCTTTGTCTTTCATTCATTCTATCATGCTGCTTTTATTTAGTTTGAGGCAGTATATTTAGATACCTTATGTTACTAATGGTTATTTGGTCTTCCTAAAAACTTGAAACTTTTATTACTGTTAAATATTCCTTTTTATTTCTCATAATAATCCCTTAATTTCAGACTACATTGTCTAATACTAATGAAGCCAATTTAACTTTCTTATATTGAGTGCCTGGTATATTTTTTTCCCATCCTTTTACTTTCAACTTATGTTTTTAAAGTCTCTTGTAGGCAGCATGTAATTAAGTCTTACATTTTTATTCAGTCTGAGAATCTCTTCATTTTAATTGTAATATTTGGCCCATTTACAATTAACATAATTATTGATATGGTTGGATTTCCAAGTTGGAATCTTAAGACTGGCATGTGAATGGGGCTAAGCTATCCTGATAAATGAATAAACATTCTGAACAAATAAAAAAAACCTCAGCTATTAATCAGCTAACCCCTGGTCAACGTCCTGCCAACTACCAGACTTAAGTGAGGCCATTCTACATCATACATTAGCAGCCCCCTGGCCACCAACAGACCTGCCAACTATCCACGGAATGAGAGAGCCCACCAGATGTTAGCTGAATAACCACCCATATAACCTACATAATTGTGAGCTAAGTAAAATGACTATTATTTTAACTACTAAGTTTTGAAGTCATTTGTTACCTGACCAAAATTAGCTGATACACTATCTCGCTGAATACTGTTTAACTGACTAATTATACTTTCCTCTGATCATCCCACCTCCAATTTAGTCCAACTGTTTTTTGCCTGATAAATTTCTCCCATTGCATAGCTATCAAAAAATCTGTTAAGCCCCCTTTTTGATTAAAAAAGTAAACTTTTCCTAATTTCGCTTAGTGGGTGATTTTGTTTGAGATTGTTTGACGTCTAAGACTTCTTCCCCTCTTTGAGAGATGGCATGTTTTCTCAGATAACCCCACGTCATCTGCCTAAGTGTCCATTCTAGTCACTAGGAGCCCTATTTTATTTTACCACATTTAGCTATCCTTTACCTCTCCCCTTCTTTCAAAAGCAGATCTTCAACCTTTCATCAATTCTAGCAGTCTACACAGGCAACCAGAATTCTCACTCATGTCTACTATTGAATCAATACTTAGACAGGGATCATAGTGTTGCTGAGAAAAATTAATGGTCTGAAAATCAAAATACATGGGAATGTTTGTATATTTATATATGGTCATCCCAAAAACATCCCAGGGAAAGAATGAGATCCTTTAAAAAGTGTTGCTTGCCATCAACCCACAAATAGGTCTACACATAATACGTTTGTGAATATAGGTCACGGGCACATTGTCATCAATGTATGTCACTGATGAGACAAACTATCTCTCAAGCTGACTTCCAGCCTACAGATAAATCAGGATATAAACTGAGAACTTTGCCACAACCAGTGCAGAGGGCACTCAACTGCAGTCACATGCTATCAATACTGGTAAGAGTCCCATGTTCTTGCTGATTATGGAATAAAACAAGATTTTGCACAAAAATATATTAAATATATATATGTACATATATATGTGTATATATTTCCATGTTACTAACATATTTGGAGCCCCAGAAAAAAATTTTTTCCTATAAAATTTAGGGTGCCTGAGAAACCACTCTGAAGATTAGAATATGAGGTATTGCTGTTGGCTAAACTATATTTGTTTTAATGGCCTCACATTCTCAAGCCACAATGTTTTATTTATGGGACCTCTATATAAAACTTGGAAAATTAAACAAAAACAAACAGATATGGTTTGCTTTGGATTTGTAAGAGTTCAAAAATTACCCGCTCAATAATGTGTTCATGGGACCTTTATGACTCTCATCTTTTAAAACTATATCGTAATAGAGATGGCAAAGATACTTAACACATGCCACAAATCCCACACCATCACTCCAATTTGAGCCGTAAAATGTTTCTCTTGGATCTGACATAGCTAGAAAGAGTTCCAGGTTTAGCAGGAGGCAGCCCAAGGGTGGGGAAAATAAGAAACCATGAAACTTGGTACATCTGGAAACACTGAATTATGTGTTGCAAGACAGGGGTGGAGAAGTTGACAGAGGCCTATGAGTAACCTTTGCCAGCCAATGTGGCTCTATGAAGAACTATCTCTTCACTCATCTTCTTCTCATGATAGCTGGTGGGCATAACTATGGAACTTTAGAACTTAAGCTAAGTTCAGCAAGCAGAGAATAATTTTTATATTTACTTTCATAGATTCTAAAACACACAACAATTGTTTTATACTTCTAATTATTTATGTAACCCTGTCAAGTCTAGAGACACGCATACAAGGACTGAAGGTAGTGACAATCTCCCCTCGCTGCAATTTTTTTTTGGATGAAAATTGCAAACATCTTTATTATTTATCACAGTTCTGTGGATTATCTGTACAATTCTTATGGTCTCGGTCAGCCTGACTGGGGTTGGATATAGTCTAGGATAGCTTTACTCACGTGTCTGGAAGTTGGCAGGCTGGCTGATCTGCGGACAGGGCTCAACTTGGGCTCAACTCATTTTTAGAATCTTGTTCTAGGTACCAAATGCCAATCTGCAAATTGCTTAGAGAGCCTGGGAACCTATACTTAGCCAAAAAGTCCACGGAAGAACACAAAAGCTCAATTTGAAGAAAAGATGTTTCCTGGCAGCATGATCTCTCTGAGCTCGGCAGTTGCTGTTCTCTGACACTCATGTCCACTCATCTGGTCATGTAGCTTACTCTCCTCAGCACATCCTTCTCTTCCTCTATTTTCTCCCAAAATGTAGAGACTGACAAAAGACAAAAAACAAATGAGGTCCCTGGGATATGAAGAGGACAGGAATAAAACACTTTATCCTTTACACAGATGTCTACAAATTTCTAAAATAAGTTGACTTTTTCACACCAGCACTATCAAGATTTTGTAGAAACAGCACACGGATGGGAGGAGGAAGCCACGAGCGGGGGAGTTAAAAAAAAAAATGGCAGACAGGAGGCAGAATTCACTTGCAACTGCCACTCTGATGGACAGAGCAGCACATGGAGACCCACACTGTGAACTTTTGCTCTAAGAACCACAGCAGAAACATACCAGGAAAGCCTAGAGAATTCACAGATCCTTTGAAGGAGGTGGATTGCTGCTGCAGGCTCCCTGGAACAGCTGAGGAACTGTGAGTCTGCTTGCTTTCTCAGTTGGAAGGCTTGTAGTCTGGGGCAAGTTCTCAGCCCTGCTAACTGGATGCCTGGAAATAAACTCAGTGCATTTGGTGGGGTGCGCAGTAGTAGTGAAACTGGACTTTCAGGCTGTGGCCTACCTAAAAGCTAGGTGAGGCTTGGCTGCCGGTATTTGCCCACCTTCCTGGCAGCCTGTGTGATGCAACAGAGATGACCATAATCTCTGTTGGCCTAGGAACCACACCCCCGTCCCCCACAGAAGCCACAGCAAACCCCATCCAAGGAGAGTCTGAGCTCAGACATGCCTAACCCTGCCCCCACAGGATGGTCTTTCTCCACCTGCCGTGGTAGCCGAAGAAAAAGGACATAATCTCCTGGGTGCTCTATGGCTCCACCCACCACCTGATCCTCCCTATACTACCACAGCTGCTATGCTCTTGAAAACACTACCTCCTGGCTAGAGGCCAACCAACACAAAACCAGCACGCTTAACAAAAATACAACCAAGGACCAAGGACCCCTCACAGAGTCCACTCTAGTCCTCTGCTACCTCCACTGGAGCAGGTGCTGGTATCCATGGCTGGGAGACCTGAAGATGGATCACATTAAAGGAATCTTTGCAATTACTCCCCAGTACCAGCCCAGAACCCAGTAACTCTACTGGCTGGTTAGACCCGAAAGAGAAATAACAATCACTGCAGTTCATCTCTCAGGAAGCCCCATCCATAGGCAAAAGAGGAGAGCACCACCTCCAGAGAGCACCTTGTGGGACAAAATAATCTGCAGAGTAGCTCCTGAATTCCATATCATCCCTCTGACATAGTCTACCCAAATAAGATGGAACCAGAAAAACAATTCTGATAATATGACAAAACAAGGTTCTTTAACACCTCCAAAAGATTGCATTAGCTTACCAGCAATGGATCCAAACCAAGATGAAACCTCTGAATTGCCAGAAAAAAAAAAAAAAGAATTCAGAAGGTTGACTATTAAGCCAATCAAGGAGGCATCAGAGAAAGGTGAAGTCCAACTTAAAGAAATTTAAAAAAAAATAGATACAAGCTATGAATGAAAAAGTATCCAGTGAAATAGATAGCATAAATATAAAAAACAATCAGTCACAACTTCTGGAAATGAAAGACACAAAGAATTGCAAAATGCACTGGAAAGTCTCAGTAATAGAACTGAACAAGTAGAAGAAAGAACTTCAGAGCTTGAAGACAAGGCATTTGAATTAACCCAATCTCAACAAAGACAAAGACAAATGGTCCTCACAAAGGGATTAGTGCCCTTAAAAAAGAGAAATCTTGGCTGGGTGCTATGGCTCATGCCTGTAATCCCACCACTTTAGGAGGCTGAGGCTGGCAGATCACCTGAGGTCAGGAATTTTGAGACCAGCTTAGCCAACATGGCGAAACCCCATCTCAAAGTATAAAAATTAGCCAGGCATGGTGGTGGACACCTGTAATCCCAGCTACTCAGGAGGCTGAGGCAGGAGAATCACTTGAACCTGGGAGGAGGAGGTTGTAGTGAGCTGATATTGCATCACTTAACTCCAGTCTGGTGACAGAATGAGACTTCATCTCAAAAATAAATAAATAAATAAATAAATAAATAACAAAAAAATAAAAATAAAAAATAAACAAAGTCACCAAGAGGTTTGGGATTATATTAAATGACCAAACCTAAAAATAATTGGTGTTCCTGAGGAAGAAGAGAAATCTAAAAGTTTTAAAAACATATTTGAGGTAATAATCAAAGAAAACTCCCCCAGCCTTGCTAGAGATACAGACTTCCAAATACAAAAAGCTCAAAGAACACCTGGAAATGATTGTTGCTGAAAGATCATTGTCTAGGAACACAGTTATCAGGTTATCTAGAGTCAAGATGAAAGAAAAAATCTTAAGGGCTGTGAGGCAAAAGCATCAGGTAACCTATGAAAGAAAACCTATCAGAATAACAGCAGATTTATCAGCAGAAACCCTACAAACTATTATAGAAGGGATTAGGGTCCTATCTTTAGCCTCCTTAAACAAAACAATTATCAGTCAAGAATTTTGTATCCAGCAAAACTAAGCCTCATAAATGAATAAATGAAGGAAAGATACAGTCTTTTTCAGACAAACAAATGCTGAGAGAATTCGCCACTACAGCACCAGAACTATAAGAACTGATAGAAGAGCTCTAAATCATGAAGCAAATCCTTGAAATATACCAAAATAGAATCTCCTTAAAGCATAAATCTCACAGAACCTACAAAATAACACAACAAAGAAAAAAAAAACAGGTATTCAGGCAACAAATAGCACAATGAATAGAATAGTACCTCACATCTTAATATAACATTAAATGTAAGCGGGCCTAAATGGTCCACTTAAAAGATACAGAATGGCAGAATGAATACAAATTCACCAACCAACCATCTGCTGTCTTCAAGAGACTCACCTGACACATAAGGCTCACAGGAGCTTAAGGTAAAGGGGTAGAAAAAGATATTCCATGCAAATAGACACCAAAAGCAAGCAGAAGCAGCTATTCTTACATCAGACAAAACAAACATTAAAGCAAGAGCAGTTAAAAGACAAAGAAGTACATTATATAATGATAAAAGGACTAGTCCCACAGGAAAAAAAACCATAATCTCAAATATATATGCACCTAACACTGGAGCTCCCAAATTTATAAAACAATTACTACTATACTTAAGAGACGAGATAGATAACAATACAATAACAGTGGGGACTTCAATACTCTACTGACAGCACTAGAAAGGTCATCAAGACAGAAAGTCAACAAACAATGGATTTAAACTATATCTTAGAGCAAATGGACTTAACAAATATTTACAGAACATTCTACCTAACAACTGAAGAATATACATTCTATTCATTTGCACATAAAATATTTTCCAAGATAGACCATATGAAAGGTTACAAAACAAGTCCCAACTAGCTTAAGAACATTAAAATTATAGCAAGCACTTTCTCAGGCCACAGTGGAATAAAATTGAAAATCAACTCCAAAAGGAACCCTCAAAACCATGCAAACGTATGGAAATTAAATAACATGCTCCCAAATGATCGTTGGGTCAACAATGAAATCAAGAGGGAAATTAAAATATTATTTGAACTGAATGATAATAGTGACGCAACTGCAGTGCTAAGAGGAAAGCTCATAGCAGTAAATGCCTACATCAAAAAGTCTGAAAGAGCACAAATAGACGATCTAAGGGCATGCCTCAAAGAGCTAGAGAAACAAGAACAAACCAAACCCAAACGAGCAGAAGAAAAGAAATAACCAAGATCAGAACAGAATTAAATGAAATTGAAACAAAAAAATACAAAAGACAAATGAAACAAAAAGCTGGTTCTTTGAAAAGATAGATAAAATTGATAGACCATTAGTGAGATTAACCAAGAAAAGAAGAGAGCAGATCCAAACAAGTTCAATCAGAAATGAAATGGGAGATATTATAACTGATACCACAGAAATACAAAAGATCGTTAAGGGTACTATGAACATCTTTACATGCATAAACTAGAAAACCTAGAGGAGATGGATAAATTCCTGGAAATATATAACCCTCCTAGATTTAATCAGGAAAAAATAGAAACTCTGAGCAGACCAATAACAAGTAATCAAAAATTTACCAACAAAAAAAGTCCAGGATCAGACGGACTCACAGCTGAATTATAGCAGACATTCAAATAATTGGTATCAATCCTACTGACATTATTCCAAAAGATAAAGAAAGAGAGAATCTTCCCTAAATCATTTTATGAAGCCAAAACCAGGAAAGAACCCAAACCAGGAAAGGGCATAGAAAAAAAAAAAAAAAAAAAAAAAAAGTTCTTTCCTAGTACCAAAACCGGAAAGGACATAGGAAAAAAACAAAACAAAACTACAGCTCAATATCCCTGATGAACATAAATACAAAACTCCTCAACAAAATACTGGCTAACTGAATCCAACAGCATATCAAAAATATAATTTACTGTGATGGAGAGTGTTTCACACCATGGATTCAGGGGTGGCTTAACATCCACAAGTCAATAGATGTGATACAACACATAAACAGAATTAAAAACAAAAATCACATGATCATCTCAACAGACAAGGATAAAGCATTTGACAAAATCCAGCATTCCTTTAAGATTAAAACCTTCAGCAAAATCAGCATAAAAGCTACATACCTTAAGATGATAAAATACATCTATGACAAACCCACAGACAACATTGTACAAGATGGGGGAAAGTTCAAAGTATTTCCCCTGAGAACTAGAACAAGACAACGATTCCTACTTCTACCACTTCTGTTCAACATAGTATGGGAAGTCCTAGCCAGAGCAAGCAGACAAGCAAAAAAAATAGAAGGCTCCAAATCAGTAAAGAGGATGTCACACTGCTGCTGTTTGCTGATGACATGATCATATACCTAGAAAGCCCTACAGACTCATCCAGAAAGCTCCTAGAACTGGTAAATGAATTCAGCAAAGTTTCAGGATATAAAAATATTGTACACAAATCAGTAACTCTGATATACACCAACAGTGACCAAGCTGAGAATCAAATCAAGAACCTAACCCCTTTCACAATAGCTGCAAAAATAAAATAAAATAAAATACTTAGGAATATACTTAACCAAAAAGGTAAAAGACCTCTAGAAGGAAAACTGCAAAACACTGCTGAGACCAGGTGCGGTGGCTCGTGCCTGTATACCCAGCACTTTGGGAGGCTGAGGGAGGTGGATCAAGAGTTCAAAAGATTGAGACTAGCCTCATCAACATGGTGAAAACCAATCTCTACCAAAAATGCAAAAATTAGCTGAGTGTGGTGGTGTGCACCTGTAGTCCCAGCTACTTGGGAGGCTGAGGCAGGAGAATCTCTTGAACCCAGGAGACAAAGGTTGCAGTGGGCCGAGATCACGGCACTGCACTCAAGCCTGGTGACAGAGTGAGATTCCATCCAAAAAAAAAAAAACCCACTGAATGAATCATAGATGACACAAACGAATGGAAACACATCCCATGCTCGTAGATAGGTAGAATCAATATTGTGAAAATGACCATACTGTCAAAAGCAATCTAGAAATTCAACACAATCTCCATCAAAATACCATTTTCATTCTTCACTGAACTAAAAAAAAAAAAAAAAAAAAAATCCTAAAATGTATGTCAATCCCAAAAAAGTCCTCACAGCTAAGCAAAAAACAAATAAATAAATCTGGAGGCATCACATTACCTGACTTCAAACTATACTATAAGGCCATAATCACTAAAACAGCATTGTACTTGTGTAAAAAGCAGACATACAGACCAATGGATCAGAACAGAGAACCCAAAAATGAAGCCTAACACTTATAGTCAACTAATCTTCCACAAAACAAACAAAAACAGAAAGTCGGGAAAGGATATCCTATTCAACAAACGATGTTGGAATAATTAGCAAGTCACATGGAGGAGAATGAAACTGGACCCTCATCTCTCACCTTTTATAAAAATCAATGAAAGATGAATCCATACTTTAATCTAAGACCTGAAACCATAAAATTTCTAGAAGATAACACTGGGGGAAAAACCCTCTAGACATTGGCTTATGCAGAGACTCAATGACCAGGAACCCAAAAACAAAAGCAACAAGAACAAAAGTAAATAGACGGGACTTAATGAAACTAAAACGCTTTTGCACAGTCAAAGAAATAATAAGCAGAGTAAACAGCCAATCCACAGGTGAGAGAAAATCTTTGCAAACTGTGCATCCAACAAAGGACTAATATTCAGAATCTACAATAAACTCAAACAAATCAGCAAGAAGAAAAAATCCCATTAAAAAGTGGGCTAAGGAAATGAATAGATAATTCTCAAAAGAAGATATACAAATAGTCAACAAATATATGAAAAAATGCTCAACATCACTAGTAATCAGGGAAATGAAAATCAAAACTGCAATGCAATACCATCTTCTGCAAGAATGGCCATAATCAAAAAAATGATAGATGTTGGCATGGATGTGGTAAAAAGGGTACACTTTTATACAGTTGGCGAAAATATAAACTGGTACAACTAGTACAACCACCAAGAAAAAGTGTGAAAATTCTGTAAAGACTGAAATTCCTTTAAAAACTACAATTGGATGTAGCAATCCCACTTCTGGGTATCTATCCAGAGGAAAAGAAGTCATTACACAAAAAAGATACTTGCACGTGATGTTTACAACAGCAAAACTTGCAATTGCAAAAATATGGAACCAGCCCAAATGCCCTCAGTCAATGAATGGATAAAGAAAATGTATATATATATGTATATTATGGAATACTACTCAGTCATAAAAAGGAACAAAATAATGGCATTTGAAGCAATCTGGATGGAGTTGCAGACCACTATTCCAAGTGAAGTAACTCAGAAATGGAAAACCAAATATTGTTAGTTTTCACTCCTAAGTGGGAGCTACCCTCTGAGGATGCAAAGGCATAAGAATGACACAATGGCCTTCGGGGCTACAGGGGAAAGCGTGGGAGTGGGGGGAGAGATAAAACACTGCATATTTTGGTGTACCCATCACCCAAGCAGGGTACTGGGTACACTACTTGGGTGATGAGTATACGAAAATCTCAGAAATCACCACTAAAGAACTTATGCATGCAACCAAACACCCCCTATTCCCCAAAAACCTGCTGAAATAAAAAAAAAATAGAATCAAAGCACATGCACACACACACAAATAAATAAATAAATACTTTTTTCAAAGTGAAAAAAAAAAGGAAGAAATAGCACACTGCATTGGTATGAGCACTACAGCAGAGCAGAATCACATTGAACCCTCAGTCTGCCTGCCACACCCTGCTCAAAAAAAAAAAAAGAAGACTCCAAAAAAGAATAGAGTTCTCTAAGGTTTCCTTACCGGGCTAAAGGTTTCCATTCTCAATCTTGCTGTGTCCAGCCTGCCTCAGCGCTCAGAAGGCTGCCTGGGAGGAGCTGACCCCTCTCAGTCCAGAACAGCTCGGCCCGTTTGTAACTGAAGGAGTGCGAAGACATCATTGTCACTGAGACGCTCATCCAGGAAGCTGACTCACAGGTTTTTTTCTGCAAAGCACCGAGGACAGTTTGTTGAAGAGAACCTGAGAATTCAGATTGAAATTCATGTGAATCGACTTCTGAAGAAACCGAGTGCTATAAATGAAAAAAAAAAACAAAAAGGCCCACGAGTGTCTGGCCTTGAAATACCAGAGGCACAGGGCATCTAGGGACCCCGAAGGACTGCTGCTGACTGGAGTGCTCCTGGGAGTCTGGTGACCTGGATGGTGACAGGCCAGGTGTGGGTGGCGAGTTTGCACTGCCCAGGTGTGGCTTACCACAGATAAGGGAACATGAGCATGTCCGCGTGGCCCACGTGGTCTCACGGCAGGAGGACGATCTTCCCATAGACGGTCATCCCTTTAAAGTAGGCTTACCACTCCATCTTGAGATTCCCATCCTTCTTGCCAATTTCCCAACGTAGCAACACGCTTTCTCTGTCTGTTTGCTTCATGTGATCCCAAAACCAAAGTATAACGTGTGCAGTGCCCTTCCTCCTGCGTGCTCCCCACCATAAGCAGTCCTGGTGAGCCCATGTCCTGCACCACGGTATTTATTTATAATGGCTGACCCTCAAGCTGGGCCCCCTTTCCCACGCACCCTCCTTGTCACACAGCTCCTCTTGCTCCTCCTGCCTCCCAGCTGCTTCCTGGAGGTGCAGCAAGTGAAGGTGGGCGTGATGACTGAGGCAGGTTTTAGACTCATCTTTTCAGATCCAAAGCAAATGTGCTTTAATGTCTAAACATTAGTATTATTTTAGATGCTTAATATGCTTTCAAATTTCTTTTATGGCAGGGCTACACTAGCCTGAAAGAGAAACACCACACTACCAGTTCACTGGAAAAGAGGGTAAATTACTACCAATTGTTCCCTTGGGCCACATACCAGGTTAAAGGATTTTCATTTAGGAGCTAACTTCATGCACACAGTTACGTACGTGATAGGGACTCATGCTCCTGTTTTGCAGCCGAGGAAGCTGGAACACAAAACTTGCCTAGGCTCACATAGACTGAACATCCCTCCCCACTCCAGGATTCCAACCCCACAGCCACACCCCTCCTGCTCCTCTCCACCTGCCCATCCTCATCCTCCTGTCTATTGAGATCTGCCATCTGTGGCTTCCTTCTATCTGGGGACACAAAAGCCTCCTATTATGCCTGGCCAGACACCTCAGAGATGAGTATGGTAAAAAATGACCTAACACATCACAGTTGACCATTTCCTGAGACTTGCCTGCCATGGGTGGAGCAGGTAGAACCGGTGCACACATTTCCATTTTTCACCTGTGGAGAACTATAGAGAGCGGTGATTTGCCCGTACATTTTGTCAATAGCAAAACTAGGATCTGCTTCTCGGCCCCATCTCTGTGATCACCCACAAGCCAAGTCCTACCCCAGCCACACGCAGGACAGTCAGGCACCCACACAGGGTCAGAGCACTCTTCCTGAAAGTAAATGGTGTAAGTATTGGCATGCATCATTGAATGAGACTTTTACACAACTTCTTTTAACTTATCTTTTCAGATCCAAAGTAAATGTGTTTTAATGTCTAAACATTAATATTATTTTAGATGCTTAATATACTTTTAATTTCTTTCCAGTATGGCTACCATATTGTCAATAGAGAAAAAATGTTCTACCAAAAATATATTATGGAGACCATGGTATCTCATGGATTGTCTAAACTCTTGCCCGAAACGTCAGTGCTGAGTGGTTTCCAAGTTGCAGGGATCCTGCGACTGTGATAGAACCCTGGGCTTTAGATGCCGTGTCACTAGGGGTCATTATCCAGCACCCACAGGTAAGCAGGACCCTGGGCTTTAGATGCCATGTCACTAAGGGTCATTATTCAGCGCCCACGGGTGATATATCTATGTGTCTCAGACTGTGCTTGTGGCCAGAAAAACAAGAAGTGAGATGGGATCCCTGTCTATTGAGAGCTCGGAGCTGGGTGGAAATCTATGCCATTTATCCTGGTCCATCGCTCTGGCTGCAGACATGGTGCCTGCTGCTGCAGATGGAGCAGAAGCTGGTGTCTGCTGCAGGACAGGGCGTCCTCGCACTGGCCATTAGGGAGACACGTGTGTCTAGAGGTTTTCTCTTGCCAGCCGCCTTCTTCCTTGCTGTGGCCCTTCCTCTGCCTTTCTCTGCAATGTGCTGAGCTTCTGAATTGACAGGCTTAAGAGATGGATGTGGGTCTGAGCCAGCCACAGTTTTGATCACCCATTGTAACTAACCTCACATTATTTGATGGCAACTTCCACAGCAGCCTGTCCAGGTCCACTTCCGAGAAGGATGTGGTCAACCAGCATCCATTAGTTGGAACGTATAACCAGGCAAGTGCGCTTCAAATATCACATTACACCTAGGACCAGCAAGCTGGGTTTGACTGGGGCAAAAGCATGAACCTCAGCATGAAACCTCACTGTGAAAAGCACTCAGAGATGAACAGAGGGTGTGGGGAGCAGCCCATGGCAGCTGGCACCACTCCACGAAGTCTGGAGGCATCTGTCCATCCAGGAATATAGATGTGGTGGCCCAGGCCCACCAAGCAAACCAAACTGCAGCAGAGACACAGAAGAATGGGAAAAAATGTTCTCTGCTTTTCTTTATTTTACATGATGGTAAATGGGGAAGAGAAAAGGTGGCCCAAGTTTACAGAAAAGAGTTGGGATTCCTATTACCTAAGGGCTTCTGATTCTTTTTTCTTTCTTTTATTTAAAAAAAAAAACAATCAAACTTTTAAAATACGTCCATGGATGGAGTGAAAGCATACAAAGCAATGTGGTAGACAAACTTTCTCTGCACACCTCTCCCTGGGCCAGCCCCTCCCTGGGGTCCCCAAGGCACTGCCTGGTGCTTTTCCTCTGGACCGGGACTTGCTCCCTGAATCCTAAACCCAGGAGGAGCACCCCACGCCCTAGATCCTGTTGTAACCAGCATAGATCGGGAGTTTCCGTTTCCACCTGAAATTTGTCTCTTGAAACTTAGCAGTGGGCTGTGACCACACCACTGCACTCCAGCCTAAGCAACAGAGATCCTGTTAAAAAAAAAAAAAAAAAAAAAAAAAAAAAAAAAAAAAAAAAAAAAACTAAAAGTTTTCCTTCCCTCCTGAGCCCTCCTCCTCCACTGTGTAGCTGAGAACTTTAAACCTGAAGGAGGTGGTGACCCCACCTGCCTTTAATTAAAAGCTCAGTCCCACTGCACGGTACCCTTAAAGAACAACTTCTTCAGGGCGTTTGAAGTGTCAAGTCCAATCTCAAATGGAATTCCACATTCTAGTCCCACTTCACCATAAGCACACACTGCGCTGATTGCACATGTGTCCCAGGTGAAGGGTGTGGGGCCCGGATGTTCCCGCTCAAATCCAGCAACCCTGTGGCAGGTGTGGGCTGACCCCCTCCAGCCTCCCTGCAAGCATAGCACCAGCTGTTTACATCATGGTGCTGTTCTGTCACTTACTAACCACCGGGGGAGATGAAACCTTCCAGCCTCGGTGCATAAGTAATTTGGCCGGATGCCAAGGAGGGGGCCTGAGGCCAGGATGTGAACAGAGCAGGGGATTCTGCCTTTATTTGGGCACCAGAAGAAGAAAGCACATGAGCAAGTGAGAGGAACAGAAACTACAAATACTCTCCTTGAAGAAAACTCATTTCTTTGTGAATCCAGGTGGCTAAGGAGTTTATCCTTAGATTTTGGATGAAACGGAGCTCCGGCTGCACTGGATGTCCAGCCTGTGTGCACGCACATGCCCAACTGTCTTCCATCAGCAGCAGCGCACAGGCAGCGAGGAGTGAGGCCTGCCTCCTGCGCTCCAGGAACCTGGACACGTGAGGGCACATCCTCACCAGCCTCCCTCACCATCTGGCCCCATGGGCTCAGCAGCGACGCTCACCACCTCCATTCACATTCACACTCGCCTTTATTCACAGCAACTGAATAAACGTGTCCTGGTACCACACTGTAACTGGTTAGTGCTTTTTCAAAAAGGTAGAGAGAAGTCAGTATTTTATTATTTCTGCTTATTGAAACAGGCTTTTTGGCTGGCACCAGATTGTACAGGCATCTGCTTGTTGCTCTATCCTAAAAGCAATGGAAAAATCTGGCTTCTTAGTCCTTCCTTGTATTATCACTATTACAACCATGGCTTGGATTTCAGATTCACGCATCCCTGAATTTGAAGGTCATCTCTGGTGAAGCAAACCTGATGAGCTGCAGGGCAACAGGAACTGGACCCTCGGAGAGAACAGGAAAGAACCAATCTCTTCACAAAGACAGAAAAACTTTCTGCCAAAATGACAGACAAGCGTCCCCAAAGCTGAGAAAGTTTGTGTCACCCTGATGCTGCATCCCATCTCGGACACATCACATGCTTCTCCCGCTGTCCCCGCTGAAAGCTGGTGCAAGGGGCTGTGAGAAGCTGGTAGCCCCCAGGTAAAGCACGGCTCCTACCAGAGCCAGAGCAGCCGGGGCGTCACAGCAGCATCACAGCAGCCCTTACCTGGCTGACGTCCTTCCACCTTCTCACCTGAACCCCAGCGTCCCAGCCAGGACAGGATGGAGACTCAGAATCCGCTCGTTAGAAGCTCCCTCCTGCTTCCACGTCCAGGCCATCATCACACGGTACAAAGCCTCTGCCACCAGCAGGACAGACACCCCTGGACTCTGACTTTCATCCCATCAAAACAAATATGTTCATCAAACTAAAGCCTCAGACTCTTCTCTGCTGTGTGGGCTGACAGCTCTGACTGTACAAGAGAAAGTGGTTTTACCGAAAAGTGAAAAACACAGTTTACTTGGGTGAATGGTGAGTCATCCTAACTGCACCACTGAATTTGCATAGAGCGTGCAGAACTCCTCCGGGGTCCACCTGTTTCACATCTGCTGGACAGAGACCAGAGAGGTCCTGCTGCCAGGTCACATGCTAATTAGCAGAACCGCGGGACCAACCAGGGCAGACCCGCTGGGTGGGGACCTGGCCCCTCCTCAGTGCTCAGGAAGGTCTGCCGCTCTCTCCTTCTGCCAGAGCACCATGTCTGCCACAGTCCTCCCTGACTCAGCTCAACCAAACTCGCCCCTTTTCCACAATTCAGGTGTTTAAACTAAATTTTTTTCACTTGTTTTGGCCACACTGGCTCATGCCAGACAGCTCAGAAACACCCAGGCCTTCCTCAGTTCACCTAAATTCGAGTTCCCAGGGATGCTCTTAGACCAGGGTGGGTGGGGACCCTCATGCACCCCCTATTTCTGTTCCATGACCACCTACTCGCAATGAGACCAAAATCTCATCTGAACTCTTTTACATAATATTAAAAGCATAAGCCCTAAGTTATAAGCACTGTTCAGTATTCATGCAGAAAACACTGTCTAGTCCCTCACAACAAATATGAACATTCCGGGTCTACCGTGACTTTTGGTGAGTGCTCACCGATTGTCCTAATCAAACAGAACCTTCCTCTTGGAACAGTAACGGCTACTTATATTAATTAGGCTCTTCTGAGCAATCTTTCTGCAATAACCATTGTAACACTGCTTAAATAGCTGTTTGTATTAGGATAGAGCCTTCAATATCACCTAAGTAAATGGTTTTGATTGAAAGAGAATTAAAAGCCTTTCTGACTAAAAATTTTCCCAAATGTCCTGTTTAAAATTTCCACTCTTGATCAAATGAAGTAAATGAATTGATTTAACCATAAAAAAATTTATTGATTATCTACCATGTTTCAGACATTCAACTAAGCAGAGTAGCTTACCAGAAACAGCAGGTGCATGTCAGCCTCACACTCGTCTTCCTGAGCCACAGCCCCCCGGGTGCTTTCTAGCATCCTTGCCTGTGGGCACTGAGCTGCTGCCATGACTGAAAGCCATATGCATCCTCGGGAGAACCTGGGAGGCATCGCCAGGGACGTGCTAGAAGCTGCTGGCCTGTTTTCAACCTACAGCGCCAAGGGCCACTGGCTCAAGACTCCTGGTGTGAGGGGCCACGGGGCCACCCCTCTGCCTTCCCCCACACAGACACCGTCCAGCCGCCCACTTTGCAGGCCTTGGTTGCACTTTCACCAGCTACTCGCTGGGAAAACTATAATAAAGTTCAGTCTTAAAGGCACTGGGTAACCTCTCTTTATCTTTTTTAAAAAATCATTCCTTTTCTTTATCCTCTCCTCAATTCAAAGGCATGTTTTTCATAAAGACCAAATGGAGAACTTAGTTAACTGTTAAATAAATGCATTTAGAAACCATATTAGTATGTTTTCATGCTACTGATAAAGACACACCCAAGAGGGGACAATTTACAAAAGGAAAAGGTTTAACTGGACTCACAGCTCCACATGGCTGGGGAAGCCTCACAATCACGGCAGAAGGCGAGGGGGAGCAAGTCACATCTTACATGGACAGCATCAGGCAGAAAAGAGAGAAACTCCATAAAAACCATCAGATCTCGTGAGACCCATTCACTGTCACAGGAAGAGCACAGGAAAGACCCACCCCTGTGATTCAGTCATCTCCCGCTGGGTCCCTCCCACACCCCTGAGAATTATGGGAGCTACAAGATGAGATCTGAGTGGGGACACGGAGCCAAACCACACCAGGAACAGATACACTAGAAACCAAAACCAAAGCAACCGCTAGGCCTGACACAGGCCAGCCGTCCAGGGGCCACTGCCCCGCTCTCGGAGAAGCTTCCTCATGGCAGTGAGATGCCGCCAGGACAGGGGGCAGGAAGGCAGGGGTTCCCGCCACAGTGCTGAGGGGCCCCAGCCGGTGCCTGGGCTGCAGACGCCTCCATGTTTTCAACTTGGGGAACAGAGCCACACCACCCAGACAGACGCCTTTCATTCCCGCCACAGCCAAGCCCGGCCACGTCTTCCCACTCAGCAGCAGTTGTTTCAAGAGATTTCAAAGAAGAAACAGGCTCAACCTTGATGCCAGCTCTACAGACCAGTGACATAACAGCCCCAAGGCTTAGCCACCTGCACCCGGTGGAGAGGAAGTGCAGGCGGCCTCCAGAGCTCCATCCAAACGGACAGAAACCTATTTGTCTTGGTCGCCTTCCGCTCCGGGCCTCAAACGGTGCTTTGTAATCTCTCTGTTTTCTTTGGCTTCACTGATGTGGGGGATTGTTATGCGTTTGTGAACTGCACTAAATGCTACCTCTTTCAGTAACAACTCTCCCAGGATTGAAGATGATTTAAAAAAAAAAAAAAAAGCCCCTGGCTGGCAAGCCCCCAAGCTGAACACAGACCTAGATGTGTATCGCCCTCCCGACAAGTTCTTTTTTCAACTGAATTAAGTTCCAGACGTTTAAAAGCACAGATATCTGTGTTTCTCTGGTCAGAAACAAGATGTGGTCTGTTGTGTGGAAGTCCAGAGAGGCACTCGGAGGCCCCATGACGTGACAGCTCAACTCGGAAATCCAGCAAAATCATCACATAAAACCTGCTCACGTGGTTTGAAGCTGCCATTGTGACTGGGAGTCAGGGCCTTCGCTCCCCAAAAACTGAGCCCATCTCAGGCCCTTCTCTGCTCATGGCCTGTCTACGTGCAAAACACACCCGGGGTAAACGGGGGCTCCTCCACCTGCCCTGTAATGCCACATGGGGACTTTACGGAGGGCCCAGCCCAACCTCCTGTGTTGGTGGAATCGGTCCCACAGTGGCCTCACACCCTGCAGGCCCACCCGGCCTCAGCTCACAAATGCCGGCCCTGCTGCCTGCCCCGCGTCTGGCTTTGCATTTCTCTGTGGCATTTCAACACCTGACACGCTGCGTGCTCAATTTGATTTGTTTGTCTTCACCCCCTCCTTGCTTGGATGGAGGATCCATAGGAACAGGACTTTCCTCTGCTTGCTCACGACAGAGCTCCGGGGGCCTGGACCGCCGCGTCGTGCATGGGAGAAGCTGTGTGCTGAGGGTCAGCACGGTTCCCGGCACGGAGTGCACACCTGCCACTGTGAGACTGTGAGAGTAGCTCCAGCAGTGTAGACGCCCAGGAAGCAGGTGCTGGTGAGTGGGCTGCTCCTCCCCTCATCCCCTCCAAACCCTAAATCTGTGTCGTCCGCTTTGCAGTTCTGTACCTAGTCTGACAATCATCTCCACAGGACAATGCACATTTGCTTTTGCATCTAGGTACTCTCTCCCGCATCCGGCACAGAGCCAAGCCCGTGGCCTCCAAGGCCTCCCCGTTCGCCTCCCAGAGGCTGCCACTTTCTTCAGGGCTATCAGATGAAGGCAGCCGTGGAAACGCCGAGACAAGACCAACTTGACTGGAGCCGATGACGCCCCGCGGGTGCCCCAGCTCTCCCTGCGCGCTTCGCTCCTTCCATGCTGGAGGCCGCAGGAATCAGGGCTCTGCTGCAGCCCGGGGCTGAGAGTGGGACATCTAATGTGTTTGTCTGTCCCCAGACCTTCCCAAGGTCACGTTCTCAGCCTGCTTGTCACTCCTGCCACCCCCCCCCCAACCCTCCTGGTTCTGCCACGGGCAAGCTGAGGTCTCTCTGGGGCCAGGGGACCTGCATGGCCCAGCCACCCCATCCCTGCCATCTCCCTGGCATGTGAGAAAATATGACGTTCTCTGTGTTTTGGAGATTTCTTCTAAATATATTTTCCAACTACCATTTTATAGCAAATCAGCAAGAAATAAATATGTGTGTTCACCTGGCCATTTTAAACCAAAGCCACTCACCGCCTGACCTGTTTTTCTAAGCATGTATTTTAACACTACTGTGAACAATTCCCTCTCCTCTTATTCTGTCATTCTCTCTCAGCACACACAGGCGCATACACACCCCTCCCCACTGAACAGGAACTCACTGCCATAGGAGCAACGTCTTACTCTCTTTGGTATCATTTTTAGTTTGTGTGGGAACCGCCCGGCATGCTTGTTTAAAACATAAAGGGTTCTGGGCCTTGGGCAGTTTGATGTCACAGTGCCCAGCAAGCCTAGACATCTGCATTGTAAGAGCTCCTAGTTTTTTTCCAATGCCAGGAGTTCACAGCACATTTTGCACACTATGCTCCCATGTTCTGCGTAGAAGGCAGGCTGTAAAGACATGTTGACTGCTTCTCATAAAGGAGCTACATTCTTTGTGGCTATTTACAAACATGGAAATAGACTCTAATTAGAAACAAAACTCAGCTAAAGGTATAAGATGTCAGGAACATCTCCAAGAAAGCCAGAGTCAGCCTCCAAGCCCCGCCCTGAGCGCGACAGTGGCTTTGCTGAAGGCCCAGGGACGCCGGGCAGCGGTGAGGTTGGCCCCGCCGGGGCTTCTCCGCTATTGAGGAACTCAGCACTTCTCCACACCCTTCCCACAGGTGGTCTCTGCTCATGACCCCTCCTTGGGGGCCATCCTGGGCAGGGGAGGTTGTAAGTCTACACTTCCCTGGGAAAGCCTGAGAGTGGAGGGAGAAGTGAACAACAATTAGCAGCCTCTGAGTCTACAGTCCATTTAGAAATTCATCTCCAGTGAAATCTTTACAGAGATCAAAAACCACTTAATATGACTGAAATGCATTCAAGATGGTCATAGCAACTGTTTTCTCAAAAAGGACGCAGTTCTCCAGCGTTCCACACGTATTCACGGTCAGAAACGTGTCAGGCAACAGAAAGCAACCCGCGAGGTGCTGCAGGAGAGATCAGGCTGATAAATCGCCGTGACCACAGCTGCTGTGTCGCTCGGTGGAGCTGAAGGCAGCAGAACACTCCAGGTGGGTAGAACTTTGATACAAATGCAAATAATTTTTAAAATCTCTTTGGGGAAGTGTACTTTCTTTTGTGGTTGCAACACATCTAGGTCATTAATAGCCATGAGACTTTTATTACACTACATAAATGTAAGCAGAGAGGCCCGACAAGCGCCCTCAGTCCAAGAGTCCTGGGAACCCGGGAGGCAATGCACTCCGGAGGACGGAGTCAGGCTCTCGTAATTTAAGTATGTCAGCGTTAAGTGGAGTCACCTCACTCGCTGTTCACATGGAGATCTTAAACCGCAGGCTTGCGACTCTCATGTTTGGACTGATGTTGATGCACAGCAGATCAATTCCTAAGACTAACATTGACCATGTCTAATCCACTTTAATGAAAACTTGCCATTCTCAACACCTTTATGGGGAGAGGGGATAACGTTGCTGATGAGAAGAAAATGCTTTCTGCAGTGACTGGATATCTGAAATAAAATTGGGAAGTACAGACCGGGTGCGGTGGCTCATGCCTGTAATCCCAGCACTTTGGGAGGCCGAGGCGGATGGGTCAGGAGGTCAGGAGTTGGAGACGAGCCTGGCCAAGATGGCAAAACCCCGTCTCTACTAAGGATACAAAAAATTAGCCAGGCGAGGTTGCATGTACCTGTAATCCCAGCTACTCAGGAGGCTGAGGCAGGAGAATGGCTTGAACCCGGGAGGCAGGAGTTGCTGTGAGCAAAGATTGCGCCATTGCACTCAAGCCTGGGCGACACAGCAGACTCGGTCTCAAAAACGAAGCCGGGGGCAGGGGTGCGGAAGAAGTAGAGCAGTCCCTCAGCCCCAAGCTTCCGAGCATCGTGTTTCCAAGGGAATCAATTCACTTCGTAAAACCCACCGAATTATACCACATCCATTATTAGAGTAATTACGCTCTTTCAATTTTATTATCTGGACATTTTTATGAAATCGTTTAAGGAGACATGTTAGCCTCTAGAGAAGGAAAATCATGTACATCAGAGGCGTGATCTTTAATTAAATGGTCAATCTCATCCAACACGGATTTCCAATCGAATTCTGAGTCACCACCTGACAAGGACAATACCGATCTCTGAATACGTTCGAATGTCCGGAAGAAATGCTTGGGCGAAATAGATGAACTTCGTTCTGCTAAACTATACGGAAAAGGTTCAGGACTAGGCGCTGTGGTTGGGGTGGGGGCCGCAGCAAGACAGGAGAGGAGGAGAAAGATGGGGAGACGTGGGCGGGGGGCGGTATCTGCCTCTGTGTGCTCAGGAACAGCAGGGAACCATGGGCGGAGAGCCTGATGGATTCAGTGTAAATACGAAATGTGTGTTTCCTTCACAGTGAAAATGTATTCTTCACGTTGCTGGTGTTATTTATCCACACACACAAAAGTAAATGCCATATCATACTGTGTTCCTGTAGGCATATCTCAGTGAAGGCTCGTCACTGGAACAGCACAATAAATAACTGCATACACTAAAAAAAGAAAAAAAAAATTCAAGAGGGGAAAAAAGGCTACATTAAGCAGAGCAAGAGCTGACTGTAAAGCCCCCGGACCAAAGTCTCACGGTCAGCAAAAAGACTAGAATTAATGCGAATCTAAGCTTCCTTTAGCAGGACGGGTGAGTGAACAGTGGTCACCACAGAGACAGAGGGGCCTCCGGGTGTCTGCGTCCCCACCCTGCACGCCTGTTGAATTGCTTCATCTTCACAGTCCGTTGCACAGACCCTTACCTGACAGCACGTTACCCTCTCTCAAGCAGATGGGGCCGTAGTGGAACGAACCGTTTTATAAATTATATTAAGAAGTAAACTAACAGAAAAGATTGAATTCATATACGACAGCATTAGTTTGGTGGCTGGCCGATTTCGAACTCACGCACTTCACATCCCGTCGCTGGTGGGCACCGTGGGAAGGACTGACCTCAGCTTGAGATCCTCAGCTTCTCAGAGGCTCAAACTCAGGGCCTGCAGGGCTCACCTGCGGAGCTTTGGACTTCACCTTTCCTTCTGCAGCTTTTCTGGAGGGCCAGAGGCACCACTGGGGCCCCTCCTTCATCTTTGCCCAGCTGGTCCCCCAAAAGCATTATTATCCACTCAGCTGTCCCAGCCTCCTTCTTTTATAAAATAAGCCCATTTACCATCTTGTTTACATAGTTACCTTTAAAAGCCAGCATAGAAAACCAAGCCTTTATTCTGCTACTTAGTAAACGGTGCCATCTTAAGTAATTTAACTTCTCTGAGAGCATGAGCGTAGATCAGTAAACATTTTTTAAGCAGTGAAACTCTTTTTTTTCTAGGTATAATATTAGGCAGACACCTAATTTAAAAATAAAAGCAGAGTTGTAGATTCAGCGAGAGTTAGGGACCCCATTCCAACGTGCAGCCGTCAGGCCGCAGCTTCCTGGAGCTCCTGCAACCCCAGCAGAGTCCAGTGCAGTTCCAGGATCAGACCAATTAACCCGACGGCAAGAGAAACAAATGGAGATTTTCACACAAAGGCTTTCAGCACAAAGACACCCTGCTGTGTATGAAGTGGAGCTGCCTCAGCTTTTGACGAAATACGTGAAATGTAAGAGCAGCTGTCATTTTCATCGGCAGTAACCCAGATTCATATTCATAGAAAAGAGTAAGCTGTGATTTCCACAGGCAGTCACCTGGATTATACTTGCAGTAGCAGTGCTAAGTCACATTAATTGATTGAGTAGTTGGCTGGTTCACTAATAGGTTAAAATAGTTTATATTAGGGTTGAGTTTGGTAATATGTACCAGAAAACCCAACTTGCAGTGGCTTGACCAGATAAAGAATTACCTTTGGATAAAACCAGCAGTCCACAGTGAGGCAACCCAGACTGAAACAGCAGCTCCACAATTCACTTAAGTCACAGCGTTTTTCTGCTTCATACACCCTGGGTCTGGGTTTTGTCTTGATGGTTTTAAAGTGGCTCTTACTTGGGTGATGAGAGATCAGGTGTAGACCTACCCAAAGACCACCCTAACCATTGGTGAGTGAGGGGGTAAGGGCCACCTGCAGGCAGGTGTGCTGACAGCAGACTGACTAGTCAGGCCCACACTCCCTGGGGCCGCCCCTGTAGGCTCCAGAGCTCCTCAAACACTCATACCTGCATGCTCTCATCACTCCCTGGAGAACCACCCAGCTGACTCCTCACACTGGAGATCACCCCTTCTGGCTGCTTGCCTGCTCCCCTCTTCTGGTCTAGAAGTCAGCAGGACCCCTGGATATCACCACAGCTCTGTTTCCCTGTAACGTGTCTCTGTACTCTCTAGATGATGACATCACTAACCCCTCCCCTCAGGATTCTGGCAACAAAGGAGCCAGCAGGCAAACGCTCCTCCAGTCATCTATGGCCAGCCCAGCGTCCACTCCCATTCCCCCGACACACCACACAAAACGCTTGCCCACCGACTGCTTTTAGCTCAAATTCCCGGAATTCGGGAGACGTGAAGTGCTCTCAGGGGAATCAGGCATGCTTCTTCCAGTCCACTGACCTGCAGGCCTCGGGGGAGGCTGACTGGCTGCCGGTCCTCAGAGGAAGGTGACTGCCCCATCGGCAAGTCCCACATGCTTTGTGGGAGGAGTAGGGAGTGCCACACACTACCCGTCCAGTCTTGAGGGGCAGAATCAGTGTGGGCATGTGCTGCAGACCCTGACTGTGGCTGGGTCAGGTCTGGCTCCAGAAGAATAACCAAGACTCCACCTGAGTGTCAGAAAAACAGAACCCCCAGGATGAGGCAGGAAGCTGGGACCTTGACGGAAGGACCTGAAGTAGAGCTGGGCTGTGGGAGCAGCACCAGGCACCCCGGCCCCTCACTCCCTGTGTGTGTATCAGACACCCCGGCCCCTCACTCCCTGTGTGTGTATCAGACACCCCGGCCCCTCACTCTCTGTGTGTGTATCAGACACCCCGGCCCCTCACTCCCTGTGTGTGTATCAGACACCCCGGCCCCTCACTCCCTGTGTGTGTATCAGACACCCCGGCCCCTCACTCCCTGTGTGTGTATCAGACACCCCGGCCCCTCACTCCCTGTGTGTGTATCAGACACCCCGGCCCCTCACTCCCTGTGTGTGTATCAGACACCCCGGCCCCTCACTCCCTGTGTGTGTATCAGACACCCCGGCCCCTCACTCTCTGTGTGTGTATCAGACACCCCGGCCCCTCACTCTCTGTGTGTGTATCAGACACCCCGGCCCCTCACTCCCTGTGTGTGTATCAGACACCCCGGCCCCTCACTCCCTGTGTGTGTATCAGACACCCCGGCCCCTCACTCCCTGTGTGTGTATCAGACACCCCGGCCCCTCACTCTCTGTGTGTGTATCAGACACCCCGGCCCCTCACTCCCTGTGTGTGTATCAGACACCCCGGCCCCTCACTCCCTGTGTGTGTATCAGACACCCCGGCCCCTCACTCCCTGTGTGTGTATCAGACACCCCGGCCCCTCACTCCCTGTGTGTGTATCAGACACCCCGGCCCCTCACTCTCTGTGTGTGTATCAGACACCCCGGCCCCTCACTCCCTGTGTGTGTATCAGACACCCCGGCCCCTCACTCCCTGTGTGTGTATCAGACACCCCGGCCCCTCACTCCCTGTGTGTGTATCAGACACCCCGGCCCCTCACTCCCTGTGTGTGTATCAGACACCCTGGCCCCTCACTCTCTGTGTGTGTATCAGACACCCCGGCCCCTCACTCTCTGTGTGTGTATCAGACACCCCGGCCCCTCACTCCCTGTGTGTGTATCAGACACCCTGGCCCCTCACTCTCTGTGTGTGTATCAGACACCCCGGCCCCTCACTCTCTGTGTGTGTATCAGACACCCCGGCCCCTCACTCTCTGTGTGTGTATCAGACACCCTGGCCCCTCACTCCCTGTGTGTGTATCAGACACTCTGGCCTCCTCACTCCCTGTGTGTGTATCAGACACCCCAGGCCTCCCACTACCTGTGTGTGTATCAGACACCCCAGGCCTCCCACTACCTGTGTGTGTATCAGACACTCTGGCCTCCTCACTCCCTGTGTGTGTGTTAACACTCCAGCCAGAGACAAACTTAGGCACTCATGTGCACACACAGAGAAACACACATACATGCACTGACACATACATACATGCACACATAGAGACACACATGCACAAAGACAAACAGGCACACACAGGCACTCAAAGAGAAACACACACGCATGCACAGATGCATACACACATGTGCACACATAGAAACACACATGGACAGGGACAAACACAGGCACACACATGCACGCACAGAGAAAAACACACATGCACACACACCCTGACTGCTTTCACATTCCACATGTGACTCAGCGGTTGTTCATTTCTTGAGAAGATTCCTACAATTTCAGTGCCTACCCCCGGTGCTGGCGATACCATTTGGGAGCTTGACCCTCAAAGTCTGGTTCGGGGTCAGCTCGACACCCTCTGGGAGCTTCTCTGCACTCAACTTCCACCCCACACAGGCTAAGTGAATCGGAAACTGGCTGTTAATAAGATCCCCCGGTGATTCGTGTGCACAACTGAAGGTTAGCAGCACTAATTCAGGTTATTGTAAATCCTGGCCGTTGATTTCTGGGTATGATAAAGGTTCAGCTCCTGCGTCACCCACCCCTATGCCCTCCAACGCCAAATGCCGTTCTTTCTCCATTCTTTGCTTCTGCGAGCTTCTCTCGGAAATTTCACAAGACACATACCTTGACCTTAAGCTCATCACAGATGAGGTCACCTGACCTTCCACTCTGTAAACAACTCTTTTTTCTCTTTACTCTCTTTTCTTCTCATATTTCTGCATCTGGAGTTCCATATTTTTACTTTCAAGGTTGAAAACCATGCATTCTGTTTAAACCACTGATAAGTCTATCATACTTCGGCCATAGTTGATCTGAAAGTTGAAATGGAATGATTTGGCAAGGATTTTTGTGACAAGTAACAGGAAATTCAAAGGTGACTTAAAGAAGACATGTATAGAGCACGTGTGCTTCCCTGTGAGGCATCAATACACTCCTGTGTGTATATTAACACCCCGGCCCCTTCATTCCCTGTGTGTGTTAGACACGCCAGCTCCCCCACTCCCTGTGTGTGTATTAGACACCCTGGCCCCCTCACTCCCTGTGTGTGTTAGACACACCAGCACTGCCACTACCTGTGTGTGTATTAGACACACCAGCCCCTCCTACTACCTGTGTGTGTATTAGACACCGCAGCCCCTCACTCCCTGTGTGTGTATCAGACACTCCGGCCCCCTCACTTCCTGTGTGTGTATTAGACACACGTGCTCTATACATGTCTTCTTTAAGTCACCTTTGAATTTCCTGTTACTTGTCACAAAAATCCTTGCCAAATCATTCCATTTCAACTTTCAGATCAACTATGGCCGAAGTATGATAGACTTATCAGTGGTTTAAACAGAATGCATGGTTTTCAACCTTGAAAGTAAAAATATGGAACTCCAGATGCAGAAATATGAGAAGAAAAGAGAGTAAAGAGAAAAAAGAGTTGTTTACAGAGTGGAAGGTCAGGTGACCTCGTCTATCATGAGTTTAAGGTCAAGGTATGTGTCTTGTAAAATTTCCGAGAGAAGCTCGCAGAAGCAAAGAATGGAGAAAGAACGGCATTTGGCGTTGGAGGGCATAGGGGTAGGTGACGCAGGAGCTGAACCTTTATCATACCCAGAAATCAACGGCCAGGATTTACAATAACCTGAATTAGTGCTGCTAACCTTCAGTTGTGCACACGAATCACCGGGGGATCTTATTAACAGCCAGTTTCCGATTCACTTAGCCTGTGTGGGGTGGAAGTTGAGTGCAGAGAAGCTCCCAGAGGGTGTCGAGCTGACCCCGAACCAGACTTTGAGGGTCAAGCTCCCAAATGGTATCGCCAGCACCGGGGGTAGGCACTGAAATTGTAGGAATCTTCTCAAGAAATGAACAACCGCTGAGTCACATGTGGAATGTGAAAGCAGTCAGGGTGTGTGTGCATGTGTGTTTTTCTCTGTGTGTGCGTGTGTGTGCCTGTTTGTCCCTGTCCATGTGTGTTTCTATGTGTGCACATGTGTGTATGCATCTGTGCATGCGTGTGTGTTTCTCTTTGAGTGCTCGTGTGTGCCTGTTTTTCTCTGCATGCGTGTTTCTATGTGTGTACATGTGTTTATGCATCTGTGCATATGTGTGTTTCTCTGTGTGTGCCTGTGCTTTTCTCTGCATGTATGTTTCCATGTGTGCATGTGTATCTGTGAATGTGTGTGTTTCTCTGTGAGTGCAAATGTGTGCCTGTGTTTGTCTTTGTGCATGTGTGTTTCCATGTGTGCACATGTATGTGCCTGTGCATATGTGTGTTTCTGTGTGTGTACGTGTATGCCTGTTTGTGCATGTGTGTTTCTATGTGTGCATGTGTGTGCATGTGTGTGTTTAACTGTGAGTGCACATGTGTGCCTGTGTTTGTCTCTGTGCTTGTGTTTCTATGTATGTACATGTGTTTGTGTCTGCACGTGTGTGTTTTTCTGAGTGCATGTGTTCCTGTTTGTCTCTGTTCATGTGTGTTTCAATGTGTCCACATATGTGTATGTGTCTGTGCATGTCTTGTGAGTGCACATGTGTGCCTGTGTTTCTCTGTGCATGTGCATTTCTATGTGTGTACATGTATGTGTGCATCAGTGCATGTGTGTGTGTTTCTCTGTAAGTTTATGTGTGTGCCTGTGCTTTTCTCTGCATGTGTGTTTCTATGTGTGCATGTGTGTGTATGCATCTGTGCATGTGTGTGTCTTTCTCTGTGAGTGTACATGTGTGCTGTGTTTGTCTCTGTGCATGTATGTTTCTATGTGTGCACGTGTGTCTGTGTATGTGCATGTGTGTGTTTCTCTGTGAGTGCACGGTGTGGTTGTCTCCGTGCATGTGTATTTCTATGTGTGCACATGTGTGTATACGTCTGTGCAGGTGTGTATTTCTGTGTGTGTGCCTGTATGTATTGGTTTAGATCTGTTTGAGACTTTTTATTTGATGATGTCAATATATGTCACCACTTTTGAAAGGACAGAAAGACAATGAATACTTATGTAATGTGAAGGAAGTCTTTCTTCAACCCTCAAACGTTTTCTAGAAAGTAATGATGATGGCGTGTATCATAAGAATGCATGTTTCTTGAATAACAAAAAGGAGTTACAGTAACTTTTACCTATTTTTCCAAAATGCTAGGTCAAGTTTAGCTAAAGTCTGCTTGCAATTAATGAGTCTTGGAAATGCAAAATATCAGAGCAGTAAACATATCTTTGTTCTGATGTTCTTATGTAGCCATTAAAACTTAAATATTATTACTAAAATAACTACTGTAAAATAAAATTAAAATGTAAGAAAATAATCAAAATAATTATAAAACATCCAAAATGTTTTTGAAACTCCATTTCTACACAGTGAAATAAAGAAATTTAGATGTACCCAAGAAATAATGAACAGTGATTTTCATTATGAAGTACTGATTTGCTTTAAAAATAAATTAACCACAGGTTCTTTAAATAACAAACGTCCTTAGCACATTTGAGGTTCAATTCAACTTAAATTTCACATTTCTCAGGGACATGCATAAGTAATTACGAGCATGTCCTCAGGGTCAGCTCTGAAGAAAGGCTTCATAAAGACTTCCAGCCTGCCTTCCACTCAGGTGGGATTTCTCAGGGACGCCAAACATTGGGAAGCACCAGGATGACGAATCCATGTTTCAGTTCACGTCTGAATGCTCTTGCCTCGTGTGGCATAGACACTGGCATTGTACAGAACAGTTTCTCAAAGCTGACTGCATTTTAAAAGAAGGAGGAAATTAGAATTACTAGACCCCTGCATATGGGACTGTAAGTCATAAATCTGTTAATCATAAGGTTCAAATGAAACTCAAAAATGTAATGAGCTCTTTCCCTTCTTGCACATACAAATTATGGTAATATAAGAAATTGAGTTCAATGAAAGCTACAACTTTAGAGTTTTATAAATTTGTTTCCACTATTGTCTATGACTCTGTGATTTCAATCTGCTGACAATGAAAACTGAACTTCTTCCTATTGCATTATGCACATTAAACACGTCATTAGAAATATTCATTAAGGCTGAGTAGGAAGAAATCACAAGCATAAGAAGAGCTGTCAACCGTTTTAAACAGCCATCAATTAATTGTAGCAAAACCAGTCCTTTGAAAACTGTTTATTTTTAATACTCCAACTAGGAATGCCTTTAACATGACACCAATCAGTTCCTGTTGTTGTTCCAGTCTAGACCTTCACGGGACTGGTCACGTTGCATTAATATCATGAGTGCCATTGAGTAAGGGTCCTGCCTAAAGAAGGCAGTGTCAAAGGTGCTGGAAAGTGCAAGCTGCATTGACTTCCTGCTATACAAATATGTAAAATGTGCCAGGCAATTACAATATATTTTAATCTTAATAAAATTATAGCAATTTAAAGATACAGGCTTTATAACACAATGTCCCTTTTAAAGATGGAATCTCTTTTCCAGCTTAAATGTGCCCACTCTGGGGGAAACAATAATCACTCACCGCCATCTGACAGCACCCCACTCATGCCAGCTATTGTTCAATTGCAGTGTAATGGTGCTAGAGCTGATCATTATTATTCTTTGTATGACAATTTTCTGATGTCCGTTTTTTAATGTGGAGTAATGATTGCATATAAAATTAAAAACAATACACAGGCACACCTTGGAGATATTGTAGGTTCAGTTCTAGGTCATCTCAATAAAGGGAATATTGCAATAAAGTGTGTTACCCAAATATTTTGGTTTCCCAATGCATGCAAAGGTGGCACTTACACTATAATGCAGTCTATTAAGTACACAACAGTATTATATCTAAAAACAGTATAAACATAAATTTAAAAGTATATCCCTAAAAATGCTAACAATGCCTTCAGTGAGTCATAATCTTTTTGCTGGTGGAGGTCTCCTCCAAACTGATGGCTGGTGTATGATCAGGTGGTTGGGGTGGCAATGGCAGGTTCTGAAAACAAGACGTAGATTGACTCTTTTTTTCACAGAAGATTTCTCTCTAGCATGTGATGATGCTATTTCATAACATTTTGCCCGGAGTAGAACGTACTTCAAACTTGGAGTTCATCCTCTCAAAACCCTACCACTGTTTTATTAACTACAGTTATAAAATATTCTAAATTCGTGTTGATAATTTCAACAATGTTCACAGCATCTTCATCAGTAGCAGATTCTATCCCAAGAAACCAGTTTCTTTGCACATCCGTGAGAAGCAACTGATTACCCATTAAAGTTTTAACATGAGATTGAAGCAATTCAGTTCCATCATCAGGCTCCACTTCTAATTCTAGTCCTCTTGAAATTTTCACAACATCTAGTTACTTCTTTCATTGAAGTCTTGAACCCCTCAAAGTCACCCATGAAAGTTAGAACCAACTTCTTCCAAATTCCTCTTCCTGTTGATATTTTGACCTCCTCCTATGACTCACAAATGTTCTAGAATAGTGGATTCTTTCCAGAAGGTTTTCAACTTACTTTGCCCAGCTCCATCAGAGGAATCACTGACTTTGGTAGATACAGTCTAGTGAAATATATTTATTAAATAATAAGACTTGAAAGTCAAAATTGCTCCTTGATCCATGCACTGCAGAGTGGGTGCTGGCCTGGCAGACACGAAAACAAAACTCATCTTCTTGTACGTGCCCGTCAGAGCTCATGTCAATCTTCCTGTCTCAGCAGTAGATCTCAACAGCAGGCTGAAAATGCTTCCTAAACCGTGCTGTAAGCAGAGGCGCTGCCATCCAGGCTCTGTTGTCTGATTTATAGAGCACAGGCAGAGGAGACTCAGCATCATTCATTTGGGCCCCAGGATTTTCGGAATGGTAAATCATCACAGGGTTCAACTTAAAGTCACCAACTCCACGAGCCCCTAACAAGAGACACAATCTTTCCTTTAAAGCTTTGAAGCCAGGCACTGACTTCTCCTCTCTATCTATGATAGTCCTAGGTGGCATCTTCTTCCAATTGAAGATTGTTTTGTCCACATGAAAAATCTGTTGTTTAGAGTCGCCACCTCCATCAGGGATCTCAGCTGGATCCTCTGGAGAACTTGCTGCCACTCCCATCGGCACCTGCTGCCCCACCTTGCACGTCCATGTTATAGAGATGGCTTCTTTCCTTCAACCGCATGAAGAAACCTCTCCTGGTTTCACAGTTTTCTTAGGCAGCTTCCTCACCTCTCTCAGGCTTCATAGAAATGCAAGAATTAGAGGCCTTGCTCTGGATGAGGCTGCGGCTGAAGGGAGTGTTGGGCTGGTTTGATCTTCTGTCCAGGTCACTCAAACTTCCTCCATGGCAGAAATACGGCTGTTTCACTTTGTCACCGCTCACCTGTTCACTGGAGTAGGGAGAGGGGAGCCCCCATTTCTCAGCCTTGCACCCTCCTGATGGAAGGAAGGGAAAGAGAGATAAAACACCAAGGACATAAAATCAGCCATCAGGAGACTTGCTGACGCCACTGACCAGGCCACAGTGAGGCCCAGGTGGGAACATAACTCCCTTTTCAGTTCCCAGCGCCTAAGCTATCCGTAAACCTTGAGAGTGCTGTGAAGGATGGTATCCTACCAGCCAGCGCCCAGCACTGGGCCACGTCTTCCACGTTCACCTGATCCTTATCTCTTCCTGGGAACACCTTGGCCAACTGAGGATTGCTGCCTTTGTCTTGTCTCTGCAAGCCCCACCCCTGACCACTCCCACAGGTCCCGCAGATGAACTGTCACCTCAATGAGGCCGAAGACTGTGAGGTCAACTGTCCAGCCGATGGGCAGTGACACATTTTCACCTCGGTTTCTCCTTTAGAGCTGTAAGCCTATAAACAGGGAAAGAAGCTGCTTTTCAGGGAGCTAGGTACTTGGGATGCAAGCCCAGCAGGACTCCACAGCCGATTAAAGGTCTCCTCCCTCCTCACCCTGGTCACGCTGTGTTCATAGTTCTTCCTGCTACTGTAGCACTCTCTATCTGCTGCAAGAACTTACCCTGCACATTCACAACTTAGCTAACCGGCGTGAGAAGCGTGGCTTTTGACCTGCCTTCCTCACTAAGCTTGATCATTTCTAGCTTCCTATTTAAAGTGACACACAAGAGACTCTTCCTTCCACTGTAACACTTAGAAGTCATTGCAGGGTTACCAACCGGCCTAAGCTTAGGCCAGGCTCGGTGGCTCATCCCTGCAATCCCAGCACTTTGAGAGGCATAGGCAAGTGGATCATGAGGTCAGGAGTTTGAGACCAGCCTGGCCAACATAGTGAAACCTTGTCTCTACTAAAAATACAAAAATTACCTGGGCTGGGTCGCACATGCCCGTAATTCCAGCTACTTGGGAAGCTGAAGCAGGAGAATCTCTTGAACCTGGAAAGCACAGGTTGCAGTGAGCAAAGACTGTGCCACTGCACTCCATCCTGGATGACAGAGCAAGACTCAGTCAAAAAACAAAAAAAAAGTAAGAAGGAAAAAGAAAAATGAAAAACGACCTAATCTTAATAGGTCTGTGTCTGCGGGAACAGGGAGGCCTGAAGGGAGGAGAGAGAGACAAGGAAATGGTTGTCCGCCAGAGCACTCAGAACACATAACCTGTATCGGTTTTCGATCTTATATAGGAATAGTTCATGGTGTCCCAAAACAATTACAATAGTAACAGCATAGATCGCTATAAAACATATCATGAAAATGAAAATGTTTGAAATATTGCAAGAATTCCCAAAATGTGACACGGAGACGTGAAGTGAGCAGGTGCTGTGGACAGATGGCGCCAACGGACTCGCTGGGTGCAAGGTTGCCACCAGGCCTGGACTGTTAAAAGGATGCTGTCTGTCCTGACAGCACAACAAGGTAACGTGTGGGGAAGTGATGAGCTTCTGTCCCACTCAGCAAGGCAAGGAAGGCTAGCGACGAAGGAGGCCACACCTGTCCCACGTCAGCAAGGCAAGTCAGTTAGCGGCAAATGAGGCCACGTCATGTCCCACTTGGAACCCAGTGTCAACCTGCAGACACCAGGAGATCTTCGGGCCACTGCACATCTTCTGAAAGCCTCTGAGAAGGATCGCAGGGCATGGTAACTGCCATGTGAGTGTGGTAACTTCGTTCATAAGTGGGGAAACGTAGGTATAAAATGAGTCTTTCCTGAACACCTAAGAGGACAGGAGTGGAGACAGCGCCCCAGGGAGGGAGGTTTTTAAACCGCGAGGGGGCAGGAGTGTGCGGCTAAGATTCACGCCTGTTGATGGCGTCGGCGCAGCAGAAATATCGCCAATGCTGCCTCAAAACTGTAAAGAATGAGGGTGAATTTCCATTTGAACATGGAGAGAAAAACCTGAACTGTATCTGATGCATTTGATCGATTTTTGATCATTCAGCAGCAGACAGAACCTGGGAGTCACTACTGATGGGCCCCAGATATTGTGAAAGCAGAGATGACAGCTAAATGTGGCCCAGATTCCTGCATGAGAATGAGGGGGGCACACACATTGTGACACTGTGAACAAAGCTGTGATTTCAACTTCACCAAAACCCACAAAATGTTACCATGTAAATACAGTCCCTGAAACACAGGATTCTGAAAGGAAAACCAGGAGGGTGTTTGGTCAAAGGCAACTAACTATGAACAGCATGGAAAAAAATAACACAGCCAGCTGCTGAGTTGATGGAGAACTTTTATATTTACTATTTTATTCAATCCTTTAAAAGGACCTACACACTAAAAAGAAAGGGACAGCAGCCCCACTCTGCTCATGAGGAAATTAAAAGCCCACAGCCTAAGGGACTGGCTGTGAGCCACAGTGAATGTCAGAGTCGGATTCAAAATCAGCTGCCCTGGCTGGTTTCCTCTGACTCAAAGCCTTTCCTTAGCTCTTACATGTGCCTGGTGGGAGTGTGAACTGGTACAGCCACGAAAAAGCTAACACTGAAAACAGATCCTCCGCGTGATCCAACAATCCTCCTGCTATTTATCAAAGGGAAGGGAAGACATGCCGTGGAAGGGCTGCCTGCACCCCACGGTTACTGCAGCACCATTCACAATAGCCACGATGTGGGCTCAAACCAAGCTGATGCCGACAGCAGGTGAGCATAGCGGAAATGTGGTTAACTACACATGGGAATACTACTCAGCCTGGAAAAGGAGAAAAGCCTGCCATTCATGGCAACACACATGAACCTGGAGGACATCATGCAAAGTGAAAGAAGCCATACACAGGAAGAAAACACGGCCTGGTCTCACCTACACACAGAAGCTAAAGAAGAGCTCACAGACATGGTGAATGCGACAGTGGTTCCGAGAAAGGGCGGGAGAGCCGGGTGCTGGCAGCGGGAGCTTGGTTAATGTGAACGAAGTGGCAACTAGAAGAAGTGCTGGTCTTCTCACAGGGTGAGGAATTTACAGTGTATTGTGAAGCAGCCAGAAGACAGGATTTTGAATGCTCTCAACTGTTTGAGGTAGTGGATATGCTAATTAGACTGATTTGATTATTACACGTTGTCCACATGCACCAGCATATCACACCATGCCCCGTAAACATGTGAAATTATTACATGCCAACTTAATCCATGGAAACAAAGTAGAACGGCTTTTGCCAGAGTCTTGGGGAAGAGAGAAATGATAAGTAAGTGTTTGACGGGTCAGAGATTGTGGTCAGAATGATGGAAAGTTCCACAGTTGGATGGCGCTGATGGTGCTCGTACAAAATTGTGAATTTACTTAATGCCACAGGCTGTACTTTGAAAGTGGTTACGATGGTAGTTTTATGTTACATGTTTTATCACAATTAAAAATAAAAGAAGACATGCATTCATTCTGAGAGAAAACAAGTCTCCTTCACCTTGAAGTTGTCAGATCCCAGCACATAAGGACAAACAGAACCTCTGAGCCACATTTAAACTTGTCTGATTCATACTGAGGGAAAATTAAAGAAAGTAATTTATATGATGAAGAGTAAAATTACGGAACTCATTGCCAAAAGAGGAGGTACAGACATAAAAATATCCAAAGACGTCTACGAGGAATTGTTCAAATGCTGATTGACAGAAGCCTAACAGAACAAGGAGCGAAATCAGGTTTGGAGTCACCCGGAGGTCCGCATCACAGCACACAAGCAGCTTCTGGCCCCACTGCCACTGGGCCCCCGTGAGTTTCTGAAGACAGGAATGGGGAGCTGGTTGGGCCTGCACGGCTCCCCATGGCATAAACGCTGCACCTTGCACACACCTGGGTCCCCCCCAGCCTGTGCACAGTAAGGAGAGACCTCCTGTGACCAGGACAAGTGACCCCTGAGGTGTTCACTGCCTACTTGGGCACGGTGAGGGCAGCACACCTGGCTGGCAGCACAGAGTCACCTCTGAGGTGCACAATGCATGTACATTGTGAGGGGTCACCCTGGGCTGTCAGCACGGCGTCACCTCTGAGATGCCCCGGTTCACAAGTGTAGCAGAAAAGCTCTGGATGAGCAGCTGTCATTCTCGGCTCCCAGACAAACTGGAAGGGGGTGTTGTGCTCATATTTAAAGCTTTGTCTTGTATTGCATCTGTCTTTATAAATTGTCTATTTCTTTTTCCATGTAGGCTAAAGTTACATCTTCAATAAGCCAAGTAAGAGGAGCTTACTTTGCCACGGCAGTAGGTGCACCTGCTCCGCCTCAAACGACACTCTCGGCGTGGGCGGCAGGTGGTCAGTCTTTGCTCCGTGGAGGAAAGAATTGACTTGAGGCTACACGTGGCCCCAGGCTCAAGGCCACGTTTCCAACGGTACTTTGAGATGCTCTGACAGAAATGTTCGTCACTGGGAATGCGATGCAGGATGAACCAGGTGATTTCTAAAAAAGATGATTTTCTCAGGAAGCCACGACTTTAGTCTCCATCCCCATCTCCACGCCCCAGTTCGGAGCCTTCTCCTTTTGTCGCCTGCGTCACAGCAGACGTGTCTGCGCCCAGGCCGAAGTTTCGGTGCAAATAACACCCTCAGAGGCGACTTCTGCGGCCACCGTGTCACATGGAGGTCCTCTCCGCCTCAGCCTCCCACCTCCGTCAGCATTTTTCTCCCTTCCTTCTTCCCTCTTTCTTCCACGCTCTTTTTTATAACTTTCTACTATTTCACATTGTTACCTGTTTGCTGAAGCCCTGCGGGAGAAGCTGCCACACCCACAGCACCTGGTGGGCGCCAGACACCGGGCACTTCCCATCTCTGCTTAGCGACCGCATCTGACGGGAGGAGGGAGGGACAGAAAGCCCCTTTGCTGGTCTGTCTGCCCACGAGGGAGGGTGGGCGGAGGGGGCAGCCCTGGTCTGTGTGTCCACGAGGGAGGGTGGGCAGAGGGGGCAGCCCTGGTCTGTCTGTCCACGAGGAAGGGTGGGCGGAGGGGCAGGGCTGGTCTGTCTGCCCACCACCCCACACCTTTTTGGTGCCTCGTCCATATCTACCTCTGTATCTGTCCCTACATCGAAGATCTGATCACGCCACTCCCCTGCTCAAGGCTTGTCGATCATTCACCGCAGCCTGCAGGATGAAGTTTGGAGTGTGCACGTGGCGTTTGGCACGGCCTCTTCCCCCTTCTCCCCTGCACTCTCCCCCAGAAGGCCCCTCACACGTTCCAAGCATGCCGTGACCCAGCCCCACACCTGCACTCTGCCCCGTCTCCAGGAGCGCCCGACACACGGACACCTTGGTCACCAAACAATGCAGGTTTCTTGCGGAGTGGAGTTCTCCGCTCCGTCTCCTGAGCACCTGAGGACTCAGGTGATGCTCATGGGATGTGTGAGTGCATGAGCAGTTCTCAGCACGAACCTCCCTGACTGCTGGAGATGCAGGCTGTTTCTGCTTGACGTCCAACCCGTGGGCACAGCGTGGAATGAGGCCCAACAGGAATTCATAAACTCTTAAAACATTATGGTATTTCTTTGGTGATTTTTTTCTTTAGCTTATTAGCTATTGTTAGTGTTATTTTACATGTGGCCCAAAACAACTTTTCTTCCAGTGTGGCCCAGGGAAGCCACAAGGTTGGGCGCCACTGCCTCCGATTTCTCCCGGGACCAGCAACTGGCCTGCCTCGGTCGTGCTGTGGCTCAATGTCTGCGCGCCCCCACCCTGCCCACCAAAGTGCCCGTGCTGAAACCTAATCCCAAGAGTGATGGGGTCAGGAGGTGGGGCCTTGGGAGGTGATGAGGTCATGAGTGTGGAGCCTCATGGATGGGACTAGTGTCCTTACAAAAGGGACCCCAGAGAGCTCCCTTGCCCCTCCCATGTGAGGACACAGTGAGAAGGTGCCATCTAGGAGGAAGGGGGACCTTTATCAAATACCCAATCTGCCTTGATACTGGACTTCCAGCCTCCAGACTGTGAGGAGTGAGCTTCTGCTGTTTATAAGCTACCTGTGTAAGGTACTCTGTTCTAGGAGCACTCATGGAATGAGACAGTGTTTCAAGCACTCTTCATCTAAGGGACTGCATTATAACAGTGGCAAAAACACCAGAGAAACAAGCCTTGAAATGTCCCCATGGTTTTAAGGAAGGGTCAGGTGAGCAAAACATAGACTGTTCTTAGGAATTCATAACCCTAGTACGTCTTAGGCAGACACACTTCTATACCTTCCTAACGGCTAATGAACCATGCCTCAGACAGCAGCAGCAGCTCACCCCCAGGTCTGAATCCAACTCCGCTGGACTGAGCCTTCACCCACTGTTCTGAGTGCTGGTCACATGGAAACTTACTAATTCAGGATATTTCAGTCCACTTCTAACTATAGATCTTCTATGCAGCTGTGAATAAGTCACAAAATTCTGATGCCCCAGACATTCTCTAGGACTGGATAACGTTCTCTTTCATGCCATATTGTAAGGGACAAAATATAGAAAAAAAGAGACCATGATGACAGCAGACACTGAAAGGCAGTAATACCAGTCATTGGTGGGTTAAAACAATTTTTAACTTACTAAAAAGTTAACATATTTTATCTTGTCTTACTTAACGTGTATAAAACCTCCGAGGCTCTGCGCACTTGTCATTTTGACATGAAGAAACTGGGCTCAAAGACACTGTCTTGCCCGAGTTCATACAGACATGGGTGGGAATCAGCTCGAGCCCATTTCCGTGGCTTTGGCGCCCACCTCCTTTGCACTCCGCTATGCTGCATTCTTGAAAGAAAGTGGAGTTCAGGGGAGGTGCCTTTCCATCTGCTCCTCCCAGCCCCTTCCTGCTGCCCAGTCTTCCCAGCAGATCCCAGAAGCTCTGGGGCCTCCTGCTCAGGAGTTTGCAGGCACAGCTCCCTCTGTCCAGGAGGCATCCCTGTCCCAGTGATTAGCTTATCCTACAATCAAAGACCCATTTTGGTAGGTGGTGCCTTTATGACACTGGATGTTTCTGCGATGACCCCAGACCGTTGTGTGTCACTTCTGATCAGGATATTTGATTTCCTGCAGCAAACAGATGGAATGCAGATATACTGGTGTTGTTACTCAGCATCTGTGACCATATTTTGTTGGCATATTGTCGTGGATGAGTTTGACTGTTGGTGTAGCCTTTATACCAAATAGGAGGGTCTTTTTTCTTAATATGTTGATGACGGGTGTGTCCATTCAAATTTATCCTCACTACTTCCATCAAAAGATGCCAGATTGGTGCCTCCAAATGGCAAGTAAGCATCACAGTGTTTTTAGATTTAACGACTAAAATCCAGTTTGAAGGAACAAGGTAAAGTCCATACTTCCTTTAAGTCTTTCCCCATGAAAAGTCCTCTTTATCTCGACCATGAAACAATACATTTTTTAAAAAAGTTTATCAGTCATGCTATCTCATCCCAACACTTCAAATATAACTTTCACCTAATTTCTCTCCTGAACATGCATAGCAGTGTGCATTTGCAGATGCAAAGTGGTGTCAAAGAATGGGAAGCGGGTAGGTGACCATGCTTCTGGAATAGTCTCCTTCCTCCCTAGAAGGGGAGAAGCATCATATAGAATGTGGAACTTCATTGATCTAGAATAAGAGGCAGATATCACGCATACATTATCGCTTCTGAGAGTCTATATTTATTACATTTATGCTAGGAAAAGTAATCCTGTTAGAAAGCTTGTCTTCCTAACTGCTTTAAACACTTTCTAGTACTTCCCCAGCATACTAATAGCATTTTGATAGTTAAAAAAAATAGAATTGGTGAAAATTAAACAGTAAGCAATATTTCTTTATACTACACAATGCTGTCCTTTATGAAAGCAATTTTTTTTTTTACAATACGAACTTAGTTAGATTGTGAAATGACTGACATAATGATTGAACAAATATAACAATTCCTTTTAAAGCATATAGTATATGCCTATTTTAAAAGTCTTTGAAGGCAGTTAATATTTATCTAAAATTAAATATGTACCTTCCGGGTGAAGAAAAAAAAAGATTGCAGTCAAAACAACAGAACTTTAACCTGTTTATGAATTTAAAAAAATAAATAACTCACCCATCTCATGACCCATATATAGTACTGTTAGAGTAGATTAAATACAGACTTTTTTCCTCTGCTCGGTTTTCTTCTTATGATCCAACTTAGTTTTCTCAAAAAGATAACCAAACTAAATCAAATCTAGAAAAAAAACTTTTTCCAGTAATCCTAGAATATAGTTTGTTGCTAACTTTGTCTCTTTTCTTTTTGGCTTCCTGGACCCTTGACAGCAGAATGTTGTTCACGTTCTAAAGGAAGGAATTAAATGATTCCTGAAAATAGATGATGAAACTCATAGTGATGACTGAATTATCTTCAGCTTTTTGTGGGGAACACTGCATCTGGTTAAGACTTTTTTTTGGTAATAATCTTAGTATTATGTAGTTTTAGTCTGGTGATCAACTAGACCAACTACCTCATTTTACACAAAAAGTAAAGGAGTGACTGAGCCATTTGTCAAAAACAGCTTCACGTGTTTTTGACTGTAAAGAACTGGGTGGGGTGCTTTACTTTGCACTAACCAGCACAGCCAGTGGATTTAGCAGGTCAGATTGTATTGACACAATACAGCTGACTCTTGAACAGCCGGGTTTGAAAGGGTCCACTTACAGATATTTTTCAAACGTGGGTCGAAAACACAGCAGCTGGAGGATGTGAAACCCACGCAGTGGCGGCGGGTGGGGCAACTTTCCCTATCTGCGTATTCCACAGGCCCCACTGTGGGACGTGAATGTGCCTGGATTTCGGTGTCTGCTGGAACCAGTCCCGGGAGTATAACGAGGGGTGACAGCACACGTGTTTCTGGTGACTGGAGAACTCCAAGGGGTCATCCTGACAATACCATTAACTTGAAAGTTCAGTAAAGATTAACAAATCAGTGGTACACTCTAAGTTTGTTAAAGCCTGTAGAAATGGTTTCTATAATATAAAATGAGCAGCACCTAGATAATTTTAGCACAGAACTTCGTAAAGATAAATGAACGCATAAATTGCCTGATTCTTAATAGCAAGGTCTCATTCATCCAAAGACCCTCAGCTCTGATGCCTTTGATGATCCACCAAGCCTCTCCTGAGTGGGGCGGGAGGCTTGGCCCACACTTGCATGGCAGAAACGGCACATTCAAGGAATCCACTTGCCTCATTACAAACTGTAAAAGAAGAGAGATAATATTAATTACTAGCAAGTCTTCCTTGGCATGTAGAATTTGTGTGTGTGTGTTGGGGGGAGGATAGATCCTGCTGGTATTTTATAGAAGAAATTTAGCTTTTGGTTTTATAAAACACTATTCTAAAAAAGTTTACATAAATTTAAAATAATACGTGAAAATGTCATGTTTTCTTCTTTTACCATACAAAGAGTTTTTGAAAAACTGTCTTACACCAAGCTATTTTACAACAGTAGAATCTTCACATGCTTCTGTTTTTCTGGAAGCTGCGGCTTCCACCGGCTGGGAGGTGGGCCTCGCGCGCAGGACCGGAGCCGGGCAGGGCACGGCCGGCCCCATCGCCCCATCGCCAGGCGTCGCTCTTGCCAGAGGAACGCAAATGGGAAGGGGAAAGGGAGAAGGAAAAATGCCTCCTGGTACGTGCCTAAGAGCTGTTTGACATACATTGTACTTTTTCCTGAGTGTATTTTAGTAGAAACGTTCACATTTCAGTCATGTTGCCTGCAAAAAGAAAAAGAAGAAAAGCCTCGCTGTGAAATCAAACCATCTGTTTTTAAAGAGTGGAGAGAAACGTCCCGAGGGCGCGGGGCGGGGTCCTGAGGGCCCCATTTCCCACCTTCGGTCTCCCCGCAGCCTCCCCGCGCGGCGCTGCGCTGCGCGACACGTTCCCCTCTCGAGGAAGCGGAGCCGGTGCGGGGCGAGGAGGACTCGAGATGCCAACGCAGAGACGGGCGCGGACGGGCCTCGCCGAGCAGCGGAGACCGGGCGCGGAGCCTCCTCCCGCCTCCCCGCGCGCACCTGCTCTGCCAGCTCCTGCCACGGGCGCCCCGCGACGCCCCGACCACGCTGCAGGTTCAATCCTCGCGCGCTCCGCCTTTCCGGACTGCACTCAGAACACCTTTCCCACCCAGATCACTGGCTTGGAAGACGTCCAGCTCCTGCCCAGAAAGCACCAATCGGATGGGAAAGTGCGCAACGCACTGACCATACATTTTACAAGAATAAAACAAAAGACGCAAATTGCTGAACTTTCACGGACGTGCTGGGCTTCATCCAAAGAACCAAACTTTCTCAAAGACCAACCCGGGAGGCACCTGCCGTCCTGCGGGCGTTTCCCTCCAGGGCGCTAGGTACCCGCCGGCCGAAGGTCCAGCGCCGAGCAGCGCGCAGGTGGCGCGGTCCCGGCCGGGGAGCAGCCTCGGCT
This sequence comes from Saimiri boliviensis, assembly GCF_048565385.1. Lineage (NCBI taxonomy): Eukaryota > Metazoa > Chordata > Mammalia > Primates > Cebidae > Saimiri > Saimiri boliviensis. The sequence goes on along the minus strand of NC_133449.1, from coordinate 356,388 downwards.
AGTCCTTTCGCGCGGGGCTGGGAAGGGGGTGCGGGTTATGCCCCTACTGGGCGGTCAGCCGCGCGCACCTCGGGGCCTGGGGAGTCCCCGCCGCCCGGCGCGCCCCGCTCCCGCCTCCAGGACGCCCCACCTCGGGACGCGGACGTGGGACCCGAACTTGGGGACCTGAGCTTGGGCGGGGCGGACCCCTGGGAGGGTCATGAGAGCGGACCCCAGGACCGCCGGCGGATGGGACCCCTCCAAGGCGGATAGCCTCTAATCGACTTATTAAATGTAGAAGCAATCAGGCAGCTCCCATTTTAATAGCCCAAGATCTACATTTAGACAAAAACAGAACCGAGTTCCTGGTAAAGGCGTTTCTTCTCATCCTGTCACAAGTGACAGGAACGGAGGGAAACAGCCTGGGGGAGGGGCGGGGGGAGGAGACGCGGGGGGAAGAGGAGGAGACGCGAGACAGGGAAGGTGGGGAGGGAAGGGGCGCGGGAGACGCGGCGCAGGGGAGACGCGCGGGAGATGCGGGCGGGGGGCGGAGGCGGGGGTGACGGAGATCCGCATGGGGGCACGGACAGTCCAGCGGTTTCTAATTAAAGCCCGGCTCGGAGCCCTCGGGGACCCGCCTGACGTCGGCGGGCGCGGGGATAAGAAGCGCCCCGAGGTCCGAGGCAGGAGTCGGCACCGGCGCACCCAAGGCAGTCGCGGGTGCAGCGCTCGGAGCGGCCAGTCCCCGAGTCCCCGCGTCCCGTGCGCTCCGACCGCCGCCGGGCATGGAGTAGTGGCGCAGCTCGGCGCGCGGGGACAGACGCGCACAGACGGCGAAGACACCGGCGGCTCCAGGTGACCAGCCCGGCCCCGGCGCGCAGGTGGCCCCGGGGTGGCGCGGGGCAGGCCCGGGCGCGGCCGGGAGGCGGGGGCGGAGGGGCTCCCAGAGCGCGGCGCGGCCCGGGCCGGAGCGAGGGTCTCCTCCGCGGGCTTCGGGGACTCGGCGCCCGCCGCGACCACCGCACAAAGGCGACGCTGGGAACTTGAGCGCGGCCTCCGGGCCCGGCGCGCGGCGCCGCGTTCTTGGAGAGAGGTGGGCGCGGAGGCGCGGCCCCTGCGAGGTCCCTCGGGCCGGGAGCTGCCCTGCGCCCGTGGCTTCCAAAGGGAAAAGAAAGTTGCGTTCGCTCCGGGCATACCGCGCTCTGCAGACACGGCCTTTTGGGTGAAAGTTAGGAGGGGCCGGGGGCGGGTTCCGGGGGCTCCGTTCGGCCCCAGCTGCGACCGCTCCCGGTGGGCGGGACCTCGGACAGGGTCGTCGGGGCAACCGCGGGTCCTCACCTGCCGGCTCGGCGGGCGCCCTCCTCGGGGTGCGCGGGGCCGGGTCCAGCGCCCGCGGCTCCTCCCGCTTCCTCCCCGCCCCGCCCCGCGCTCCCCCTCCCCCGCTGACTTTCTCCCCGGCCCCCCGCGCCCCTTCTCCCGCAGCGAACCCAGCTCCCGGCGCGCGTCGGAGCCTCCCACCCCGCGGCCCCGAGCGCACGATGCGCGGACCCGGGCGCCCGCTCCTCCTGGGGCTGCTGCTGGTCCTGGGGGCGGCGGGGCGCGGCCGGGGGGGCGCGGATCCCCAGGAGCCGGCGGACGGGCGCGCGCTGCTGCAGCTGGTGGCGGAGATCGTCCAGGAGCTGTGGAGGCACCACGCGGCGGAGCTCAAGGGCCTGCAGCTCCTCGGGCGGGACTGCGCCCTGGGCTGCGCGGAGGCGGCGGGGCTGGGGCCTGCGCCCGAGCAGCGAGTGGGTGAGTGCGGCCGAGCGCCCGGGGCCGAGGGTGCGGGGAAGCGGAATTATCTTTGAGACACACGTTTCTAAACGAGAAATCAATTTTGACTATGGAACAGCAGGATTATTTTTTTAAAGAAAAAGAAAATAGCAGCAATAGGTCCGCGACTGAGGCCTGGCGGAGAAGCGCCCGGTCTTCTCCTGGCGCGTGGAGCGCGGCGCGGGCTGGTGATTTCCGCACACAACTGTCACCGGCACTTTGGAAATGGAAGCATTTCCAGCAAAGCGCTCCCAACTGAGGAGGAGGCATCCAGGCTCCTTCACGGCCCTGCCCAGAGTGGTGGCCCACGGGGAATTTCCCAGGAAAGCATGAAAGCTTCTAATGCTTTTGTGACACAATCAGGTCAAATATGAGAAGGTCAGTTTTATCCCGGCTGCGTGAAGTTAGGAGTGAATGAAGACTCCCTAGGGAGATGCCCTGCGAGTGCACGACGTGGATGTGGACGCCCCACTTGAGAGGGCCTGGCTTCACACCCCCTCCGAGTTCAGCCAGGAGCCCGGAGCAGGGGAGTGAAGATGGAGCCGGTGTAAACACGCAGAAACAAAGCTGGACTCAAAGGGGACATCCGCAGGGTTTTCCCCACCCACTGTGTGCGGAGAGCCCTGGTGGTAGAAGTTTGCTTGGCAGAGTCTTTCTCTAGTATTCTTACCTGATAAACCAGGATAATGCATATTTCCACTAATTTACACCTAAACATTTATCTAGAAAAAGTAATGTTCTAGAACCCATTTTTTGTTTGAAGGGTCAAGTTTTCTCTCAAAACTTGAAATGTTGTGGGATTCCCAAGGTCCTCAAAATTAAAGTGTCTAAAAGTGACTAGAAGTTAAATGTTTAAAAGAAAAAAAAAAAACAAAACAGTTTTCTTAACTCTATAATGCTGTGGTTGTCTTCATCCTGCGGGGAGGGAGCAAACGTAATCCTGGAACTTCAGGAGTAGCTACTGCGATGCTGAGCCTTCGTCACTGTCATGTGTTGCAACCCAGCCACCCCCTCCCCGCCTTTTTTTTTTTTTTTTTTTTTTTTGTGCAAAGCAACTTGGCTAATGTGGAGTTCCCATTAATTTTCTTCAACATTCACTTAAGATCGCATTGTCAAAAAATGCTTCCTTCGGGCAATATAACACTTTATTTTCCCTGAAACAGAAATTGTTGCTCGAGATCTGAGGATGAAGGACAAGTTTCTAAAACACCTTACAGGTAAGTTTTCTCCTCCGTCCTCACTTTTCCCAGAGCTCCTTTGCACCTGTGAGTCTTCATGATCTGTTTCTTCTTCCGTGTTCCAGGTCCTCTTTATTTTAGTCCAAAGTGCAGCAAACACTTCCATAGACTTTATCACAACACCAGAGACTGCACCATCCCTGCATGTAAGTAACAGCACTGCATTTCCATAAACTGCAAGCACAGTGCGGGCAGCGGTTCCCACCTCCTTCCATTTCCTCCGGCTTCTTAGCTCAAATTTGCCTATTCCTTCCTCGCTATGGAATTAGGGGCCAAGATGTCCAGACCATTGCAGAAAATAACTAACTTCTGCATCAACTAATGCCAAACTGGAAATTACTTATAGTCACTGGAGTAACAGGCTCTAGGGATGGGCTGGACTCCCATTCTCCTCCTTTTGTCTGTCAGCTCTCGTCCAGTGCTCATGTTTGTGCGTGCTCTACTGTGGCAGTCAAACAGATGTTGTTAAGAATGAGTTGCTAAAATGACCCCAAGAATAAGATTGACCTGGACCACTGCTCTGACCAGAGACTTTTTCTTCCCATCAGTATATACAACCTCATCACTCACAAATGTCATTGTGATTTCAAAACTCTTTCTCTGGCTGGCTCCATCACTCTTCAGAAACACAGCTGCCCTTGTCAGCCCAGCTCTAAGCTTTCTCTCCTGTTTCTTTTCAGTCTTACTAACCTGCTTCTGGCTATTTATTCATAACAAAACATTTTATTTCCCCAAAAGTAGCTACTTGTTCTCATCACTGTAGTCTTATTAGCTACAGTGACAGGACCCTAACCTATTTTTTTTTTTTTTAATGTGGACTCCAACTTTTATTCATTTAAGGCTAACAGGAGAAAAGCCAGGCAGACACTAGGAATATCGCCAGCCGCCGTCAGGGCTTTACAGCCGGGCCAGGCAGCAGACCACACTTGCTGCCCTGCCTTCCCCTCCAAAAACCAACCAACCAAAAGCCAATGTACACAAAGTGTTTTTCTTTGTTTAGGCAGCAAAATTACCTCAAATAATAACCATCATTCATAGGACTTCTTCTGAGTGCCAGGTACATGTCAGTGAACCTTAGCTCACTGAAGTGGCAACACCAGCACTTTTTGGACAAGGTTAAGGCACATAGACATTCAGCACTCACACCACCGGCACGGAGACACACAGAACGCAGCCTTGACCTGACCATGCCACTGGTGACACCATCCTCATGCCAAGGCCAGCAGCACATACCTCCTGAAGGGTTTTCTTTCTGTATTCTTGCTGCTGGGACTCACCCTTCCACATGGACCCAGCACACTAGGATTTCTGTTTTCTTCTTTTGGAATGCAATCACCTTCTATCGGGAATCATTAATCTGGCTCTTGGAGCTAGAAAATCTTGTCATTTGTATTGTTTTAATTAATGTGCATATATTTTATATTAAATATTTTCTTACAGTAATCGGATCATAGATTCCAAATTTCCAAGTGACCTCTGAGTCATTCAGTCTCATCTTTTTATTTATAAATGAGTAAGTGCTTCTGTGCTGTCAGATAGCAGTAAAGCTAAGATGTAGATCTCAGGGCTAACTCTGCAGACCTTTTTCCAGGGCATCGTGCTGTACCCCTACCTGATATTTCCTTGTGCTCACAGCAACTCTGATCCTAAGCTCCTGGTCGCAGCTCAGCCTAGGCCGTGGAGAGGGAGAAGCCCGGCAGATCTGTGCCTTTGGAGACCGGTGGCAACTTTGTTGCCCTTCTGCCTCTTCTTAGCCCACAAAGAGCTGGAGAGCTGAAATCCGACCACTTCTGTGCTTTGTTAGGCTATATGAAAGAAAATCCTTGGGCTCCTGGAAGTCAGACGTGAAGGACTTTAGTGCCTTCTCACTCAAAGTGTGGTCCCATGGGGAGTTCGCTGGGAATGCAGAACTAAAGTCCCATCTAGACTTGTTGAACAAAATCTGCATTTTAACAAGATCCCCAGGTGACTGGTCTGCACATTGAAGTCTGCCAGACATTGCTGAAAACATGTGGGTTGAGCTGGATGTGTAGTCAACTGCAACCCCAGACATGCGAGTGGAAGTTTTTGCAGTTCATTGATTAGATCTGCCATTGGAATCGCACAATCCACTGCACCCATGATACGGAATCTGTTGAGCAAAACTACTTTCTGAAAAGCATGGTGCTGCTGAGAGAGAAAGGCAGACACTGGGTTCAGATGGCCCAGTGCCGCCGTTACAGCATGCTTTTCGCTTTGAAAAACCCTAGCAGTATATGCCACAAATATTTAGGAGGCGTATTTTTGGAAGTAGAGCTAGCTACTTATCTAACATATTGTATGCATTTATCATTTTCAACCTGCCCATTCAATTCAGATTTTCAGTTGGGTATAAATTCTCCCATTTTTAAGTAGGATTTTGCTATTCTTGAGAAATAAACTTTAATAATTTACTAACAATTACAGCTTTCCATAGAGCATCAAAATTCCCTTATGGCCAGGATCATTGCACCTTCTCAGTTTCTATAGGCAGCATGAGCAGAACAGTGGAACGGGAGACTGTGTACTTAGTAAGGAGTGTCAGTCTGCAGTTAGAAACAGGCACATTGCTTCCGTTCGCCATCCAGTCCGTGCCTCTGCTCTGCTGCCTTTTGACCCACTTCCTTTAGAATTTACAGGCACAAGGCTTTGTGTCATGGTCAACTCAAGCTGGGAATCAGCCTGCACATAACCTAGAAGTGGCACAAGGGCATGGAAGGACTGTCACGTAGAAAGCAGAATGAAGTTATTTCTGAGAGGAGCAGTGGGCAGCCAGCTGGGCCATGCTGTCTTCATGTCTGTCCCTCCTCCCTCCACAGCCCCACTAACATCATCCGACTTCTCCCACTGAAGCTCAAGCCCTTGAAGCACCATAAATTATTAAGTCAACAACTTAGAACCCATGCCTGCAGACTACAGACTCTGTATTGCTTCCAGGGAATTCAGATATTTAAAGAAATAAATGGCTTTAGTAGCTGATATACTTGCAAAAGATGCTATTTTTGTTTTAAATTACTGACAAGGGTCTCTGATTTATTTTCACTATAGACTATAAAAGATGTGCCAGGCTTCTTACCCGGCTGGCTGTCAGTCCAGTGTGCATGGAGGATAAGGTAAGCTTGGACACGCACTGGAGCACACACCAAAGATGGGAATCCCGCCTGGGACATGAAAAATTCATGGGAGTTTAGGAACACACGTTCTTTGGCTGAGGTAGCTGTGTTCTACACAGTTGGCACAGCACTTACTATCTCACAGTACTGAAAGCCGCCCTGCTGGCTTGTCTACAGTGCCCAGGCAGCTGCTGTTAACTGTTCACTGCACGACACACGGGCACCAGGCAGGTCCTGCTCTCAAACACAGCAAGGCAGCCAGTTTTCAGCATGTGAATGAGTGCATAAGCCAGAAACAGACTAAAACTGTGCTGTTCACTTCAAGGCATGCATTCACTCACTAACACAAGTGAAGATGACCAACATTATCCATGCAAATTCTATCACATCTGGTAAATGTTTGAGTTGGAATCTATCATTATGACAATAAGCTCATAAAGAACAGCTATCCTCTTTAAAGTTTTCTATCAACTTTTTTTTTCATAGCCTCTAGTAAGTAAAAATGTAAATGCATATCAATATTTAACTACACTTTGCACCTGGGCCCCTCAAGGGCTGATAGGCAACATATAAGACCCACCAGCAGATGTTTTGAAGGGTAAGGTTTTATTTTCCTGACATAAATGCCACAGAATTCAGTCACTTTAGACAGCAGGATGAAACTGTAATTTCACCAATTTTATACGTACTGTGTGTCTTGTATGTGCAGGCACTGCCAGATGCTGGCCACACCAGCACAACTAAGATAGGTCTCCTGCCCATTGATGGCTGTCCAGCACATTCATGAAAAGGGAGTATTTTTCCAGTGGTTTCTCTAGTGCGTCTCATGTACAACAGATGAGGGTAGCGGAGTGCTCCTTCCTATACAGATGGGATCTCTAAGGAGAGGCAGTGCTTACGAATATTTAGGCGGCAGCAGAAGGGTTGGGTGTGTGACCCCTGCCCTGGCAGGAGGCACTGCGGGTCCTGCCAGGTCCTCCACTGTCTTTCCTAGCAGAAGCAACTGCTGCTAGTGAAAGGCACTGGGCAACGGAGGCCAGTGAGCCATGGCGGTTCAGACTGCGCTTTGCACAGGCTGCGCTTTTTCTTCGGTGGCGGTGAAGGCATGGTTTCAATGCCAGTCTAAGCTGAGAAGTGCTGTGGTCACGCCCCTATGCCCTGCCCTTCCAGTCCTCCTCCTGCGTGCCGCAGAGATTTTTTTTCTGTATAAATCAGTGAATAGATGTATATTCCTGGCACCCCAGGTGATATGCCAGAGATGAGAATGTTAATTTTTTAACGTATTTCTTTATAATTAAATCAAACTGCTCCCAGAGATGAGCCAGGGACGTCCTTGGAAATTTTCCACTTACTTAGAAGTGAGGAGAGCCAATTCCTCACTGTCTCAGCTGATAGAAGAGCTACTCTGTCCACGTGCCCATTAGCCAACCCCCGTCCCCCTCCACCGGCTGCTGCTGGAGGCAGTTGCACCAAAGGACATGGTCATTTTTGTGGGACACGGGCTCCTGCGTGGGTCTCTGCATGGGCACGTCATGCTTTGCCAAACGCCACAGTGATGCCCCACAGGAAAACTGTGGCAGAACCCCTTGAGCCCCCAGCACCCTTTACATCACTCTCCGGATCACCGGACAAAGCCTGACTGACAACGAGACGCAGGTAAAGGTTAGGACAAGGCCCAGGCGCACAAGCTCCTGTTCCCAAAAGGCCATCTGCTCAACAGCCACAGCTGTCATGGCTGTTAGCTGGGTTCATTTTGGCCAAGACATGGGTAAAGTTTAAAACATTGATACCCTGTTAACTCTAATTTCATAACTTCTATTTTTTTTAAATTGATTTCTTCAAATTCCAAAAGGTTTAAACGGCAAAGAAATTGTTAGGTGACTGGTCACTGCAGTGTAGATACAGTGCAGAGTTTTGCTGAGCTTGGCAGGCCTCAGTAAGACAGCAGAGGGCAGGGCAGGCATCCCAGGGTGCCCACGCTCCTGCAATGAGGTGGCATCGGGAGGACCCTGCGGTCCCCAGTTCTGGTTTCACTGGTTGACAGCCGGCCACACACGCTTCTGTCCTGACACAGGACGGCAGGGCAAGACTGCAAGCCGTGACCTTGTCTTCTTAAAGAAAGGCCCACAGCCTAAGAAAAGTAGGTCTTCAGCAGGAAAGGCTTTGCCCTCCTCATCTCAGAGCAAATCCATTTGCCAGTTTCTGAAGCTCATTAATAGACCCCTTCAGGCCAAAGAGAACAATGTCCCAACTGCCCTCCCTAAGTCACAGAAACACTTCATTGTCCAGACTTACAGGTCAGTTAATCAGAAGCCTGAGTTCCGGAATACTGTCAGAGAATCAGAGTTTTGAGCAGTGAGTAGAGTGTATGCTCCCAAATGCAGCCTAATCTTAGTAACCTTGAAGTTTATCATTCTTTTAAAAATAAATACCAATGGTTTAGACATTTCAGCACAGAATGCTAGAAACAAATGCCTAATCTTGATTATTAGCTTTATAATCCCGTGAACACTGAGGTTGCAGAACTGTCAGGTAAATCCCTGCGGCCTGGACTATTGAGGATTCTGATAGCACAAGACTAAGCACTCTTCTTCAAGCTTTAATAAGCATTCACGTGGCTCTGTGATGACTTCCATTGCTTTAACGTCGCAGCCATGTAGTTAACTGCAAAAAGAAGTTATTTTTCTAAATACAATAGACTGCACTTTTTGGCACATAGAGAAACACAGATGCACTCTTAGACTGCCTGTGTTTATAAACACGTTGTGTCCTCTAACTGAAGTGCCAGGTCTTGGGAATTCACGTAAGTGTGGATAGTCGTATCAAATGGAATGTACTTGTTTTCAGCAGTGAGCACAGCTGTCCAGGAGCAGCGCACCAGGAGCCATGAGAAGTGCCTTGGAAACCAACAGGGAAACAGAACTGTCTTTATACACATCCCCTCATGGACAAGAGATTTATTTTTTCAGACAGACTCTTCCATAAGTCCTTTGAGTTTTGTATGTTGTTGACACTGTTTGCAGATATATATTCGATAAATCAGTGTACCTGACAGTGCTATCTGCCACTCTTATTTTTTAAAAACACAAAAGGAATGCTCCACATTTGACGTATAGTGTTATAGAACAAATGCAGAGAATATTTCATTTTCTTGATTGGGTGAAATCGAAAAAAAATATTCCTTTAGAAACATAAACAGAATCTTAAAGTATATTTTCATATAGCATAGGGTATGATTTGATATTCTGTATTACTTTCACAATTCCCAGAGTATTATTTGGAACGGCATAAAAAATTAAAATTTCAGTCATGTTTTAGAGATAGTGGAGTGTAAGTCTGTGGACATATCCAGGCTAATTCTGTTGGTCCTTTGTATAATAAATGTAAAATAGTATTCCAGCTATTGTGCAATATGTAAATACTGTAAATAAACACAAGTAATAAATGAAGTGTTTGTTGTAATGAACAGTCTTCAAAGTGACTCTCTACCTCTCTATTGAGTTCTATTGAGTTGGGAATTCATGTTTTACAGATTTACTGAGAGATCATTACACTGGCAAAAGGTCACAGAATATAAAAGGCATAAATACATGAAACTTGAAGCCTGAGAATTTCTGTAAGGGATAATTAGCATTTTTTTAAAGTGGAGACTACTATATATTGGTGACATAATTTCTTAAGATAGGCCCCGATTTGCTGGGAAATATTCCAAATAAAGTTGTATCCATTATTTTCCAAGTGACTTTGTAATCATGAAAATGCTAAACTATGAGGAAGCTTAGGACTTCTAAGCAGTCTCAAAATTTTACATGTAGACTTACTTTAAACAAATCTAACCAGATCCAATGTAAGAAGCTGAATGCAGCAAAGCAATGGGTTTCTCTGTTCACTGCCCTTGTCAGCAGATAGTACTGTCTGGGAGCAGCCATCAAGAAGTCAAGAGTCCTAGGATTTGTTTGAGGATCTGTATTTTATATAGATAAACATTTAAGAAAAACTGTAGGATTTTATTGACAAACATTAAAGAATAGAAGAGTAAGAAATCTTGAGTTTGAGATTCCTAAAAGCAATTACTGAATGAAGAGAACAGGGTATAACTTCTGAAGTGATGTTATTCAATCCTGTTTTCTAATTACAGCTAATTACTTGATGTTTTCCTGCCAACTTTTTGTTTTAAGGATATCATATTCAAATATCCAATCTATTAATAATCCCCTAAGTTTTCTGCATGTCTGAGTAATTCCAACAAGAGCAAGCCTCACTGGGTTTTTGAACTTTCTTCCTGTGAAGACAGCCTGGCACTTCCACGTGGCACCGTGGGGAAACTGCTCACTTTCATCTGGCAGCAGTTCATCCTCCAGGCACGAATGAGTCAGGGATCAAACGTGTCTCTTCTCCCCAGCACTGCATGGGACCCTCACGATACTGAGGTCCAGTCCTGGCCAGGCAACTGTGCATACTGTACAGGAGGGCTCAGCATGGGGTGATGTTTTTCGAGGATGGTGTTGGGCAAGGGGGTTTTCCAGCTGCAGGACCTCAAATTTCTTTCAGAAACCAGACATTATCATATCGGGCAGCAATGTGCTTATTTTCATCATTTATCCTCATCCTGAAGATAAATATGCACACATAACATCACCGATTATGTAAAAAGGAAACTTTGTTTTCAAATGCTTCCTTGTCAATAAAAATCAGGCAGACACCAGATTCATATCTCTAGCTGTATTTTTATAACTCCCCTGTTTATTTTGAAATATTCATATGATTTTGACATTAACTCAAAATACACAGAAATAACTTGTATCTGCCTATACATTTATTAAATGCTGATGAAGAATACTTAACAATCAGTATTTGTGCATGCCAGATAAAACTTTTCCCAATTTTTAAAATTATTTTTAAAAATAAGCCAATGTATATTGGACATTTGGGTTATATGTGCATATAAACGTCATATTCCTCAGCTAGTCTAACTGACCACAGATAGACTAGCATACAAGTGTCCGTCTTTCTGGATGGAATTAAGTTTCAGAGGTAAAGTGGTTCAGATGGGAGCAAACGAGCTGACCTACTCATGAAGTAAGCTTGACAAAATCAAGAAGTATTAAAGGTGCTAATGACAGATTCCATAAATCTTTATGTCTTCTCTCTCTTTTCAATATACAAGTATGCACTATGGGTGTGTATAAATTAAAACACTTCTAATCCATACTGTGAGCTCCTACGGAGGGGCTACTGTGAATACGTAAAAGGCCCTGGGGAAGAGAGAGGTAGCGCGGGGGAGCAGAGGGCAGCTGCCCTCCATCGGGCCATCCACACACACCTACTGAGGAGGTAGACTCGATGATCTAGGTCTCAGTGGGCTTAGATGTTGACCTGGACCTTCAAGTGGGGTTTTCCTTCATTGTATTTTATGTTGTTTATTCAACTATTTTTGTAATTGGGGCAAAGTGAAATGTTCAACTAGTCTAAGAATCCTTTATATACCCCATAAACTGTCTGAATCAAAGGTTTTTATTTATTCTTCTGCCAATCACAACTGATTTCCACCTAGAATTATTTTTTAAGGTAAGAAACAGTAAGTCAACTGAACAAAGAGCTGGGGCTTTGGGCTCTGGGACGTTATTACACACTGACTGGGAAACGCAGGGCCTCAGGGTGGAGTCTAGTCAGGCTGCAGCAGGGCACGGACCTGCCTCAGTGAGCCTTCTCCAAGAACGCTCTGCAGCACCTGACACACTGCTGGTACACCGCCTCAAAGTCAGAGTCATTCCCCTAAACGGACAGGAAAGAGAAGAAAATGGCAATACCTCAGTAAGAAAAACATCCTTAAGACAATCTAATCTGTTATGTAATATGGCAGAATACAGATGTGTTGGGTCTTCATACTAACTCTAAAACATAAACTGTACTTACATAATAAGGATCTTCAATAATAAGTTGTTTTTGTGGATCATAGCTCCCAAGTAGTTCAATTTTAGCTTTGCAGGTTTTAACTTGATTACTTTTTCTATTCAGATCTCTGTAAAATTGAAACATGAACTTAGTTTTCTAATCTATGGTTTCAAGTTAAACAGGGACATCTGTTAGGGTCTTATGAAACACTCATATCAAAATCCAGACAGAGTGACCTGATTTGAAATGAAGCAGAACACACGGCAGGCCTGTGCGGCCCTTTCTACACCTGTATGCCACCGCCCTCTCTCTAGGCAAGAGAGCTTGCAACAGCAGCTTATTCTCACTGATTTGTTACACAAAACATTCAGTAATTATATTTTCTCCCACAAAATATGTTTTGAGACAATCAACCAAGTTTCAGAGAGAAAACAAAGGTGATAGAAAGGGACCTAAGCACATGAGCCAGCCCCAAAACAAAGGGCCACCAATTCCATCCTCAGGTGTCTTGACACTGCATCATGACCCATTCCTTAATTACTCTTCCTCCTTTTATTCCTCAAGCCTCTGCCCAAGCTGAAAACTCAGCTTCACTCTAGACTTCCAACTTTAGCTTTCATATTGCTACAAAAGAAAAAGGCAAACTTAACTAAATGCCTCCATTAATTTAACAAATTTCAACTGAGCACCTGCGACAGATGAGTCGATGAGTCAGGCATGTGCTTTACGTGGGAATGGAACAGCCAAGCGCTCCGGTGCATGAACTTTTACAGCTCAGGAGTAGGTGCAGGACGAGAACTCAGGGCAGGCCTAAGTCTAATGCACAATCTGGCCTACTGACAGGGCAGCGGCATACCTCTATAAAGAAATGAATTTCAGTTGACCCATGAGGGGCAAATCGGAGCCAAATGGCTCAAGCAGCAAGGAGGAGCTTCCAGGGAGAGAATGGCACATGCAAACGTGAGACTGCAGGAGCTCCGCTTGCCCCACACAAAGAAACACGGTGCTCAGTGCCAGTCAAGGCACATGGAGTCTTCTAACAAGTTTTTTTTTTTTTTTTTTTTTTTTAACGATACCTATAAGCTATGGTGTCAGGGAAAACAATGAGAACAGAGACTGAAAAATAAAAATTAAAAAATGCATGCATTTTACTAAAAGTCCTAATTAATAAAAAAAATAAAAACTGTTGCATCCCTATGTGTTCATTTGTACAAAAGTAATTAAAAGCATAGTTTATCTTCATCAAAAACATTTAGTATATATGAATAAGTGGCAATGCAAGTTAGAATCTTGGAGTTACAGTAAATCCTGATGAGTTCCTCATGGCGCCATACGCAGGGGACTGGGGCGGGTACATATGGCAGGGCCCTGCTTCACTGTACCTAGGCTTGAATCCCACCACATCCACACATTAGTTGTGCGAACTTGGGGACATAACAACAATCTCGTTCTCATGCAGAGCAATGTGCCTGATACAAAACTATCACAGCCAAGCTAGTTCTCCAATCAAATCATGCTATTAATAACTGGATTTTCCTTCTCTAAGGTGTATCTCCTTGTAAATACCTATGAGACAATTTTAGATTACTAAGTTTTTTGCTGTTCTAAATAAATAGAGACCATCACTGACTATTAAAAACTTTAAAATAATAGAAAAAGTAAATTTGGACAAGAAATTACTTGGCCTATTACTGAATTAAGAGTTGAACAGAAATATTCTTCAGAAACAGGATTACCTCAGATTGCTTTCATCCATACATAGTATATAATCAAATGTGGCAAAATCTTCTTTGGTAATCTAAAATTGAATAAAGAAGTCAAAATACAGTGTTTATATTTATACCATTCAAGCCTACAGGATGCAAAGCAGTACTAAAAGAAAAAAAAAAAACTGTTGTATTTGTGCTTGTTACTCACTAACTATCTAATTAAATACTTTTGAGGGTACTTTTAAGTTAAAATAGAGTTAATCTAGTTCCCAAAATTGTACTGCAAAGAAATTTTGTATTATAAAGTTCCATAAAAATTGTTTTGTGAATCATAAAATAGTATAATGTGTAGACACAATGTTTATACATCAGCTTCAATTCCTTAATAACAAAGTATAATACAGTCAAAATACTGAAATGTCACGTGTTTAACCCTTTCATTACCCTACTCTATTTTTCTTGCACAAGCACTGAACGTCCTGGGCCCCAGTGACAAACACCAAGCCAGGCAGACAGAGCCTGTCCTGTGGCACTGCCCTTCCACACGCAGGAGGCACAGATGCCCTGGAGGGAAGAAAGCAGAGAGGGGATACAGACAGCTTTGGGGCAGGGAGGAGGAGGAGTATTAAGCAAGGTGGTCAGAGGTGCTCACTAAGAAAGAAACACAGGAGTAGTAACTGATAATCCTTTATTCTGATCGAAGATCCGTAATTTAAACCTGACACAGAAGAGAATGCCACTCAGTATTTCTGATTATAACCTGAAAGCTTATCATTGTTTTCTGACACAATCTATAAATACGCCTACTTAAAATATAAATGAAAAAATTGTTTTGTAAATTTCGACTACTATAAATAAATGCAGAATAAGAAAGAACAAAAACATACCTACTGCAGAACAGAGGTGGAAAGTGTAACTTTCCTAATAAACTTGTTCTTTTAAACGATGAGAAGCTTTGGATTTAGTATGCACTACCAATCACAGAATGGACTGTATTTTGTCAACACTCCCATAAATAAGACACTCACTTATTTCAAAATCTAGAATGAGTGTAATACTGACATTTTTCTTTTTTGTTTTTAGAGAAAAGGTCTCACTCCGTCACCAAGACTGGAGTGCGGTGGCAAGATCACGGCTCACTGCAGCCTCAATCTCTTGAGTTCAAGCCATCCTCCTACCTTGGCCTCCCAAATAGCTAAGACTACAGGCACATGTTACAGCACCCAGCTAATTTTTTAATTTTTTTTTTCGTAGAGATGGTCTCACTATGGTGTCCCGGCTGGTCTTGACCTCCCAGGCTCAAGCAATGTTGAGCCTCCCAAAGTGTTACTAGGATTGTAAGTGTGACCCACCATGCCTGGACAGTGTTATGTTATTTCTCCAAATTAGTTATGTGAGAAATGCTCTACGATTTAAATACTAAACTTGTTCTAAATTCTGGACTAATTTTAAGTTTTTCATAAGAAAAAAAAAGACTTAGTGACTGTTACATGATTTTTAGATGTTACAATAATTGAGAAGTAAAAGAAACAGCTATAATTTATGTAACAAATGCACAGTAGTGGATTTCCACTGGCAACTGTAAATGAAACAGCTTGTTGCAAATCATTCCTACTACGAAAAACAACTAGAAACCCCATATAAATCACAAAAGCCCCTCCAAAACCATCAGTGTGCTCCAGTGACAATCAGGCTTTGTGGGCCACACAGCCTCTCTAGCTCTGCTGCTCTAGCATAAAAGCAGCCATACACTATAGGTGAATTAATAAGTCTGGCTGTGTTCCAATGAACACTCTTTACAAAAAAGGTACAGGCCCCAATCTGCAGACTCCTGCCACTTGCCACTTCTCTTCCCGCTAAAACTGGGCACTGACGAGACCTCAGAACAGGGATCTCAAATGATTCAGTAGCAGAACTCTTTAACTCTTTATGTTATGGTTTGGATGTGTCCCCCAAAGTTCCTGTGTTGGAAACTTCACCCCCAGTGCAACAACAGTGAGAGGCAGGACCTTCAAGATTAATGCCACTATCTTGGGAGTGGGCTCTTGGCAGTGACGGATCCTCTCTCTCTCCTGTGTCCCTCTTCTGTTTTTCTTGCTCTTACTCACTCTGGGGCACTCTCTTGACTCCTCCACCTTCTACCACAGGACGATGCAGCAAGAAGGACCTCATAGCCTCTTGAGCCCCTTGACTTTGGACTTCACAACCCAACTCTAAGAAATAAATCCCTGTTTGCTGGAAATTATCCAGTCTCAGGTACTGTTAGAGCAGCGCAAACAGGCGAAGATAAACAACAAAACAAAGAGGAAAAAAAACAGAAAAGGAAAGCAGACTCACAAACGGTCTGTAATGAGATTTGCCACTGTATTAAAGCAGCTATGACAGTATGTTCAAGAAAACATAGAGCACGACGTAGAATTTCACCAGGAAACTAGAATCTACAAAAAAAAAAGAATAAAACTTAAAGAATTAAGTAAATAACAGACAATCTTTATACTGTTTGAAAACAGCAGAAAGACTAATATATCAGAAAACAAGTCAGCAGAACATATCAGACGGAAGAAGAGTAAAAAGGATAAAAAATAAAACAGAATAAGAAATATACGTTCACTATACACGTTAGGTGAATTTCAGGAGAAAGGACAAAGAAAAGTACTATATGAAAAGATAACAGCCAGGGATTTACCAAAATTGATGAAAAACATCAAGCCACAACTTCAGGATTGTATCTGGCCTACCACAACGAAACTACTGAAAACTAAATACCGAAAGAAAAACAAAGACTGCCAGAGGAAATAACAGACAACAAAAAGACAACCCATTAGATGAATTTTTCAAACGATAAGCAGAAATACTATCAATCTTCAACAACTTTTTTAGAGAAAAAAAGAGGGAACATCTCCAATGTATTTTATGAGGCCGTGCACCCGGCTACACTGTGTCTGCTGGGCGTTGACTCCAACAGAACCACACGCAGGTGTGCGCCGTGACCCACAGCAGCACTATCTGCAGTAGCCCCAAACTAGAAACCACCCAGACACCCACTAAGAGTAGAACAGACCAACTGAGAAATGACACAGTATCCAGCAATGACAATCACATTGCTACAATCAACAACACAGAGATTCTCACAAGGAAAAAAAAAAAAAAGCTGACAGGCAACTGTATGTACTATAATTCCACTTCGGTGAAGTTAAAAAGTAGAACAAATTTTTTTGTGGGGACCTCTGAAGGAGTAGGGAGAGGGCTGCTATGGGACCTCAGGGTTGTACTCACAATCTGTGTACACAAATCAATGCAGTCTACTGAAAAGAGAAAATAATGTATAATAAAGTAAAAAAAAAAAAAAAAAAAGTATCCTTTGAACTACCTGGGCAGAAAGCACATGTACTCTAAAAGACATTAAATGTAATAGTTAAAACAAAATAGGCACCCTAAAAATATTTCATTAAGGCACTGAGAAAACTGAGATTTTAAGAAATGTACAATAGTTATTTGACATTGGTAAAGGAAAAGAACTTGTAAACATGACAAAGCTCTGGTGTGATACTGACTCATAAAACATACCTTAAAATTTTCTTAAAAGAAACAGGAAAAGAAAAAAACACATGCAAATACTGATTCCAAAACTCGAAATTAAAACTGTTCTTTTAAAAAAGTGTCTAATATGTATTTAAAATAATTGATTTGCATCCACTTTTATTATATACTTAGTGTATAAAAAAAATCTGACTTTAAAAACATAAAACTTGCAAGTATGAGCACTCATAATTCTGAAAGACTGCTTCAAATAAATCTATTTTCAGCAATGGCCAGTAGAAACTGGCAAGGTAAGCAAAAGCCTGAAGAGACTAGGATGGACAAATTGTATAAAAATGTTTAATCACCTGACCAATGAGAATTCCATTTTAGAAAAGGTCAGTCCTAGAGTACTTCATTTAAATAAAGAACTCTTAGAAAATCAACTTCGGCTTCTAATTTATAATACACATACAAGGTTATCTTCATTTGAAATTGCAGAATTTGGTTGTGACTTTATTAGACTGCAAACTTGACGTAACTATGTGTCCATAATGTTGTTGGTATTACCCTATGTTACCAAGGCACTTCACAGTTGAAAAAATGTTTTTGCATATAACTTAATTCTAACAACAAACTCGTAATACAGGCAGTATAATTACTATGGCCTAAATGTTTAATAAAAATTATGCAGGAAAGAACAGAACACAGAGCACTGTTTAGCCCCAGCTCGCAGTCAGGCTCTCTCATTATAAATTATCTGGCTTTCATGTACATTTTAATAAGTAAATTCCCGAATCATGCAAGTCTTTCAATACTGTGCAACCAGAAGTGAAACAAAATGGACACTGTAGCTGGTTAAACTCACCCTAAATAAACACATTCATTACTGGGTAAGTCTGGTTAATCTTTTTCACTACTTATCAAGTTACTGGACTCTACGTATTAGAAATTAAACAAGAGCTTGTCTACCTGTCTTGCTTTATGGGCTGTGTGAATGCCATGATTTCTTAGGCAGCTCACAGCTCTTGGGTCTGGGGACCGGCCCACGTTCCAGTCAGAAACAGCACCACTGTCAATGACCCACTGAAACACAAAACACACAACTTCAAGTCCAAGGACGGTACCTGCCGGGCAACGTGGCTCATGGGAATGCCGTGCCTCTTCATGCAGTTCTGCCCTCGGTAGTCAGGGGGGTTCCCTATCTCATACCCGGAAGTCGCCGCGCTGTCTACCCTCCACTGCAGGGGAAGAAACATGGAATTTTTTTTGGCAATTTCCTGCCCAGGAGTTAGGGTGGTCTCTTTAAGATAATGAATGGTACTTACATTCTCTGAGATGTTTTGATCAGCTAAAAGTTTCCTGAAAACTGCTTCTGCAATGGGTGATCGACAAATGTTACCTTTAAAAAAAAGAAGGGATGACAGAGGGTTAGGTTGGATGGAAGGGGACATGCCAGCTCCCCTTCTTCACACACCTGACACGCAGAGGCCGTGCTATCCCTCAGGAAAAACAAAGGCCGACACTATCCTCTGACACCTTTGTCCACCCAGGAGGGCAGACCCTGCTGAAGAACAGCCCATGAGGCCCAAGTTCTGTGATGTGACACCAACAGGCCAAGTGTAAATGACAAAGATATCTAAAAAACAATTTTAGCCAAAATTATTGTTTAAAGAGTTGCTACTAATGATGCAGGAGTGAGCCATGAAAATAAAGTGTGTTATAACCGGCTTATTTTAAAATGAAATAACAGAATACAATTAAAATACAGTGGTATGTCCCTCACTCAACGCAGGGAGCTGGTTCAGGACACCCTCCCACCCCTACCCACTATACCAAAATGTGCACACGCAGGTCCCATAGTTGGTTCCTGTTTAATCTGGAGCCCAAGTATAGGAAGTCAGCCCTCTATATAGATGGGTTTCTCCTTCAGGAAATATGGTATTTTCCATCCATGCCTGATTAAAAATATCCATCGAATCAATCCCTCCAAGTTCAAACCCCTGTTGTTCAAGGGTCAACCATATGTATTTTCAAGTGTATCACACATAAGGATGAATATTGTTACACAAAACAATACACAAACATGCATTTAAGCATAAACAGCAATTCAACACCAACATTTGCTGAGTGATCACATGCAAAAAGCCCTGAGTCCAGAGGATACAGATCCAGGCATCAGCAGCCAAGGTCAGGGACACCACTCTCCAGACCACATCTGACACCACGGCCACCCTTACTTCAGACCAGCAAGTGAGACATCCAGGTTCCCAAGGACTCTCTCAGGTTTGAAAATGCCCTACCATTACTCCTCAAAAACTCAGCAAAGCAGAACAGTTACCGTTACAATTTCATTACAATAACAGCAACAACAATAAAAAATTAAAACCAGTCAAAGCAAGTGATCCACAGGGCACATTCTGGGAGGTTTCTCAACAGGTAGTTCCACTGTCCTCTGGGACACCTCACCCTGCTGTCATCAACATGGGATGATACTCAAACCTAGGCAGCTCCTCAGAGCCTTGGTGTTCGGCAGTTTTATTCGGGGTTTTTGGAGGGAGACACAGTGTGCTGCATCACTAGCCATTCAGCGGAACTCAATCTCCAGGCTCCCTCCCCTCCCACACGTGGCTCACAGCCCCCACCCTGAGTCATCTCATCAGCATAAATAATGGGGGCCACCTTGAATAACTAAGACACTCCCATCACTCCTAGAAACCTCCAAGAGATTTAGAGGTTACCTCCCAGAATCCAAGGCAGGGCCAAATTCCTTACTACCCAGAGGAAAAAGACTTAAGACTTCATCTCAAAATAGATATTCCATATGCATGGAACGTACTTATAGGAGATATACAGTTGGCTATCATAAAAGTAGAAACATGAATGCTGATAAGCAAGATACTACAGTAGCACAGAAAAAGAACGATGCTACAAAGCAAAAATAAGATATAAGAAAATTTCTTACCAGAAAAAAGAAAGATTAGAGATGATATTTAAAGGATGATCAGGATCTTAATGGACAGAGGAAGGGAAAGCCATTTAACTCAGGGGGACTGTGGCACTAAGCAGGTAAGGCTGCAATGCTTCAGGTACAGAGAGCAAGTGTTGGGAAACTGATGGGCTGGTATAGGGAGCCCAAAAACACTGGGCCAAGATTTGGACTTTGTGCAGCCACTGTGAAGAGAAACAAAGTCCTACAGAAAGGGGTAATATGACTTATTCAAACACATTTTGCATACCCACTCTTTATGTGCCAAGCACTGTGCCCTAGCCTGAAGATAAGAGCGTTGTTTAAAACATAGATCCTTCCTACAACTTACCAAAATGACTGGCAGGGCTAAGGAAACACTAGAAGAGCACATGACTGAATTGGAAAGACCTTCTAAGAGGCTCCTGTGAAGGAGCAAATACAAGACAGTGTCAGAAAGGAAAGGTGTGACAGCTTTCCTCACCTATCATAAAGGTCATGGAAGACACTCCTGTAACAAAGGACAGGTTAACAAGAGAAAAGCTAACAAATTTATTGAATCAAGTTTTATGTGACATGGAAGCCTTCAGAAATGAAGACCCAAAGACCCAGGGAAACTGTTTTTATGCTTAGATGCCAATAAAAAGCCACGCAGAAATGGGACTGGACAAAAGGAAATGATCCACCAGAGTCAACTGAGCAGGGAAACCCCGCAGGGCCCCAGCGTTCCCTACCCCAGGAACGAAGCAGGACCCACTGCAACGGTTTCTTCAAGAGAAGGCAGAAGGGAGAGAGTGACCTTTCTAGGTTTTATGGCTTGCTTTGGGGGAAAGGAGTTCTAGTTCCTATGATACACCTTGGGGAAGGTGAACAATGGTTTCTATGACCTTGCTGCTGGGGCTGCTGAGGCCTTCCAGTCTCTTTCATGCCAAAGCACCACACTAAGTCCAAACATCAGGAACTGAATTAAGGAAACACATACGAAAAAGAGGAACTGTGAGAATAGACAGCACTAAATAAGAGTTTACTCTTTATTTTTATTAGGGTCTTCTGTTTATGCTAAACATGTACAATTAGGATCTTCTAGTGTTATAAAACATACCTAATTCCCCAGTTCAGAAAACCAGCTCACTGCCTTACTACAGCCTTCAGTTTCTATCCTGCAAGACCTAAGCATCTTATATACCTTTTACCCAGAGACTGGTTTCCACAGCAGTCAAAAATCTTACCTACAAACTATAAAGGGAAAAACAACCAATTAGCCTTGAATGCCCTCTTTATGCTAATTTGTGTTGTGAAGTTTTTCCTTTCCACATTCTAAACTCTGTTTAGTTTTTAAACAGGTATTGTCATCGGCACCATTTTAATTACTGAAAGGCTTCCCATGGGTGTGTAACTATTTTACCTGTCACTATATACCCTAGGAGAATTTTTAACATCATACATTGTATTCCAAATTAAGACAATTATTATTATTTTGGAACAGTGAAAGTATTAATAGATGCCTACTATCTCAGAATCTAAAAATAAAGATTAGCCCCACAACTTTACAAGTAATTATCATTAACTGGAAAATAACAGCTTCTTTTTCCAACAATATGAAAAACTTGCATTATCTACTGTTCTAAAGCCCAGTAGTAGCTTGCCCTGTTGATTTTGAAAGCTGATGCCACCAAACTGTGTTATGAAAAAATGGAGCACCCCGATCATCAGTGAAACACTATAAGCACTCCAGGTTTCACCTATGGAAGAAGTTCTAAAAACTGAACATTCCATCTTCAAATGCCTGTAGAAAAATGTCTAAATCTGTAAAGTCTCAAGTTTGTCTTTTCCAAATTAGGTAGCCTATTATATACCCTTCCTCAGCATCTTCAAGGATGGAGACTCATAAAAGAACAGTTATCCTCTGGGAGGGTAGGGCTGTGTCTACCATACCTGTAAGAGACCGAACACCCAGCAGGAGGGTGAGACCCAGCACCCAGTAGGGGGGTGAGACCCAGCACCCAGTAGGGAGGTGAGACCCAGAACCCAGCACACGCTATCTCCATCAACCATGCTGGCTGGGTCATGGCTCCTGCATCATCTTCACTAGTAAGTCTCTATCTTACAAAACTATCAAGCACCCTTAGTAACTGTGCTGTAATAAGGATCTCAGTTCTTTTCTATCACTAGCTTCACCAATGAAAAACCCGTTTGTCTACACTTCAGTCTTAAAAGGGTCCAAATAAATACTTGGAAGGAATAAAATATTTACATTTCAAAAGCATACAATTCTTACTGTCCTCTACCATGTAAAATGGCATTCACCACTCAAATCTCCTCAGAACGCAACTACTCACCACCCAACAAACAAGTAACGGCATTCTCCATCTCATTTAATCTCAAAGCAACAGCTGAAACACTTCTTCTGAAACTTAAATTTGATCATGTCCCACCTCTGCTCAAAACTCCCCAATGCTTATTGAGAAGTCCAACTCTTCACATGGCCTCCCAAGATCTGGACCTAAAACAAGGGTCTGAAAATTGGCCCATGGTCCACCACCTTTGTGTACAGCCCACAGAGGTAAGAATTTTACATTGTTGAGTAGTTGGAAAAAATTCAAAGGTAGAATATCTTGTGATATGTGAAAATTATACGGAGTTCCATCCACCTCTGATGTCCACAAATGAAGGTCTACTAGAACACAGCTGGGTTCATCGTATGCATGGCTGCTTTGTGCTACACCTTTTTGGTATGGCTTTTGAAGCAAATCTAAAACATATACACTCTGGTTCTTTACGCAAAGTATTCGCAGACTCCTGTCCTAAAGGACGTGTATATAAGGAATTAACTTCTCCCTACACATCTACAATGGAAGCACTGAGAAAACAGTCACTCAAATTATCTGCTCAATCTTCAGGTGCAGATGAGGAGTCCTGGCTGAGAAAAGGTATCCAGCCACTGACCCAACCACAGCGGCTCCCCTGCGGTTCATGACCATGGCCAGTATTCTCCCTTCAAAACCTTTACCAACATCAACCAGTTTCCTCTGGGCTCAGGATGCTTCTCCAAAATATCCTAGGCTTGCTTCCTCACCTCCTTCAAGTCTTTACTCAAAGGTCATCTGTCAGGTGGGGCCTTCCCTGACCATCCTACTCAAAACTGCACTCCTCTCCATTTCCCCATTCTACTCTATTTTTCTTAACGCTTCACACCAACCGATTGAGCATACCAATTAATGCTTGCTGGTAACTGAGAGAATGTGAGCTCCAGAGAGGATGGGACTTTTGTCTGTTGTGTTCACCACTCCATATATCCCTACCACTTAGAGGAGTGCATGCCATATAGTATGTGTTCCAAAAAAAAACAGTAATAACTGAATTGTATTGAAATACAGTAGTCCCCCGTTTTCCAAGGTTTCACTTTCCATAGTCACCATGTGGTCAGCTTCAGCTGGAAAATATTAAATGAAGAATTACATAAACAAGTAATTCCTAAGTTTTAAATTATGCGCTGTTCTGAGTAGCAGGATAAATTCTCATGCCATCCCATTCCGTCCTGCCCCAGAAGTGAATCATGCCTTTGTCCAGCATATCCACGCTGTCTATCCACCTACTGCCCTCTTGGTTATCAGATCCATTGTGATGCTATCACAGTGCCTGGGTTCAAGTCACCCTTACTTTACTTAATAATGGCCACAAAGTATAGAGTAGTGAAGCTAGTAATTCAGATATGGCAAAGAGAAGCCATCAGCACTACCTTTAAGTAAAAAGGTGAAAGTTTTTGACTTCTTATGGAAAGAAAAAAATCGTATACTGAGGTTACTAAGATTTATGATACGAACAAATCTTCTATCCATGAAAATGTGAACAAGGAAAAAGAAATTCCTGATAGTTTTGCTGTCTCACCTCCAACTGCAAAAGCTGCGACCACAGTGGTTAAGTGCTCAGTTAATGTGGAAACGACATTACATTTGTGGGTGGAAGAAATGAACAAACACGTATTCCAGCTGACGGCCAGACACATGTTCCAACTGATGGCAGTTGGGCTTGGTATTACCCACGGTTTCAGGATCCACTGGGAAGTCTTGGAATGTATCCCCTAAAGCTAAAGTGGGACTACTGTATATGCAAGGATATACTTCCCCATTAACAGCAACCGTGATGCACTGTATCAGAATAATCGACATTATCAACCAAAAATATACAAGGGAATGGACTATTATTTGGTAACGACCCTTAACCAATCTACTGTTTAATAAACTTGATTTCATCATTCAGCCTTCAGTGAGTCTTAAAATCAAATGATACTACCAATGTGAAACAAGGTGAGCCTTCTAATTCTTCTTTCACAGAAATTAACTTCTACAAAACCTAGTCAGCGTTTATCATATATTGTCCTAAAGCTGGAAACAAAATGAAAAATAAGCCACGGTTATTGCCCTCAAGAAAATTAAACTTAGCTGGGATTTCAACAGACTATCAAATAACTATAGTAAAATCTGTATAGTAAATGTTTGTCACCAAGGAATCACAAGAAGCAAGTCATGGTCTGGGAAAGCAGAGGAGGAAATATTTGGGTTTGACTTTATAAAATAAAAAGACTTTAAAATGCATAATGGGAACCCGGTAATGAAGGCTCAGTAAGCAGGTAAAGGGTTGGGGAGCAACAAAAGGTTCTGGAAGGCAGTGTCCAGAGGGTGTGAGCAGGAAAAGGTACAGGAGATACAACGGGGAGTCTGTAAAAATAAACAGAAACTTCACTCTGCAGGAAATGCAAACTCACAGAAGGTTTGAAGAAACTGAACTATGGACAATTTAGGCCTTCCTCTCAGGGTGGAGGAACTGAGGAATACAACCTTGCAGTGCTACACCAAAGGAAGACCCCTGAAAACCAAAGGGAAAGTAAATTCCTTTAATTACTTAATTTAAGTAAATTACTTAAATTAAGTAAATTCCTTTAATTAAATTCCTTTAATTAAATTTTAAATTTGAAGTAAGGTAAGCTAAGTGTTGACATTCTAGGAGTGAAAATAATGTAAGCCGGAAAGTTCCTGAAGAGCCATCAATAAAATACACTTTCATTTTTCATGAACCAAGATTATATAGGGACCTCCAGATCTCCTCGGCTTGGCTTTCACAATCAAGAAACCCGAAGCCATACTTCGTCTCCCTTGAGCTCAGATCCATATCTAAGCATGGGCTAAGAAAACCTGCAAGCAAAACAAGGTTGTCCTAGAACTCAGGAGGCCCCTAATCGGGGCACCACATCAGACCGACAATCTCCAGGCCTACCTGGGCCCGCTGCGAGGGAACGGGAGGAATTCCAGTACTGTAGATAGAAAGAACGAACCTCGGCTTGGAGGGACTGTGGCTGCAGATGCCAAGGGCCTCGGCTATATGGCGGGCGCGAGGGGACCCAGGTTTAGAGGGCAGGCTGGGCAGGGGCACGGGGCGAATGGGGAGCGGGGGCGCTGCGGGGCACTCCTGGAACACCCAAGGCCCCCCACTCCCTGGCCTCCTCCCCATCACTGTTCCTAGCTCGGCAGCACAACCCACAAAGCGTAAGCCGGACCAAACTCTCGATGGGACGTCAGAACATGAGTAAGTCGGCACCCTCTTACCCAGACACACAAACAGCACGGACTTGGTAACCGGCTCCGCCATCTTCCCGCCCGTTGCGGCGCCCGTTGTGGCGCCAAGAAACCGCTTCCTGACGCACACCGACGCGGCGCACGCGTACTGCCGGCCTCTCGCCCCGCGCGCCTGCGCATTCTCGCACTAACGCCACCAGGGCGGCGCGCGTGGGAGCTGCGCCTGCGCAGTCGCTTGGGGCGGGCCTGCGATGCACGAGGGCAGGCGGGGCCGAGTAGGGCGGGGCCACGGGTCACGTCCAGGGGCGGGGCCGTGAGTCACCTGCTGGGACAGGTCCCCAAGTACCCTAGAGGTGGAGGGTCCTTCGCCTGCAAGGACTGGGCTGCCGGTCACCTACAGGGACCGGGCTGAGGGTCACCTGGAGGAGGAGGGGCCGCGAGGGGGGGAGTCACCTAAAGGAGGTGGGGCCCCGGGGTCACCTGTAGGGGCGGGGACAGGGTCCGCGGGTCACCCTGGGGCTGGGCGGTGGGTCACCTGTAGGGGCGGGCTGGGGCCGCCTGGAGGAGAAGGGGCCGCGGGTCACCTGCAGAAGCGGGGACGCGGGGGTCACCTGCAGGGGCGGGGCCTCGGGGGTCACCTGCAGGGGCGGGGCCTCGGGGGTCACCTGCAGGGACGGGGCCTCGGGGGTCACCTGCAGGGGCGGGGCCTCGGGGGTCACCTGCAGGGGCGGGGCCGCAGGTCACCTATAGGGGCGGGGCCGCGGGTCACCTGCAGGGGCGGGGCCGCAGGTCACTTGTAGGGGCGGGGACGCGGGGGTCACCTGCAGGGGCGGGGCCGCGGGTCACTTGTAGGGGCGGGGCCTCGGGGGTCACCTGCAGGGGCGGGGCCTCGGGGGGTCACCTGCAGGGGCGGGGCCGCGGGTCACCTGTAGGGGCGGGGCCGCAGGTCACCTATAGGGGCGGGGCCTCGGGGGTCACCTGCAGGGGCGGGGCCTCGGGGGTCACCTGCAGGGGCGGGGCCGCAGGTCACCTATAGGGGCGGGGCCGCGGGTCACCTGCAGGGGCGGGGCCGCAGGTCACTTGTAGGGGCGGGGACGCGGGGGTCACCTGCAGGGGCGGGGCCGCGGGTCACTTGTAGGGGCGGGGCCTCGGGGGTCACCTGCAGGGGCGGGGCCTCGGGGGTCACCTGCAGGGGCGGGGCCGCGGGTCACCTGTAGGGGCGGGGCCGCAGGTCACCTATAGGGGCGGGGCCGCGGGGGTCACCTGTAGGGGCGGGGCCTCGGGTCACCTGTAGGGGCGGGGCCTCGGGTCACCTGTAGGGGCGGGGCCGCGGGGGTCATCTGCCGGGACGGGGCCGCAGGTCACCTGTAGGAGCGGGGCCGCGGGCCGCCGGGAGGAGGAGGAGCAGCAGGTCACCTGCAGCGCGGGCTCAGGCCTCGCGGCTCCGAGGGTAACCCACCGGGGTTGGGGCACAGCGCGAGTCCCGCGCACGGGGCTGGCTGTGGGGCGCGCCGTCCGACCTCGCGGAGAGAAGCGGGGCGGGCCCGGCCGGGAAACCTGCCTTGAGCCCTGCGCGGTCCACGCGGGACCAGGGCGGCCTTGGGCCTGGGCGCCCCCCGAGACCCCGCCGCCAACGCCTAAGCCGCCGCCGGCCCTGGGCTTTTCGATCATAAAGACCGAGCGGTTCCGAAGTCCCCAAGGGCTCGGGCCCGAGCGCCGCCCGGCGGGCGCGTGGGATTTGTCCAGCGAAACGTACACGGCAGGTGCCCCGCGCCGCCGCCTGCCTCACCTGCCGCAGGTGCGCGCTCGCCGGGGCCTCCGCGTCCGCGGGGCGGGGCCGTGCGCCTTCCTCTTCCTGGGCAGCCTCGGGACCGGGCGCCGCGGCCGGCGGACACCAGTGAGTACCGGGGGTCACCTGTCCGGCCGCCCCCCACGCTGAGGAGCGGTGCGGAACCGGGCGGCGGCGGGAGGAGAAGGACGGAGAGCCCGCGAAGCCTCTGGGGTTTCTAGGTCGCGCGCCTGGTAACCGCAACCGCCCAAAGCTCAGATAGAAAGTTTCCAGGACTTTCTTGACCACAGCGAATTCGATTGAAGTTTAGCCACAGTCTTTTCCATTTTTAGAAAAGCTGTTCCGAAGTTTGCAATGTTGGCGATGGTCGTGTTATTTATAACTTCCTAATATTTGACCGGCCAGGTGTCAGCGACCATCCTTCGGTCCCACGGAGGCGGCTCTGGAGCTTGGGTCGGATGCGCGCGCTTGGGATGCGCGTGGAACCCGCGGCAGGCGCGGGAGGAAGCCGTGGCTAGGGCGCCGGCGAGGTTCGAGTTTGCCCGCCTCGGTCCCCGGGCCTGGAAGAGAAGGGCCAGCCTCCCACAGCTGGCGCCGGGGCCGCGGGGCGGTGGGGCGGCGAGGCGAGCGCGGGGCGCGGCGACCACGGGGCCTCTGAGATGGTTTTTCCTTATTGAAGGAAGTATGAAACTGCCCTGAATCGGTTGACCACCGTTAGGAAATGGGATTTACGCTGCTGGCCGAAGTGTGTGCTTCTCACTTGGTTTGAACCCATACGCCCATTCCCCCGCGGAGTTGGAAAGAGACGGGAGGCTGCCCTGCAACGTGCCCGGTTTCTCTTCTGCTTACAGGAGACGCCTGTCCTGATTTCTGGTTCTCCTAGGTATTTTTATTGAGACGTGGGGAATATCTGAATTAGTAATGACTTAGAAAATCTGTACCCACACAGAGAGAAATAACAGGTCTCGAGGCTAAGGTACTGTTTACTCCCGTGGGCTGACCTGTTATTGAAATGCTTGTGCAGGAACTAATGTTTGCAAATTACTATGTTGGAGGTTAAAATGATCAAAGTGATAGTCTCCATCCTGTCTATCGTGTTTAGGGAGAATCTCTAAAACTAGTAAATGCTACCCCTCATCTTTTGTAAATTTAAAAAAAAAAAAAAAAAAAAAACAAGTTTAAAATGATGCTTGCTGATCAAGAGTGATTTGGTACTTTTGTTCTGTTTAGGAAATCTTTATTCCCAGGAGATTTCTCATTTTGCAGAAATAAGGATCCACAGAATCCTAGGAAGTTGATGCAGTCGAAGGGAAAAAACTGCTGCGCCGACTCTGCTGAGGGCGTCACAAGCCCTTGTGCACGCGGGCTTATTTGCCAGTGAGTGGCATCGTGATAAGACCTAATTCTTTGCTCTTTGAGACCTAAAAAATTTTCTTTGGGAAGAGCCCGTTTTTTTACTAAAAAGATCAGACCAGTGTGGCCTGTGTGGACCTGCTCTGTACCAAGATCACACTCTTAGTTGGAGAAGAGAGATAGCAGGAATAAATAAAGGGCTTTCCTGTCTCCCGAGGGAGCAGAGAAACCTCTGTCCTCTCCGTTCCCCAGCCACAGCCTGCGGTTGGGGGACTGGAAACAAGCTTAGGCTGGCACTTGATGTTCAAATGCAAGTCTGGTTTAAAGTTTGACTCAGGAAGTTAATGATCTGACCAGAGAGACAGGTTTTTATTTTGAGAACTGACAAACTTTGTCTCCTTAAAACAAAGGAAGTAGTTAAACCAAGGCCACAGAAAGGTAAGAATCAACTTAAGAAACAAAGGCCATAGTTGTCAAGCAGTGGGGTTCAAAATGCAATTTTGTTCATAAAAGTAGCTTAAGGCAACATTTGAAAGCCTTTTTAAAGATTAGATAGATACACTTTCTTTTGGCTAAGATTTCTTCAATTTATTCTAAGTATATCTTTAGGAGCATTCCAGTTCCTTTGATCTTAGATGGAATTTTAGTGAATTAACCTCCATTTCACATAAAGTATAATTTGATGAATTATTTGAATTTCACATTCAATAATTTAATGAATATATATTTAATAAAAACTTAGAAAACCAAATTTACTAAGCTTACTTTCCTATAAGTATTCCTTTCATAATAGAGTCCTTTGAAGAAAATAATATAAGGGAAGCAAAAGTTTGGGAATCTGAGCTCTGGTAATAATGGTGCTGGATAGGGGCTCTTGGGTCTTCTTGCTTTCATTCCTGACCCTTGGTGAAGGTTTAGATTGGAAACAGTAGTCAACTTTCTCTCCTCAGGTGACAATTTACTCCAAGTAGGATTCTAATGTCCCTGTGTGACCCCAGTGACCCTAGCACTGAGTTTATAGACCTATGATCAATACTTAAGATTATTTCCAGATCTTATGCTGATTTGTCTTTCCTGCATTTTATAAAACCTTCTAATTTAAAAAATGTTTTACTATAAAAAATTTCAAACATTTAAACTTTTTTTTTTTAAAGAAAACTTTATCTGAAAGTTTCTTAGCTTGAGGTTTGGCAGCCACCCTTTTCTTAGGAAAAAACTTAATATTTATAGAGATTTTGCATGATTCAAGGGACTTAAGACATTTATGAGTGTTCAGCTGCTAACCATGATGTGAGGTGTAAAAGGCTTCATTAGTAATGACCTGCATCTTCATAACCTCAGCAGTATGACAGAAAGGGCCATCAGCATTCTGCTCAGGTCATGCTCTGTATGCCTTATGGCACAGCAGAGGAAAAATGGGTGAGCCATCATTTGATGTTGAGGATGGGATTTGGGACTCATATCTAAAATTTTATTTGCATATTTCTTTTGTTGTTCTGACAGAGAAATTCGCTGCATACAACTATAAGCAGGCAGGATTTTATCAGAAGTTTAATAGAATTTGTAGTTCAGCTGACACACTGAAGATGTCTTCACTGTGACCAGCCTTGTCAACAGTGGGTTCACAGTGACACAGGCTGGGTCTAGGATGTGTCTTGCAGTCGGTAGCCGTGCGAGGCTGCATATGATTCCCAAGTCCAGTGGCTGTCTTCCTGTGCTTACAGATCAGGCCATGACTTTCCCTACTGCAGGATGTTTGTAAGAGCAACTCTCAACTGAGGAATTTGCTTATTTGACTACTCTAATACTGCTTGGTTGAGAGAGTTCAAAGTAGAAAGTTTTCTGAGGGGATAAGATTTATGTATTATTTACAGTGCTTCAGTTGTACGTATTAGAAAATCTGTTCTAAATTGGCTTTAACAGAAAAAGGTGTTGCTGGTCCATGTGACAAACAGGTTCTGGCTTTGCAGAGCCAGGGTTCTGCACCTCCTTCCGGGCTCTCCTACTGAGGCTTTGCTCTCAGAATCTCCCCTTGTGGAGACAAAATCCCACCGCAGGTAGAAACAGCAGTGCCTCGGACTATGTTCTTCTGGCAGCCCCTGCAAGTCCCTCATCAGATGCTGGCATTGGACCAGCTTTAGTCATAAAGTTCTGCTGTGGCACAAAGAGGAATGCTGGCCTGATACAGCAGCCTCGGCTCATCCACTCCACTCCCGGGACTATGGCTGCAGCATCGATGGAAGCAGGCAAGTCGTGCTGCCTCTGAAATAAAGTAGATGAAATATTCAGCCGCAGAAAGAACAAGTTTCCACTCCAGTGAACTAATTCAAATGTATCGAGCATCTAAATATATGTATGATTTGTATATAAATATATAATTAAAATGTATTGAGTATCTAGATGTATGACCAAGGTACTTTTAGAGAGTCACAAATTGGTAAAAAATACAGCTCTGGTCTGTAAGGATTGTACAGTTTAGTGGTAGAAAAGTTAAGAGTACAACAGAAGGAGGAAGGAAAGACAAATGTACAGGTTATCCCAGGTCACAAACCTGACTGCCAAAAATGGAAACATTTTATCCTGAGACCTCATTTCCAGTCAAGCCTGGGCTCCCTTTCTTCCTGGAGGCACTGGCATTTTAGGTGCAAATGAGTAAGAGGGGTCGGGTGTGTCTTAGCTACCCACAGATTTGCTTGTTTGTCTTTGGTTATTGTTAACTCTCAAACACTGCTGATAATGCCACAGAATTCGACACAAGATTCCAAGAGTCCAGCTGTCTTACAGGCTAATAGCAGCTTCCATCTGCTGGTGGACTCACTAGCTGACCCACACCTTCTGTGCTGACGAAACTGTGGGGTGAGCTCTCGCCTCCCTCTCCATTCCTCTCCTGGGCACACCTGGCAGTGGAGATGTCCATGAGGCTTCTTGGAGCCTCTGCTTGGGGTTACCTCCCTGGTCTCCTGGCATTCCGCTCCGCCTTGACTTTGTTTGTTCTTGATATTGTCCTGGAGAAAGGCTGTTTCGGGCACTTGCACCTTGCTGCTCTCTGACCTCTCCCTCAAAGTCTGGAAAATGTTGCATGGTCTAAGAAGCTGAGAAACTGCTGTTACGGAGTACATTGTCTTCTAAATCCACTGGATTTTCTATACAAATGAGTCTACGTAAGGATCCCTTACAGAGTTTCACGTTTAGTCCTGAAAGCCATACAAAATGCTTTATTCATTTCACAAATATTTACTGGGCATGGCCAGGCGCAGTGGCTCACGCCTGTAATCCCAACACTTTGGGAGGCAGAGGCAGGTGGATCATGAGATCAGGAGTTCAAGGGCAGCCTGGCTAAGATGATGATGAAACCTCATCTCTACGAAAAATGCAATAATTAGCTAGACATGGTGACAGGTGCCTATAATCCCAGCTACTCAGGAGGCTGAGGCAGGGAATTGCATGAATTCAGGAGCTGGAGGTTGCAGTCAGCCGAGATCATGCCACTGCACTCAAGCCTGGGTGACAGAACGAGACTGTCTCAAGAAAAATAAATTGGGATATTACAATTAATAATTAATGTGCTGACCCTCATGGAGCTGACATTCTAGTGAGGGAGATATACAAATATATATACACACACATTTGTGTGTCTGCCATGGTGCAGATTGAGTGTCTCCATGTGTTGGGAAAACCTGGAAAGATCTAAGCAGGGGAGTAATATTGTCTGAGAAGTTACCTGGACACAGCCTTCTTTGGAGACTTGGCCAAATGGGCCAATGCTAGGATCTAACAACCAGGAGGCAGCCACAAAGGCCCTGCAAGAAGTAGCATTCTTGGGCCGGGCTGGTAGCAGGGAGGGCGTAACGTAGTCAGATGCTGAGTCTGCTTTGAAGGTTTATGTTCTCATAGGGTTTGCTGATGGACTGGTTATGGGCATGTGAGAAATTAAGAAATCACAGCTGGCCCAGGTATGAGCACCACCTCTCAATGGAATCTACCTAGAGAGTAAGGCTTCAGCCCAGGGGGATAGGCAGGTGGGTATTTCAAGTTCTAGTATTTGAATATGTTGCATTTGAAATGCTACAATTGATATTGCAAGTCTGGAATTTAAAGGACAGTTAAAGAATAGATAAAACTTGGGGAATTACCAAATGTAAATGGTGCTTAAAGTCACAGAACCTGGGCAGCATCTGAGGTCTGAGTGTCAGTAGCAGAGGCGGAACCTTAGGGAAGACAGAGGACCCCAGTGGAGGCCAGGAAGGAGCAATCCCCATTCGCTCTTCCCAGAGGCATAATCAAGTCAGCATTTGTCCGTGTTATGCTGTGTCAACATGTTTTTTTAAAAAGAAACAAAAGGTGCCCTTCCCAGACCACTTACGCAGGAGGTGAGGGGTTTGTTCCCACGTCCTTCTCGGGTGGTTTTTGTGCAGCCTGGTGGGATGCTTGGCTGCCAGGAGGAAGGGACAGCCCCTGAGGCCATAGGAGTCCAGGGGGCCTTTGCCCTATAAGTGAACAGTGGCTGCAATCCCATTCAAATGGTGTGACAGTGGCACCCTGCCCAGCAAGTTCATGTGTTTGAAGGGCTGTGTGGAATGGTTCCTGTAGAAGGCAACGTTTAAAATTGGTCTTGAGGAATGATTTGTATTCCACAGGTCAGGGGTTAGCAAACCTTTTTCTGTAAAGAACCAGATAGTATGTATATTAGGCTACATAGGCCAAGAAGTGAAATTAAAGATATATAGGCATTTCTATAGCAAGAGAGAACAAATTTCCATACATTTTTCATTGGCAAAACTGAAATTATAATAATTATGTTTTTGCAATGCAAGTCTACTGGTGAGAAGAACGGAATTGTCTATATTTAGGGTATAACATTTTACTTACTGAGGCACAGTTAGTGTTTCTTATCCTCAAAATATAGCACAAATATCCAGCTGTTACTGCTGCTCTCTAATGCGATTTTATCTATTTCATCTTTGAAAATGTGTTTTTACAGAAAATATTATTCTCCTTTTCACTTGATTTTTTTCCAGCCATTAACAAATATAAAAGCCATTTTTACTCCAAAGGCCACAGGTGAGCCACCTGCCAGGGTCTGGCCAAGCCAACTGTCAGTTTCCAACTTCCTGCCTCTCGGCCCCCAGAGGCCCGCCCCACCCCACCCAGTTTATGTTCTGGAATAAGCCGCATTCCTTGAAGTGTGACCACTTTGCAGTGGGCAGGACATGAGTTTCCTCAGGAGGGGGTCCTGGAGGGGTCTTTAGAGAGAGAGGGACATCCAGTGGAGACCCCCAGCCTTGGGCAAAGGAGGAGGTCCCTTCAACCTGGCCTAGGGAAGTCCTTTCTAAGCCCCCTGCTCAGAAATCAGACCCTCCCTGCAGCCCCAAAAGGACCCCTGTTCTGGCTAGCACCCAGGCTCCCACTGCATGTCCACACCACCAGTTGTAGAGCCCCTCTCTCCAGAGTGGCCTCTGCTCACCAGCACCCCTGACGTGTCCAGCGTGGGCATCTCTGTTGATCTCTGGGCTGAACTATGCTTTTTCCAATGAGGGCTGAATCTGTCCCAGGCCCTCCTTCCTGAGAACTCTCAGAGCCTACAGCTGCCTTACATCTTTTGTCATAGTTAATCATTCTCACATTGCACTTCCCTCTCTATAACATCCTGCTTGGACCTGGACTGCCGCAGCTGCCCCAGCTGAACAGGAAGGTGTAGACAGAGGAGTCAGCGGGGCTGGGGTCCTAACGAGGGAGGGGCAAGATCGAACCCTATAGTCGTAAATGGTTTTAAGGTGTGCATGCTGATAGGAGTGCTTGGTATAGCAAGATAAATCATCTCCTTATCCATTTTGTTTATTTGGAAAGGCAGCATCACTGTTTTGCTTTTTAGAGGACTTGCAAGCAATGTTATTAATAATATGCAATCAAGATAAAAATATTAATATACAATATAATTACATTTGATAAGTATTTTCATTTTTCTACCTCTTAAGTGATTAAAATGCATATTAAAAATAAGTCAAATCTAGCCCTAAGTTCAAAAATCAACATTTCACATACTTCTCTATCTTGTTAAACAAACACCATAGAGAAATCCGAATGATTTTTTATGTACTAATTAGGGTGAAGTTAGCCACAATAACAAGTAGGTCCTCGAATCTCAATTTCTTACCACACTGAGAGTTACTCTTTCGTCACATCACAGTTGAATGTGGCTGTTGGGCCGTGGGCAGTGTCCTACCCCGAGGTCTGCTGTCGTTCCCTCCATGGTTCTGCCATCAAAGTCCTCTTTATCCAGCAAGTGATGAGGAAGGAGGGAGGAGAAAACGCACTCCTAACTGCCTCAGTGTAGAAATGACGCATCCGCTCCAAGCAATGGCACGGGAGGCCCTTGTGGGCAGACGGCCGCTGTCCCAGTGCCACAGCCCCTGCCGCTGTCCCAGTGCCACAGCCCCTGCAGCGCCCTCCATGTGCAGCTCATCCCATGATCCCATCAAAATTACAGTCAACACATTTGCCTTATGAGCAGACAAACTGGTATCAGTCCGTTTTCCAGTTATATTCTCATTAGTCTAGCTAACTCATACCAGCTCAGCCAATATCCCTTCTCCTTTTTAGCAATTAAAATCGCAGTGAAGCTAGGTTCCCTCTGAGTGTGTCCTCATTAAGTGGAGTTTCCAACATCTAGCAATCCAATGTGCGACCCGCAGAGACCCTTCCCAAAGCAAATGAGAGCGAGGAGTTGTTAAGCCGAGTCCAGGTTTATTGGGGTTTGCGGGCAACTCGAGCGGGAGAGGGAAGAGCTGCACCCAGCAGCTGCCGGAGAGGGTTTTTATAGGGGCGGCGGCCTGTTTAGGCAAGGTGTTGTGAAGTGATTGGTGGCGGTTGGGCATGGGCGAAGGGGGAGTATTGTGGAGTGCAGGGATTGGCTTAGCTTTGGCGGGCTAAGGTGGGGAGTACAGGTGAGGTGTTATGGAGTGATTGGTGGAGGTTAAACAAAGAAGAAGGAAGAGCCATGTGGCAAGAGGGGATGGGCTCTGGAGGCGGTCCGCTGGATGTGGGTCCCGGGCATGGGGAATGGGCCCTTTCTACCTAACACAATATAGCATAAATGCTATATTGGAAATTTGGAAAATTGAAAATGTCCCTCACCACGTATCTTTTTTTTTTTTTTGATCACTTGTAGAATACCAAAGAAAGTTTTTTTCAATTTTGGGGCCAGGTACAGTGGCTCACGTCTGTAATTCAGCACTTTGGAAGGCCAAGGCAACCAGATCACTTCAGGTCAGGAGTTCAAGACCAGCCTGGCCAACACAGTGAAACCCGATCTCCGCTAAAAACACAAAACAATTAGCCGGGCAGGGTGGTGCATGCCTGTAGTCCCAGCCTTTGGGAGGCTGAGGCAGGAGAATCGCTTGAACCCAGGAGGCGCAGGATGCAGTAAGCCAAGATCATGCCATTGCACTCATGCCTGGGCAACAGAGCCAGACTCCATCTCAAAAACGAAAACAAAAGAAAAAAGAATTTTCATTACTGAAATCATGACTAAAATCTACCTCCATAAAATGTACTTTAATGGCCCAAATAGTCACTTGGAATTTTCCTCATTTATATGTTTTATAAGACCCTTTAAATCTAAACTTTATAATCAAAGCATTAATAATAAAGAAATAGAAGAATACCAATAGGTTGACATAATTTTGAATGGATGTCTTAAGATTCCTTCCTGATACAAGAATTATGTGCTTCTGGGAATTGTTCTGTTTGTCTCTCTCCATATTCACCACAGCAAGTAAAAAGAATATCAGGCTTTCAGTGTCATAAGGCTGTCATCAAAATGGGATCCTTTCATTTTAAACAAGTACATGATTGTTGAGAATATGAGTAACTTTTTTAGGTCCTAAAAATTCAAATTCCAGAATTGTCAAAGTTACACAAATGCATGCAACCAACAAGTATTTAGTGAACAATCTATCATCAAGTCCTTGTCTTTCAAATTTTGTTCCTGTGTATGTCTGGAGTAAGGGATGGGGGGCTTCTGTGATCACATGTTTGTGTGAAACAAATACATTTTTTCAGTTTCCCATACCCTTTTCAAGTCGTATTGTTGGCCCAGAGAAGTAGGGTTTGAAATGATAGTTTGTGGAGTAATTATTCATAATATACATTTTATACCTGTAGTCCTGTTTCCACTAATATTTAAATATTTTAATTATACAATATTCAGATGATGCAATGATTTTTACGTAATATATTTCTGACACACAAGGGACTGGGGAATAGTATCATTTACACCCGTGACCTGCATGGCCTAGGGGAAGAGCACGTGTCTCCTCAGGCCTCCTGAGTTCCTCTCCCTGATTCTGGTCTCTCCCCAACCCGCGTTTCCCATCAAATCAAACATCCTCATTCTTTTAGACTCAGGCCTGTATGTCCGTCACATGAATGCATAGTCCATGCATCTCTGTGCGGCTTGCTTTTCCCTTGAATGTGTTTTGTATTTTTCTATGTTGAGGCATGTAGCTCTAGCTTATTTAAAGTGCTGTACAGAAATTCATTTTAATACTATACCAACTGTGTCCACGCTCCTCTTAAGGAAAGTTTAGGTTATTTGGTTTTATGAATGTATTTATTTATTGTTTTGCTATTAAAAACATTGCTTCAATGAACATTCTTATACATGTTATATCGGTTTCCTGGGCTGCAACCACAAATTACCTCCAACGGCTTTGCTTACAAGAACAGAAATTTGTTCTCACATAGTCATGGAGGCCAGAAGTCTGCAGTCAAGGAGTTTCCAGGCTGGCTCCTCTGGAGGCCCCGAGGGACAGGGAGGAAGGACCTTCCCTCAGGGCTTCTAGAGGGAGCCAGTCAAGTGTCCTTGACACTAGCTCTGGGGGCTCCAGCTGTTCCTTTGCTTATGGCTGCCTCACTCCCACCTCTGCCTCTCTGTCTTCTGTCTCTCGTAAGGTCACTCATTATTGGATTTAGGACCCATTCAGGTAATTGAGGATGATCTGGTCTTGAGATTCTTAATTGCACTTGCAAAACCCGTTTTTCCAAAATTGGTCACATTCAGAGAGTACAGGTGCACATCTTTCATGGAGCCAGTATTCAACCCACTACACGTGTCTTAGTGAGCACACCTGTGAGCATCTCCCTGCACGGTGTCCCGGGGTAAATGGTAGCCTCGTAGGCACTGAACACCTCTACTGTGCTCAGTCCTGGAAGGCAGCTGTGCTGATTGGCTCCCACCACAGGGTGTGAGAACCCCCTTTGTGCCACACCCTTCCATACACTGATTGGCAGATTTTTTTTAATACAAAAATATATGAAATGGTAACTCATTGTAGTCTTTTTTGTACTTCCCTGATTCCTAGTCAATGTGATAAATTTTTCATCTACATAGTAGCCCTGGAGATTTCTTCTGTGAATTAACCAATTATACATTTCAACCAGTTTTCTATTGTGTTGTTTTTTATTGTTGTTTAGAAAACCTTTATATATTCTATATCCAAAATCTCTGTAATATATATGTATGACAGATATCTCCCAGTCTGCGGCTTATGTATTCTTATTTTTTAAAGTCTGCGGATAGAGCTTTCGAGCTTTAGTGTAGTTAAATATTTATGTGGTTTCCCTTTATTGCAATGCATTGTGTATGGAATTCCTTCGTCCCCAAATCATAAAGACATTCTCCATATTTTATTCTAAAAGAATTAATTTTTGTCTTTAATATTTAGTCTTTTAATAGAATTTTTTGTATATAATATTGTATTCTAATTTTCTTTAATTTAATATGAATAATAACTTATGCCAGAATAATTATTTAACTACCATGTCATCTCTGTCATATATTTTTAAAGGAGTATTATTTTTCTTTAGTGATTCAATAAATCATGCTGTATATTCTACAAACATTAGGTTTCCACCTCATATCCTATGCCATTATAAGTTTGACATGAGTACCGTAATAGCTGTATAATTTTTTAAATGGTGGCCTTTATTCATGATAATAGATGACAGATGAAAGTAGTGGAAAGCTCAGAGAGTGCTGTTGTATATGTAAAGACAAATGCTGAGACTAAAGTAAAATTTAAAATCAGCAAACCAAGCTATACACTTGCAACATGATTAAAATTATAGACAAAGGAAGTATGATAACAGAAAAAAAATAGGAAAAAAGCAGGAACAGAAAACATTACAGGAAATGTAAGCAGAAGAAAAATTCTCTAGTGTTCAACTAATTCCACATCAAATTGCATCATCCCATCTTTTTCTTCTGATGTGCCTATTCTGCCTCTTTGAGCCTCCCTGGGAATGGTGGGAATTTGATTTTATGGTAACACCCAGTGATTCTAAACATGAGCAATTTTTTGAACCGTTTTGATAATGTAATAAAAACCTTAAAATGTTTGCATTTTTTTTTTCTTACTAATTCCAACTCTTAAGATTCTCTCCCATCTGGGTGCAGTGGCTTATGCCTGTAATCCCAGCACTTTGGGAGGCCAAGGCAGGTGGATCATGAGGTCAAGAGATAGAGACCATCCTGGCCAACATGGTGAAACCTCATCTCTACTAAAAATACAAAAATTAACTGTGCGTGGTGGCATCCATCTGTAGTCCCAGCTACCTGGGAGGCTGAGGTAGGAGAATCGCTTTAACCCGGGAGGCGGAGGTTACAGTGAACCGAGATAGCACCAATGCACTCCAGCCTGGCAACAGAGCAAGATTCCATCTTAAAAAAAAAAAAGAAAGATTCTCTCCCAAGATAATTACTACCTGACAGTAACGCCTATAAAAGCTAAAAGTGGAAACAGTCTACATGTTTAGCAGTAGGAATC